>NC_056680.1:85959991-86279991 GCF_018350215.1 Panthera leo | reverse complement strand
TTACAATTTGGCTTTTTGTATATTCTCTTTTTATAGGAAAATTAAATAAAATCATGTATGTATAGTCACTTAAAATTAAGCACCCTAAAAATTAGATGCCTTTTATTTTTAACCGTAATATTATCTTACCTTGTTTTAAAGCATGCTGGTATTGCTCCGAATATACCAAAATGTGTTTTTAGTTCTCTAGTCTGGTAAGTATATCAGGAAATGAATGTGGGAGAGGGGAGGCAACGGAGAGAGAGAAAAGGAGGGCACAAAAGGAAGGAAGGGAGGGAGGGAGGGAGGGAGGAAGGAAGGAAGGAAGTCTATACTGAATTCGTATTGTATTATACTAGTGTGTTTCGTTCTTCCAGTATGTTTGCTCATTTCTTTCACATTATAGATTTAAGAAGTAACCATTTTTACCTCCATTATATAGATGAAGAAACTGATGGCCTTAAACTTTGAGAAACGTGTCCAAGATCACATTGCCAGTAAATTGGAAAATCAGTTTAGATATAGGACTCCCTAGCCAGTGTTTTCAGGCTGTTAGTTAGCTCTTCTCAATGTAAGGGTCAACATGGTATTAGTTAGGACAAATCACTCAGTGTTGTCCTCTGTCACCAAATTTTGCACCTCCCTGAAAGATGGGCTGCAATCAAATGCAACAACGTATAAAGCATGGAATTTTTTTTAATGCTTCTTTCAAAGAAATCAATCTCATAAGCACTTAGAGATCAAAACACTGGATCTGAGTAATTAAAGATTTTCTTTGGATGTGTGCCACTTATTTAATAATTTTTGTGTGAAGGAAGATGTGGGGGGGTGGTGCCTGGGTGGCTCAGTCGGTTAAGTGGCCTACTTCAGGTCATGATTTAGCATTCTGTGACATCAGGCTCTGTGCTGACCTCAGAGCTTGGAGCCTGCTTCTGATTCTGTGTATCCTTCTCTCTCTGCCCCTGCTCCACTCGTGCTCTTTCTCAATCAATCAATCAATAAATATAAAACATTGAAAAATTAAAAAAATAATTTTTTGTGTGAAGGGCTCTACTTATGCTTTACAGTTAGTGAATAATTAAAATATTTTTTTAAAGCTTTATTTATTGAGAGAGAGAGCGCACAAGCAGGGGAGGGACAGAGAGAGAAGGAGAGAGAGAATCCCAAGCAGGCTCTGCACTGCCAGCACAGAGCCCAACACTGGGCTTGAACCCATGAACTGTGAGATCATGACCTGAGCTAAAGTCAAGTGCTGGAAGCTCAACCCACTGAGCCAGCCAGGAGCCCCCAGTTAGTGAATAATTAAATAGGATACATTACCTATGTTAGCTGAAGTGATCTAGTTTAAAAGTTCTAATTCATGTAACTAAAAAGAAGACTTGAAATCCAGACTATTGTGTTCTCCTTCCCCTTTTAGGGGAAGCCACACATCTAAGCATTTTTAACTGGTAACTAAGGGTCATTCTCAAGTGCCTCCTCCCTCCATCTCTTGAACTAAGGTATTGTGTGTTTCTGGTATTTCAGTTTCTTTTGCAGATGCTTCAGTCTTTGCCCCAGAATCTAAAATGTTTTCTAGCCATAATATATTCAGTAGGAATAGTAATTTGGGCCTTGATGAGAGTGCAACACACTGCTTCGTAGAGATAAAGAATAGTGTGTCAAAGTGATACTTATATAGTAAAAATGAGACAGTGGTTCTCCTGCATGATACCTTTGTGTCTTCCTATAATTGACCAATATTTTACATCGTTCACTGTTCTTTCTTTTGACTTCAAAGACTAACCTGAATCAGTTGCCCTTTGCATGAGATCTTCTGGCAAAACAAATCCGCCTATTAAGAATGTACCAACCCAGAACATGCCATATATAACTTTAAATTATTTTGTATTTCTCTGACAGTCTCATCTTCTTGTTAAACATTCATGACTGGAAGACAACTGATTTACAGTATGTTAAATGCAATATATTACATTATAAAATACAGGTTTTTACATAGTTTCGCCTAAATATCAGTTTAACATTGAAACAAAGAACGTAATTATTTATTTCTGCTTCTCTTCTTGCCTTATTCCACCTATATAAGGTTGAAAATTCATTTGGTCTATGTAAGCTAAAATAACTACACTATTTACAAGGAAAGAAAAACACAAGTTGAGGGAACTAAAAATGCTTTAAGTTTTTTTTTTTTAACAATTCACATAATTTACATTTATACACTCTTATTCGTTTACTCATTCCCTCACCATTCATTCATTCATGTATAAATACATTGATTTCAGGAATATTTATTGAAGCTGTATTTCATAGCAGATGCTGGAAACATCAGCAGACAGGGAGCTATGGTGTAACTTTTTAAAAATATGCCAGCATGCCGCGTTCATTCTTACTTCCTTTACTTTACCTTCCAAACATGTTTTTTTTTTTTTTTCCTGCCTAACTCAAATTCTAAAAAATGTGTTTCCGTCTAATATATATCCTAAAAAAATTTATAAAGAAAGTCATGTTTAAGAGTATTCTGTATCATAGGGGTACCTACCTGAGTGGCTCAGTCGGTTGAGCACCGACTTTGGCTAAGGTCATGATCTCACGGTTCATGGGTTCATGCCCTGCATCGGGCTCTGTGCTGATAGCTGAGAGCTAGCCTGCTTCGGATTCTGTCTCATTCTCTCTCTGCCTCTCCCCAGCTTGTGCTTGGTCTCTCTCTCTCTCTCAAAAAGTAATGAACATAAAAAAAACAAAAAACAAAGTATTTTGTATTTTAGAATATAGAATGTATTCTTTGATGTAAATTCTTTGATGACGTGGAATTTTTCAGTCAGCGCACCTCAATTACATCCTTGTGTATAGACTTCCAGACTCAGTGTCAAAAATGTTAGTGTAATAGAGCACATAATAACCACAAACTCACACTATGGTGTAATTTCTCCCTGAAATTTAGGGAAATTAACATTATCTAAAAAAATATCAATATTTATGTATGTACCTAACAGGATGATTTGTATGTCCCTACTTAAAATAGGGTTTATAATGATTTTTTTCCTTTTTTGCTAAGAACATTAAATTAATTTTTTAAGTTTTTATTTTAATTCCAGTTGGTTAACATACAGTGTTGTACTAGTTACCAAAAATCACCCTTATGCTCATCACTGCAAGTGCACTCCTTAATCCCCATCACCTCTTTCATCCATTAAAATATATCCCTTATTAGGCTAATTTCAAAACTAAGTATTTCTGTCATATATATTTCAGCTTGTATACTAACATACACAGACTCCTTCAACAGAATGCCATATTTGACATTATTTTATTGCTATATTTTTCCTGGTTATAATAGAAAAAATATGGAAATTTAGAAAATACATAAAATTACTTAACCAAACTGGACAATATATTATAACTGATATCCCTGAATCAGAAACTACTCTTCACATTGCTTATTCTCTTTATTCTTCACATTTATTCTGACACTCTGTACATATTTGTTCCTTCCTACACGTTTACAAATGTATATGTCTTTTTCACCTAATAGAATTGTGTGCTAAACATTTTCTGTGGTATTAAAAACATTTTGTAAACTTTGCTTTTTTTAAAGATTTTTAACATATTTTTAATGTTTGTTTATTTTTGAGAGAATGAGACAGAGTACGAGTGGGGAAGGGGCAGAGAGAGAGGGAAACACAGAATCTGAAGCAGGCTCCAGGCTCCGAGCTGTCAGCACAGAGCCCAACAAGGGGCTGAACTCAGGAACTATGAGATTATGACCCGAGCTGAAGTTGAACACTTAAATGACTGAGCCCCCCAGGCACTTCAAACATTTTGTAAACTTTGATACATAAATTTTATGTCAGTGTATGACCACTTATTGTGGAGTCCTTAAGTTGCTTCTAATTTAGTTTCTTCAATAAATAATACTGCTGTAAACACTTTTATGCCCTTTAGGGTGTTTCATTTGGAAAGATTCTTAGAAAAAGAAAGTAAATTCAGTTCATTTATAATACATTTTATCCATTGCAGAATTCTTATTTGAAGTATGTTGTCAAGTAATTTTCCCCATGGAAATCTTGTATAGTTAATGGTAAACCATGTGTGTTCATATATTGCTTATTGTATTTCTTTCATCATATAGGAGCTATAACTTAGTTATTTGTAGTTTGTTATTTAAGGTTTCTTTTCTCTGAAAATACGTTAAAAATTAGTATTTAATGATACCGAAGGGTAATATGATTTTGTGGCTGCAAATGTAGTATGTATTTCAGTATCTTCTCAAAAACAGGGTGCTACAGTAATAATTTGAAAACAAGAAATCTACGTATACCTCTTTGCATTGATTTTTCTTGGAGTTCAGTGAACCCATTTTCATGATTTGGTCCTTTGTTGGCTTGGAAAAACATTGCCAACTGTGCCTGTGATTATTACACTTGTTCCATTTATCCTGGTTTCAGTCTATAGAATATTTATAGTTCTTTCATTTCATGTTTTTTCATTGTTCATCTTCATTTTTCTTTTTTAATCTCCTATTCAGCTGCATTCTTGTAACATTCTCAAAATCGTTAATGTTTCTGCTGTTCTTTCTTTAAAAACTTTTTTTAATGTTTATTTATTTTTGAAAGAGAGAGAGACGGAGTGTGAGTGAAGGAAGTGCAGAGAAATAGAGGGAGGCACAGAATTGGAAGCAGGCTCCGGGCTCTGAGCTGTCAGCACAGAGCCCAACGTGGGGCTCGAACTCACAGACCGCGAGATCATGACCTGAGCCGAAGTTGGACGCTTACCCCACTGAGCCATCTAGGCGCCCCTCTGTTCCTCTTTTCTAACATCAAAATAGAGTTTGTTCTGTGACTGCATTACCAGTTTAACTTTAATTCTTCCTTTCCTCATCCTTCTCCCATTGCCTTGTAGAAGGTGTAGTTTCATTTCCAGATCCTCTCCTTCTGTTTCATAAAAAACATTTTTTAACAGTGTCGCAAAATTGCCAAATCATTTTTTAATTATTTTTTCTGATTCTTTAATAAATCATTTTGAGAGGTGTACTTTTCTTCTGAGTCTTCAAAAAGATTTCAGACTTTCTTGTTCTTTTAGACTTTCACAGAGCCAAAATTTATTCACTAAGAAACAGAGTCCATATCCCCCTTTACCCAATTTTAGTCATCTTTAAGTGAGGACTGCTCATTCCTTTGTGGTTCACAGCAATAAATAAAGCACTTGAATTGCTGTGGGCTCTTCTTTCAGACCTGGGAGTGCTGGTTGAACCCTTGTGACAGCCAGAAATGAAAGTTGATGTTTAGTTTGGGTCACCCTCACAGTATCTAGCAGACTTTTCAGGTAGGCCAGCACCCAGCGTCCACACTTCTCATTTCAGTCTACACTATGTAACAGAGTAATTGTCTTAATATTTACTTTCTTCGTGTCATACATTATGCTTTTCTACTCAGAATACGGCAGTGATTTCTCTGTTGTTTAAGGATGATTCCAACATTCGTGAACCTGACATAAAATGTCTTCCATAGTAGCCCTCTTTCTTGAACATCATTTTATTTTAAAGTTTATTTATTTAGAGTGAGAAAGAGAGAGCACACACGTGTGCATACAAAGGGGAGGGGCAAAGAGAGAGGGAGAGAGAGAAAATCCTAAGCAAGCTTCATGCTGTCCGCATGGAGCCCAACGTGGAGCTCACATTCCCAAACCCCGAGATCATGACCTGAGCCAAACCCTAGAGTCAGCTGCTTAACCAACTGGGCCACCCACGTGTCCCTTAAACATCATTTTAATTCTTGTCTCTGCCCTGTCCCAACTCTACCAGTTGTTCAAACAATAGTCTTGCTCCAAAGCCAAGATCGAAGGACACATTCTTTAATGGGCCAGACCTCTTTGTTTGTTCTTAGCATAGGCTTCCTAAGTAAACAGAAGAGACAGTCATTTAAACTTTACCATCAAAAAATAAACAGTCTTCTTTATTCTTTCGGTTAAAACATTCACACATGAATGGAGTTCTTCCTAACAGCAACTGAATACACATTTTTAATCTTCCTTCAGTATCGGTTCTAATTTCAGGTTCCCATTTTCACACATTTTTCCCCCATTTTCCTCAACTTAAGTGTTTTATTTTATTTTATTTTGACATTTCGAGATCTTGGCAGCAGTGCTAATTCTTTGTCAGTCCATCTGTTGTTGGGCCTCTGATAGTAGGTGTCCAACCTTGTGCCATGTCCTTTTTACATGAGGAGCTCAGGGAGCTGGTGGGAAGAACATTACCTGCCTCCCGATGTTTGATTTCTCTACCCAGGCTGTGCACTTTCACAAAAACAAATTGGGAGCTGGTGCATGGATATTGCCAAGTTTCTGCCTTTTTTTTTTTTTTAAGGGAAATAGATATGAGGATGTATGACATTTGAAATATGAAAAAGAGCCTATGAAGAACAATTGTGTAAAGGAAAGTCTTCTTAACCTTGGCCTTAGCTATGCAAAAAGCACATCATCTTTAGGGTAAAATAAGAGAGTTATCATTTGGTACCTTTTCTAAAAGCCTATTTTGTTGTGGGGAAGAAAAAAACAAACTTAAAAAGGACTAATTCATAATGTGTGGTAGAAGACTGTGATGTATTTCACTGCTAAGGAAACGGAAAGATAATGACTACACATCATTTAGGTACTTCAAAATGGTACATTTATGAGTAACACATTATTTTTTATTTGGCCTGATTTTCACAATAAAATTTTTTAAATGATAATTTGTTGCATTTATTGCCTGTACGATTTGTTATATCAGGAAGCACTATTTTATTTATAGAACCCGTTGGTATTTTTAATACTAAATCTGGTTAATTTGAAAATTTATTGTCCTATTTCATATACACAGTGTTAGGTTTTATATATGTTTTATAGAAATAGATGAGAATCTGTGCATAGGAAAGTAAAAAGAAAATTCATGTCAAGATCAGTGTCCACAAGGAGGAAAATGGCCACCTAAAAATGTGTTTTTTTGGTTATTTGATTGTTTATTTGTTTCTTTATCTAGAACTAGCATTGAAAAGCCCAGAAATGAAACTTTACAAGGTCTCCAACTGGTGGGGATTTAGAGACGCTGATTTATGTCCATCTAACTCATAAAAATATTTTTGTATAAATTATAAAGTCAGTTAATAAAGAAGTACTTTGCATAATATAGTATGTTAATTAATAAGTTACTGTGGGAGGGGCACCTGGGTGGCTCAGTCGGTTAAGCGTCTGACTTTGGCTCAGGTCATGATCTCACAGTTTGTGAATTCGAGCCCCACGTCGGGCTCTGTGCTGACAGCTCAGAGCCTGGAGCCTGCTTCAGATTCTGTGTCTCCCTCTCTCTCTTCCACTCCCCTGCTTGCACTCTTTCTCTGCCTCTCTCTCTCTCAATAATAAATAAACATTAAAAAAATTTTAAAAAAAAGTTACTGTGGGAAGCAATATAGTATAGTATTTAAGAAAGATCCAAGACTAGGGAATCAGATTGCCTGGATCTGAAACCTGTCTCAGTGGCTTCCTTGAACTGTGTAATTTCTAGTAATTACATCACTCCTCTGTGCCTTAGTTTCCTGATTTGCAAAATGAGGATAATAACTGGGCATAGCTTATAGGGTTGTTATGATGATGTAGAGTTAATTCAGCTAAAGCATTTAGAACAGTGTCTGGCACATAGTAATTACTCAGAAAATGTTCCCTATTATAATTACTCTTCCTGTGAAAAATGCAGCTTAAAAGGGCAGGGCACTCATATGCTTTTTCTGGCATTTTTCTCTCACTCTTGGGAAACCATCAGAGAAGCTCTATGGCAATCCCAAGTTTGTTCTTTTGGGCAGGAAATTAGGACAAAGTTGTTAATTACATAATTTAATTGTCTATTGCATTTAGGAAGAGGTAGCCTGGTACATTTACCTTCACAAATGGTGTAGTCTTGCCTCAGGAGACCCAGTAGTCAGTCTTTGTACCAAGAATCTCCCTGGTTGGTGCTTAGATGAGCACTGGTAATTTTGTGCCTTTGCTGTTCTCTTTTCTGTCTTCTAGTGTTGGATAGCCATTCCCCTCCACTCCTTTATGACTCCCACATTCTTTGTATATGTGTGTTACTTTCAAGCATTTTTGCTCTGAGAACTTCACAGAAGTATATTCATTGATCCATATGTATTGATTTTATACTTAAACCTCAGCAGGCCCTTATTTATTTCCACGTTCTTGAGGGGAATTTATTTTTATCTTCCCATGTTCTTTATTTAGTGCATATATAAATGCATAATTAATCATTCTTATAAATTCCTGGCAACCGATAAGTGTTTCTGCCAGATTTGGCAGATAAGGCTAGATGTTTAAATGAAGACCTTTCTTGGGTGTGGCTCGATCTCTTTCTGTAACTGATTCTGGCCTTCGTTCACTTTTTGATTTGTTTTGTTATCTGTCTCGTGTGTGTCTCTTGCCTTCCTAGGAAAATAGCACGTTTCTTAAGAGAAAGGATGTCTTAATACTAATGCCTTTGTTCATTGTGCCAAACATAAAGCTGGACCCAGAAAGGTTTTATTGTTCTCCATGAAATCATGGGTTGTGTTTCTCTTGCTTTGCAGTTGCAAGTGGTATGAGATGGTGTAACAAGACCTCCGCAAGAATTGGTGTACTAAATGGATGCAAGAGCAACCACAAAACCCAAAAGCTAGACTTTGTGTGTTTAATAACATAATATGAATATCTGATATGTTTTTTACAATTATTCTGTAGTAATTATTAGCTTTATATGCCCCCAAACATTAAATGCCTTACAGTTTTGTCTCCATTGTAAGACTCAGAGTGTCGTCTCAAGAAGTTTAATTTCCATCCATTGCCTCCTTATGTAGAGAGTTTGAAAAACTTTTTTTTTTTTTTTTTTTAATTTGAATTGATTCAAATCCAGACAAAACATCAGGGTCTCCATATTGTGAAGTCTTTTTGGTCAGAGATGTGCCTTGTGTAGATAGACATCTCTGGTGTCAACCTTCCAGCTTCTGCTTTGGGAAGCATCTAGAAAGATCATTTACCCCGGTAGTGAACAGATGTACCTTTTGTAGATACCGTGCACAGCTTATGTGCATGTACTGGTAATTTTATCCTGACAACAATGACGAGAGAGCCATAGTTGATACTATGATCATGACTTTGTGTGAAGAACCTTGAGCACAGAGAGGTTAAAAATTAAACTGTCCACGATCACAGATGAAACTTTTCAGAGCAAATATTCTGAGATTTTTGTTGTTGTTGTTTTTAAACTCCAGCAGTTTGAGTTTCTCTTTGCCAATGTTGTTGTCTACTGTAATCGGAATTTCAGATATGTGATATATTTACTTCTGCTATATCTACTGGAAAGCATAAAATACCTACATTAATTGGTGAAGATTAATTAGTGAAGATTGATTCTGTGTCTTCTGGTTACAAATTCCATTTCTTTCATATTCTTTCTGAGATCATGAGTTTTCACTAAAACAGATAAAGAATTTGAAGTTATATAACTCAGATTTCTAGAGCTGGTCTCTTATTGAGATGAGAATGTGTTTAAGGCAATATTAACTCTTGAATGTTTGGGTCTAATGTTTCACCTAATTCTGAAATGAGTAAATGCTTTTTATTACCATAAGAAAAAACCATGAAGGACTTTGAATGTTAATGGATTTTGGACTAGCTAACCTTTCTGAGTTATCTCCACCTTTGCCTGCCTTTCATTAATTAGTCTGTTTTACATCTTTTCAGAGGTAGAAGTGAAGTTGTTGAAACCCTCTAATAATGTGAAAAAAAAATCTTGTCTATTGAAACAAAAATTGTTTCTTGTGGATTGTAATTCTCACTGTAGGTAATGATCAGCTGTTATGCATCAATTTGAAAATTCATTTCAGTATCGTTAACTGACTATAAATATATGGTTTGGTACTTTGAGTTCTCTTTTGAATCAGTTGTAACATCTGTTAATTCCCTCATTAATTAACAAGCTAATTAAAATCTTTGATACATGTTCATTTTATGTCTTCATGATAATCATATTTGTGCCTCTTATTTTGAAAATTATCTTTTAAGACTTTTTTTGCTGCATTTTCTTTCTGCCTCTTGTCAAGCCAGTTATCTTGGCCACTGTAATTGAATTACCTATCTTTTGGCAGTTTACAACTACTCGGAGGCTATTGAGCAACAGAATAGTCTCAGTGTATAAGTGATTACTCAAGCAACAAAGATTTAAATGTTACCAAAGTTCTCTAAGTCCATCATGTGCATATTTTTTTAGAAACCTTTTTTTAAGTTTATTTATTTATTTTGAGAGAGTGCAAGCGAGCACTAGTGAGAGAGGGGCAGAGAGAGAGGGAGAGAGAAAATCCCAAGCAGGGTCTCTGCTATAACCTGTCTGTGCAGAGCCCCGCAGGGGGCTCGAATCCACAAACCCTGAGATCATGACCCCAGCCCAAATCAGGAGTCACATGCTTAACTGACTGAGCTACCCAGGTGCTCCCTTATATGTATGTTTTAATATAAGAAACATACATACATAGTATATGTATATGAAATATAATAGTATTTTAGGTGGTGGAGGAGATTTTTTTTTTTTTTTCATATTGATTTGTTGTAAAGAGGCAGAGCACTAAGTGAACATTATCAAGGAGGAAAAGGAAACATTCCTGAAATTTGCCTCCGGATCAGAATCTATAAGAAGGCATATTGATTTCATGAGACATCATATGATAATACATAGTGGTATACCAAGGAGAATTTGCTGTTAAACTGAGAAATACTTTATTTATATATATTTTGCCAGATTGGGAGATAAAACATTATTTATGTTTGAGTTCTCAGCTTCTGTCAGACTCCTTCAGAAAATGTACTGTTATCATCATAGACTATTTCAGAGGTGACTAATTTTTATTCTCATTATAAATAGCATATCCATGTTTACTCACATTTCCTATCTGGAAAGTATATGCAAACGCGAGATAAAGGATGAAGCAGGCTGACTAGCAAGTTAAATAGTAGGAAGAGGAGGGAGGCATGGATGAGGAATAAGCATTGAACTCATAGCTAATTTAAAACCTAATCCCTGTCTCTCTGATGGTGCATTGGGGGCAAGTTGACTTTCCTTCTTTGCCTTAGCTCAACTCCAGTAGGAACTGCTAAGTTATAAAACTCATTTTGGTGAGGCACTGAACAAAAATACCTATAACTAAATAGATTTATGTTACAATCTAAGACTGGAGTTCAACCTAGAGGTTTTGATCTGGTGATCCGCAGGCCAGAACTAGTTGATATGGGTGTTTTGTTGAGCTGTACTATACGGATCCCCACAGGGTTTTGTTTTGTTTTTAGTGTGCTTATAGTTGATCATGACTATTGAACCCTGAAGGACTTCATATGAAAATCTGGATTTGAGTCTTTGCTTTGAAAATTGGGTTATCAGGCAGCTCTGGGTTCCTATTTTCTTAGGGGAGTAACACGTGGTAGGCTCTCAGGAGTGATTTACCTCCATATGAAAGCCACATACTCTACAGTTCACAAGAGCCCCTGCCACTTCCTGTTATGTCACTAAAAATACTCATAAAATGTATTTTTATGTTGAATTAGTGGTTTTCCCTTATCTGATTTGCTTTAGTTGTGTTTCCTGCATGGCCCCTATAATCCTTTGAGTGAACCACAATTTGTTAATTGTGATTTTTTTTTTTTAATATAGTGACTATGATATACTCATCTATGGTTCTGGGTGTCTTGCAGAGTCTGTCAGTCAGGATATGCTCAGTGTGGATTGAATGAGTGCACTGATGAATTATCATTGTGTATTTACCTCATTGTTACTTCTAATCTAGGGATAGAGAAATTAATCTAGAGATTTTAAAGTATATATCACCCACTCTTGATTTTTGGGTTATTTAGATTTGGAGTGTGATGAAAATTAGTCATCATAGGGTTTTAGGAAATCAAATTTAAGAGGTAAGACTAGTTTGAAACTAAATTTAGAAGATATTTCTTAAATTCTCTTGAACTTTGTTTTTTCAGCTTTAATGCACGAAAATCAGACCTTTACATAGTTCTGTGAATTTATTTGTCTTGACTCTATCTATGTCAGTAAGTTATTCAAAATAAAATCACATAGTAAGATTGGTAAGTAATTGAAATATTCTCCAATTCTGGTGTTTTTGTTTTTAGACAAATGTATAAATTTTTCACTGTAGAATTTTTCCACGTATCCAACAAATATCTAACAAGTGCCAGATTAAAGAAACAGACAACAGCAACAAAACTTTAAATAAAAAAGCAATCATATAGGATGATGTAAAACATCATAATAGCTACAGATTTTTGGAAATAATGTGTAAAATTTAGCTAGTACACAATGGATATAAAATACGAATGTAGTTACTTTTTATAAGTTAAAGATATTTTTCAATTAGATAAATTTTACATGGTAGTTTTGGGAAGACAAGGTAAATCCAACAAAATGATCATCGTAAAAGTGATAAAGCACATTAAGCTATTAGGAGGATGTTACTAATGACTGAAAATTAAACATAAAACATTAGAATGTAGTAAAAAAATAGAAACTGAGATATTACTGGAAAAATTTAAATATTTAAATTCTGTTGTGGGTTTCAAGATGAAATATGATTTATTCCTAAAGTATTTAAATATATGGACATAGCAATCTTTACTTTTTTTTTTTCATTTCTTTATTTGTTTAACATTTCTTCAGCACCCAGAATGTGCTAGCTACTATCCATAAGTGTTGGAAAATCAGACCTAATGCAAATTCTTCATTATCTCCTGAAGGAGATTGGAAAAGTAGATCAACACATCACAGTTCTAGAAGACCGATATGAGAATTATGCTCAAGGTATTAACAAAAGTCAAAGGGATCACAGTTCACTACGTGAAAGTAAGGGAAGAATCCGAGATCATTTCACAGAAGATCATGTGTGTGCTCAGACTCCCAGATACATATGCCGTGGGAGTTAAGCCAGAGAGAAAAGCAGATAGGACTGAAGTTGGAAAGAGGAAATATATGTTTGGAGGTGTGGTAAGGATTCATGTGGGTCTAAAGCAGAGTGTGAACTGAGAAAGTGGTAAGGGATGAGTCTAGACCCTTGGGAAAAGAAAGTGGTAAGGGATGAGTCTAGAAATTGCAGGGCAATTTCTTAAAAGTTTTCTTGGACTGAATATTTGGAGACACTCTCTTTACACAAAGGGAGGACATCCGTGTATCGTAGGCAGGGAGTGACATAATGTTAGTGCTCTGGAAATGTTACTGCGATGATATGTGAAGCGTAGGTGGTTTGAACTGCTAATGGGAGATCAACTAGAAGTGGGGGGATGAGATAATTTCAGTAGTTTAGAAGTGAGAGCTACAGAAGAATGCTGTTGGGGGTAAGAGTGAATCAACATTCAGGAGGCAGAATTGTGTCTGGGGGTCAAAATAATATTGTCGCTAAGTGAAGGATAGTTTCCATTTTCCCAGCACTGCATTGTCAATCAGATGGATTGGATTTAGGTGCTATTCACTGCATTTGAATTTGGAGATACATGGGAGTGGGAAGAGTTTTGTTGTGTGGATGGGGATTAAGATAATGACTTAGGGACAAGATGAACTGAGATGTCTGAAAAATATTCAACTGGGGATGTCATTTAGGAAGTTGTAAGTGTGAATTTGAAACTCAAGCTGTTAGTCAACAGAAGGGAAAGATGTGCCTCCTCAAATGGCTCCAGGATGGAATTCTAGGAAACGCTAGTATTTGAAAGCATGCAGAAAGGAATACACAGTGACAAAGCAAGCATTGTTTGAAGGTTACTACTTGAACCTGGTAACAACCTGGTGGGTAGGTACAGACATTACCCATAGTGTAAAACGGAGCTGGCTAAGACACAAAGAGACCAGGTAACTTTTTCAACACAGAGAAATAGAACCTAGAAATTTCCAATAAATAAATAAATAAATAAATAAATAAATAAATAAATAAAATAATAGATATTGGTGTTTGGGATTTGTCATGTGACAAATCAACATACTCGAAAAAACTTTTAATTGAGTTCTTAGACAGTATTTAGTACGTGATTCTTAAGTTACATTCTAACCTGAAGACTTTACCTTTCTACATTTAGAAATGCCTTTAAATATTATGCTCAGGTAATCCATATATTACCGGTATGCAACCCAACACTATTTTTTTCTCTTTCTAGAAAAAAGGAACTATTACATAAACTTTTCTAATCTAATCAAATCTTTACCTGAGTAATAAGTATTTGTTCTGAATTTATGTTATTTCAGTGCCATGTAGTTGCTTAGACTGAAAAGCCATTCAATTTGATAAAAGCTTTCTATTCTTTGTACATTATTGAATATTGTATTAATTAATCTTGCAGCATAGTATAGAAATTGGAAAAGGATTTTGTTATGTGCTTTCAGGTCATAGAATGAAAAATGCTCTTTGAAAAGCAAGCTATTATCTCTTTTCCATTACACTTAAACCATTTATCTAAAGTTTATAGAATCCATAATTAAATAGAAATTGGAAATCTTTGGCACAGATGGGCTAAGTAACCTCACAAATTACAGAGAAAACACACTGACTTCAGGCTGTCATTATTCTCAGATGCTAATTTCACAGTACCAAAATGATTTGTTCAAATAATTATTTTCTATCTTTATATTAAACATTTTGCCAATGAGTTCCTTTGGTGCCAGTAGAATTAATTATTTATCTCTGAAAATGTTCAGATATTATATAATATTCTAGGTCTGCGGTTGATGGGTTACTTACTAGTCAGGGAGCTAAGCATGGAGGCAAGGAGGAACCAGTAAACCTATTATATTTAGAACTTTTAAAATATCTTTTATAGTACCCACTAAAATTGGTATTTTATTTTATTTTAAGTTTATTTATTTATTTTTGAGAGAGAGAGCAAGAGAGCATGAAGGGCAGAGGGAGAGAGACCCCCAAGCAGGTCCTGTACCATCAGCACAGTGCCAAATGTAGGGCTTGAACTCAAGAACCATGAGACCATGACCTGAGCCAAAATCAAGAGTCAGATGCTTAACCCACTGAGCCACCCAGGTGCCCCTAAAATGGCTATTTTAAAATAAGTTAAAATGAATTAGGATAAAAGTGATTTTTCTCTGTGGGGTATTTCTGGATATAGAAATTGGTACAGATGATTTTTTTTCTTGGCCTTTACATAAATATCTCACGAAACTATAGCCTGCCCTTTCCCCACAAATTCAATTTTGAAATAAAAAAATCTTAAATGACTTAAGGTGCTAGTTAATCCACTTAGTAAATGCAGGAACCTGTTTTATATAACGCATCAGCAGCCATCTAGGTTCTTATTGAATACTTTCAGTGACAAATTACTTTTTAAGGTAGAACACTAATCATGGCATATATACATTTTTGAGGCCATATATCTTAGTGCTATTGATTGATTGATTGATTGATTTAAAACTTTTTTTTCAGTTTATTTATTTTGAGAGAGAGAGAGAAAGAGCACATGTGTGCAAGTGGGGAAGGGGTAGAGAGAATGGGAGAGAGAATCCCAAGCAAGCTCTGCACTGTCAGCACAGAGCCTGATGTGGGGCTTGAACCCATGGTCTGTGAGATCATGACCTGAGCCAAAACCAAGAGTCGATCATTTAACTGACTGACCCACCCAGTGTCCCTTACCTCCTTTTAAATAATTAAATCTCCTTGATTTCTCTCCCTTCCCTCTCTCTCTCGATAAGATAAAAAAAAGCAACATGTAGTAAAAGTACAGCAATTCTATATTACAAGAAAAAACACTGAAATTAGGTAGATGTTAGCATTTTATTATATGTTCTTTGGATATGAGTAACACACATAAAAATTTTCTATCTATACTGATATAAAAATTATCTATAAAATGTGTCTCTATGTGTGTATGTGTGTAATGTGTGTTCTAGTTTTTTTTTTTTAATCTATAGACCCATATAATCTGTTTATAAATTTTGAATTTTATTGTAATATGGTTAGATAACATCATTTGCATGATGTTTGTTGCTGTTTAT
The DNA here is from genome assembly GCF_018350215.1 of Panthera leo. Classification (NCBI taxonomy): domain Eukaryota; kingdom Metazoa; phylum Chordata; class Mammalia; order Carnivora; family Felidae; genus Panthera; species Panthera leo. The sequence goes on along the minus strand of NC_056680.1, from coordinate 86,263,979 downwards.
TGGTATTTGCCTTATATCTTGATGGATTATAAAGGACCCATTCTGCTTTTAAAGAATATTAATTTTCTGGTTATTGAATATAGGTGCATATTATATAACCACCAGATCACATTTGTTCAATTTTTCTAATTCTTTGGTCAGCTTGAGCAGTCAATAACTGAGAAGTTAGTTGCAATTCCCACCCCGTGAGTGTGGATTTTCTCAGTGTTTTAAAGTTTTGCTGTACATGTTTTGCATCTCTCTTATTAGCTGCATGGAAACTAAAAATTGTTATTTCTTTACAGCAAGATTTTTCTTGTGTTAGAATATATAATGTCCAACTTTATACACAATGAGATTGTTTTTAAAATCTGTACTGCTGTAGCTTCACTGACATTTGTTTGATATTTGCTTGGTGTTTCTGTGTGTGTGTGTGTGTGTGTGTGTGTGTGTGTGTGTGTGTGTGTATTTATCCTTTTACCTTTATGCCTTTTTATTTTGAGTGTATATCTTATCTTTATAAATGACCCCCCCAATAATGTGTATTTTAAGATACATATATTTTCTTACCTCTTTTTTTTCCACTACTAATAATAAAAGGTTATCTTACCCTTGTGTATTTTGTAACTACTGCATAGTAATTTCATTCTATAAATGTGATTTCCCAAGGCAATCCCCTATTCTGAAAAATTTCTTTTATTCACAGCTAAAAAATTGCTAATATCCATTTTTCAATATTTATCCCATTATGTTCATGTTCCTATAAATTTAATTTTAATTTGTTTTTTTAGTGCTTATTTATTTTTGAGAGACAGAGAGAGACAGCATGAGCGGGAGAGGGCAGAGAGAGGGAGAGGGAGACCCAGAATATGAAGCAGGCTCCAGGCTCTGAGCTGTCAGCCCAGAGCCCAACGCAGGGCTTGAACTCACAGACCACGAGATCATGACCTGAGCCAAAGTCAGATGCTCAACCAACTGAGCCACCCAGGCGCCCCTAAATTTAATTTTTATATCAAATATTATGCACATTTTACAGCTTCCTTTTCTTTCCCCCTTGTTTTTGCTCTAAAAAGTCTGTGCAAATTTTTGCTGAAATATCGATTCCTCAGTGATGATTACCTATTTAGAATTGCAATTCTACAATCCCTTCTACATTAACAAAATAGCCTAGAACTGGAGTACCAATTTACACAGCTTTCAGCAGTATATTCACTTGTCTCCCTAACTCATTGCCAACACTATGTATTACCCTACTTTATAATTTTCAGTGATTTTTCACTGATATTTATTTTATAATGTTTACTTTTTCCTTTCAAGAACTTCTTGTTCATATTCCTTGACTATTTTTCACTTCCCCAATTCTTAAGTTCCTAAGGAAGAGACACCTATCTCATTTGAATTAACATAATTATTTCAACAAATATTTGTTGGAGCCCTACTGTTTGATAGACAGTGGTCAAAGATCTTTAGATACATTTGCAAATAAATCATACACAACAATTCCCTGGCTTTGTGAAGTTTACAATCCAGGGTAGTAGACAGATAATAAAGAAATTGATTGATAACTATGGAAAATATAACATGTTAGAAAGTGGCAAGTGGGAAGGAAAAAATAAAAAGCAGATGAGCATAAGGGGGTTGTGAGGGCCAAGGAATGAGGGAGAGGGCAGTTTTCAATGGACGATCGTTAATGAGTAGCTGAGGGTTGAAGGAAGACTTAAAAAGACTTTGTGTGATAAAAACAAGTGGGGAAGAAAAGGAGGGTGCTGGAAAAGATATATGCAAATGACATATCAGACAAAGGGCTAGTATCCAAAATCTGTAAAGAACTCACCAAACTCCACACCCAAAAAAACAAAGGATCCAGTGAAGAAATGGGCAGAAAACATGAATAGGCACTTCTCTAAAGAAGACATCCAGATGGCCAACAGGCACATGAAAAGATGCTCAACGTCACTCCTCATTAAGGAAATACAAATCAAAACCACACTCAGATACCACCTCACACCAGTCAGAGTGGCTAAAATGAACAAATCAGGGGACTGTAGATGCTGGAGAGGATGTGGAGAAATGGAACCCTCTTGTACTGTTGGTGGGAATGCAAACTGGTGCAGCCGCTCTGGAAAACAGTGTGGAGGTTCCTCAAAATATTAAAAATAGATCTACCCTATGACCCAGCAATAGCACTGCTAGGAATTACCCAAGGGCTACAGGAGTGCTGATGCATAGGGGCACTTGTACCCCAATGTTTATAGCAGCACTTTCAACAATAGCACTTTCCAATTATGGAAAGAGCCATCTACTGATGATGGATAAAGAATTTGTGGTTCACATACACAATGGAATACTACTTGGCAGTGAGAAAGAATGAAATATGGCCTTTTGTAGCAATGTGGATGGAACTGGAAAGTGTTACGCTAAGTGAAATAAGTCATAGAGAGAAAGACAGATACCATATGTTTTCACTCTTAGGTGGATCCTGAGAAACTTAATAGAAGAAGACCATGGGGGAGGGGAAGGAAAAAAAAAAGAGAGAGGGAGCCAAAGCATAAGAGACCTTTAAAAACTGAGAATAAACTGAGGGTTGATGGGGGGGAAGGGGAGGGTGGGTGATGGGCATTGAGGAGGGCACCTGTTGGGATGAGCACTAGGTGTTGTATGGAAACCAATTTGACAACAAATTACATATAAAAAAAAAAGGAGGGTGCTTATGGTTTTACAAATATTATGGGACTATTCATAACTCTGCTAGATCCATCCATCTATAAAATGCAATTCACCCAATTTCTCCTTCTCCACACTCTGAAATTCAACTATACGGTACTGTTCTTAGGAGTACCTAATTGAAATGAAAAGGATGAGCCTACTCAGGAAGCTGAATAAAAATAATGCATTCTATGTTTCAATTATATCTTATTATGTTTCCAGGGTCCAATGAGGAAATTAATTATTATTTTGCCTTGTAGCATAATTCATGAAGCAGCGCTTGCAGGAAAAGGAACTGTAAATATTTTAACTTGTTGCTACTCTACTTTTTGACCTAATATATCAGTAATTCTCAAATCCATAAAAATAAATCTTTTTCAAAAAAATTTGGAAAGTAAGCCTTAAAAATGTCTCTTCACCAGGTTAGGTGACACATCTTCAATTGCTGCTATTTTTGCTGCTACTTTTAGCTTTATGATTATATTTAAAAGACATAAATCTACGGGGCGCCTGAGTGGCTCAGTCGGTTGGGCGTCCGACTTCGGCTCAGGTCATGATCTCACAGTCCGTGAGTTTGAGTCCCGCGTTGGGGTCTGTGCTGACAGCTCAGAGCCTGGAGCCCTTTTCACATTCTGTGTCTCCCTCTCTCTCTGCCCCTCCCCTGTTCATGCTCTGTCTCTCTCTGTCTCAAAAATAAATAAACGTTAATAAAAAAATTAAAAAAAAAAAGACATAAATCTAGTTTTAAGTAGTATATTCTATAGGTTTAAGGTTTTAAATTTCTGTCCATGTGAGTAACTCATTAATACATCTTAAACTTTGCAGTCCAGTATAAATCTGATCTCATTTATAATTCAGTAGACAAAATTATTTCTAAAGCTGTAGCTCTTTGCCATCCAACATTCCTGTTTGATATTGGTATCCTCATCATCTGCATTTTCTACAGTTAAGATCAAGTATTATGCTTCTTTGTTCATTTGTTTTATTTTTTTAGGTTCCACATGGAAGTGAAACTGTACGGTATTTGTCTTTCTCTCTGACTCATTTTGCCACGAAAACAGACCTTAGGAAATATGTATGTTCATAATGTTTTCAACGACAGTTGTACTGAAAACTTGGGGTAATAAACGGGACCTGGGCACAGGATCCTCATGGTAGAATGCTGTGGGGACGTGTCTCCAGGAGTCATACCATTCAGAATCCCAGTCTCTTTGAACTCACTCAGTCCAGTGACTTATTTTGGTGAATTGCACAGCAGCCCACCCTATGATGAGGCTGTACCTGAGGCTTGGTAAGCATGTGTTCATTGGAATGCAGCTTTGAGGCTGCCAGCGGAGGCCAGAATGCAAGTTAACATGGGGAGAAGGACCCAGACATAAGCTGGCACCACGTGGCAGGCATATGTATGAGGCTTTGTTCCACCTGTCCCTATCTACTCCCCACACTGAGCAGAAGACACATATGGGGACCCCGCCAGCACACTGGATCGTGAGAAATACAAATGGTTGTTTTCTGAGCCAGGAAGTTTGGGGAGGCTTGAAACTTAGTAATAGATGTCTGATTCAGTCCTCAACATTGTTTTTCAATCTGAGAGTGAAGGAAAATCTTCAGCACAGACTTGATATATTTTTTTTAATCAGACACACCTGCTAATGCATTCAGTTATGAAACACATAGTGTGAATTAGTCACGAAGGTTTTCTGTGTATGCTGGAGAATATCTTTTCACACTGACATACATAGATATTCCTTCAGATAATTGGATTTACTTCTTTTCCATGGCAGGAATATTTTGGGTTCCGATTATTTCTCTTTGTTCAGTCATACATCTCAGAATCTTCTTACCTAAAACTCTACTGACATACCTTAGGGCCATGGTTTTTGGACTTTTAAAATTCACACAATATTAAAACTAGAGGGAAAATAATGTGTCTGAAGTTAAGTGTGTCAAATTTTAATTTGTCACCTAAAGCCATAGAAAGAAAAGACAAAGGCGGGGGTAGGTGCGGGAAGCCTACTAAATGCTATTCCTGCTATTTTAAGAAGGTATGGATATTGTGAACATCAAAAATACAGGAAGGATGTACTCTAAAAATAAAGTAGTATTCTTTTATTAAAAATATTCTGTATGAGGGGCACCTGGTGACTCAGTTGGTAAGCGTCTGTCTTCAGCTCAGGTCGTGATCTTGCAGTTCGTGATTTCAAGCCCCACATCATGCTCTGTGCTGACAGTTTGGAGCCTGGAGTCTGTTTCGGATTCTGTGTCTTCCTCTCTCTCTGCCCCTTCCCCACTCATACTCTGTCTCTCTCTCTTTCTCAAAAATAAATAAACATTAAAATTTTAAAAAATATTCTGTATGAAACACTAATTTGATACATTTGTTTTGCCTGGTAGATTTCAAGGCTCCTTTATTAATATTTATTCAAGGCTGCTTTATTTTTTAACAGTTTTTTAATTTAAATGCAAGTTAGTTAACATATTGTAATAATGATTTCAAGAATAGAATTTAGTGATTCATCGCATACATATAACACCTGGTGCTCATCCCATTAAGTGTCCTCCTTACTGCCCATCACCCATTTAGCCCATCCCCTGCCAGCAGCCCTCAGTTTGTTCTCTATATTTAAGAGTCTCGTATGTTTTGTCTACCTATTTTTATCTTATTTTTCCTTCCCTTCCCCTATGTTCATCTGTTTTGTTTCTTAAATTCCACATATGAGTGAAATCATATGAAACTTGTTTTTCTCTGTTTTCGCTTAGCGTAATACACTCTAGTTCCATCCATGTTGTCGCAAATGACAAGGTTTCATTCTTTTTGATCACTGAATAATATTTCATTGTATGTTTATACCACATCTTCTTTATCCATTCATCCATCAATGGACATTTGGGCCCCCTCCCTAGTCTGGCTATTGTCAGTAGTGCTGCTATAAACATTGGGGTGAATGTGCCCCTTTGAATCATCATTTTTGGACCCTTTGGATAAATACCCAGTAGCACAATTGCTGGGTCGTAGGGTAGTTCTATTTTTAATTTTTTGAGGAACCTCCATACTGTTTTCCAGAGTGATTGCACCAGTTTGCATTCCCACCAGCAGTTCAGAAGGGTTCCTCTTTCTCCGCATCTTTGCCAACATCTGTTGTTGCCTGCATTGTTCATGTTAGCCATTATGACAGGTGTGAGGTGGTATCTCATTATGGTTTTGATTTGTATTTCCCTGATGATGAGTGATGTTGAGCATCTTTTCATGTGTGTGTTAGCCGTATGGATGTCTTCTTTGGAAAAGTGTCTATTTATGTCTTCTCCCCATTTCTTCCCTGGATTATTTATTTTTTGATATTGAATTTGGTAAGTTCTTTATAGATTTTATATACTAACCTTTTATCTCTTATGTCTTTTGCAAATATCTTCTCTCATTTTGTGGGATGCCTTTGAGTTTTGCTGATTGTTTCCTTTGCTGTACAGAAGCTTCTTATCTTGATGAGGTCCCAAAAGTTCATTTTGGAGCCAGTGTTTTAAAATAAACCTGCCTCTCTCTCTCTCTCTCTCTCTCATTCTCATTTCTCACTCTTTCTCTCACATACATACATATATACATACATACATATGACACACACACATCCTGTTGGTTCTCATTGTTTCTTTAGAGAACTCTAATACAGGGTTCTGGACTGAGAAGATGATCATTTGAGCAATTCACTCAAACTAATTAGCTCATATGCAAAAAGGAATTACTGATCTGGGCTGACTTACTATGGGATTATGTCCTGATAAAGCCATTGTAAGTTGGAAATATCCTAAGTTAAAAATACGTTTAATATGCGTGACGTACTGAACATCATAGCTCGGCATAGCCTACCTTAAATGTGCTCAAAACACATGAGCCTACAGTTTGGCAAATCATCTAACACAAAGCCTATTTTATAGTAATGTGTTGAATTTATTGAACATTGTACTTAAAGTGAAAAAGAGAATGAGTGTATGGGTGTAGAGTTATTGCGAGCGCATCGGTTGTTGACCTCACGGTTTCACAGCTGACTCAGAGTTGCAGCTCCCTGTGAGTGCCCAGAATCAGGAGAGGATTGTACTGCATTGCACTAGCTTGAGGAAAGATCAAAATTCAAAATACATTGTCTACTGAATGTGTATCAGTTTCACACCACTGTTGTCAAAAAGGCATAAGTCAAACCACTGTAAGTCTGGGACTGTCTGTATTTGTGATTATTGAATAACTTAATGCATGTGAAGTATTTATGCTAAGCGTAATTATAGTAAGTATGCACTACACGTCAACTAATTTTTATTGTTATTTTCCCCCTGCTACTTTAAGAAGCCAATCTGTTTTCTCTGTCTTGACTTGTAGAGAGATCAGGCACATGTTTTATGCTTAATCTGTGTGATTCTATCCAACTTGAGTTTATTGCCTTTTATTCCCTTCCTTTCCCCATTCACTATTTCATTTTTGTGTCTTGTCCTGTGATAATTGTTTACTTTTTATCACATTGTGATTTACCTATGGAGCTTCCCTTTTAGATATAATAGATGTACAAATACTTACATAAATCCAAGCCTCTGCATGTATTTACAATCTAAGTGACAAACTAGAATGAGTTTAAACTGGTTCTTCATTTGCTAACTACAGTTTCCTTCCAGGTCTCTTGACCAATTTCACCAGAAATCGGGGGAAATCTCAAGTGATGGATATGAGGGCAAGGCATCTGGCTGATTTATAAGTGTGATCTTTATTAATTTGTCTGTGCTTTATATGCTTGTACCATGAAAAAAAAATTTTTTTACACAATTCTACTTACAGTAATTATAGAAACTTTTTGGGGTTGGGAAAGAAGAATTTCTTTTCATAATAGTAGTTAGTACTCCTATTTCATAGTACTACTACTATGAAAGTACAACTTTTAATAGTTGTAGTTATTGTTAGTGATTGTTTAGTATGGGTTTTAGTCAGATTTGTTGTTAAAAGAATCATTAAAAACTTGAAGAATGTCAGTCATAAAAAGAAAGACAAAAGGATATATTTTTCCAGATTTTTTTTTCTGAACATGACAGAGTGTGATGGATGTAATTAACTTTGTACAAAGTGAGAAAATGGTGCAATATTAGTGGGTGAGCCACCAACTAATGGCTTTGTATTCAGTCTGGAGTGAATCCAACAGAACCTGACCTTGTACTCTTCTGAGGTAGCTTATAATCTCTTTTCCGAAGAGATGGTTGCTATCCTGTTTACCTCCACCATGGTCAGATCAGCTGGCTTATTTCCCGAGTTAGGCTTGAGTGTTCCTAATGAAATGAATCTTTTTATTGAAGCCTCAGGTGTAATTATCCATTGAAGTGCAGTGATGACCCAAATACGTTTGGTCTATGATTCCAATGTGTATTCTCAAGTCTAGTCTTTCCTGTCTAAATCCTTTTATTTAGAATTCATTCTAGTTTCTTTCTCAGACATAAATGAAAAAAAGTCTTGGGCTATTCTTTAACAATTAGTTTGAAAGCTTAAAACTTAGAAAATTTTCACAGAGGCTTTAGAATCTTTAGGTCCGCTTGATTCCCATTTGCTTCACATTTGCTCTGCTCCTCCACGAACCTATTGAGCTATGTGCGTGTATGTAGAAATTGTGTGTATGTGCATGTTGCTTGCATCCAGGTGGCTGAGAGTTTTCTACTTAAAGAGAAAATCATTATGGAATGGCATCACTCTAGTGTGCTTTGGGAGCACTAGCTGACACAACAGTGCTTTGAAGGATAGGTCAAACTTGGCTAAGTGAGAAAGGAAAGGAAAGGCCTCTGGACAAATAAATCATCCGAAAAACATTAAGCCATAAGTAAGAAGTATTCAGTAAATCTTCTACTTCTGAATGCGTCTGGTGGGGCTTACGAATGGGCTGTTTAATTCACAAGGAAGAGTTACTGTAGGGGTATGCCAGGCCCAGATTTGCATTTTATGAAGATTGTTTGGACAGCAGTATATAGCTAACAAGATTGTTGCTTAAACATCAGGGATTTGGATGGAATAGGCTAGTGCTCACACAGTGGCACAAGATTGATGGGTTCAGGACTTCAGTATCAACTAAGTAGCTTTGGGTTCTGAGCAAGCCCTAATTTGTAGGCTTCCAGACTCCAGAGAAAAATCCCTTTAATTTTTTAAGCAGCATTTTCTACTTACAAAAATAACATTAGTGTTAATTGTAGAAAATTTAGAAAATGCACTAGAGCACAGGAAATAAAATTGAAATATTTTAAACCCTACCACTCATAACTAGCTACTATCGATATTTTGGTAAATATTTTTTAGTGTGTGTGTATATATATATATATGTATATATATATATATATATATATATATATATATATGATTTAATATATATGATTTAGTATTATATATATACATGATTTTCAACAAAACCTGGCCATAATAATACCACTTTTCATTATTGTTTTTTTAACATAGTATGCATGGTTTTCATGACATTATGTATTTTCTTCTAAAGTAATATTTAGTACTTATTATGTTTTAGTGTATACATATATGATTTAATATATATGATTTAGTATTATATGTATGTATAAATATATACATATATGTGTATATACATACATATATATATGATTTTCAACAAAACCTGGCCATAATACTAGTTTTCATTATTGTTTTTTTAACGTAGTATGCATGGTTTTCATGACATTATGTATTTTCCTCTAAAGTAATATTTAGTACTTATTATAAAAGTGATAAAATGCTTATCATAAAAAGTAGAATTTACTCTTAAGCAAAAACAGGATGATTAGGATGATTCATGATCTCTCCCCCTAAAGATAATGATAAATTATTTTGCTTTTTATCTTTTATATTGGATTCTTCCAGTTGATGTTTGAACATACTGAGAATTTTTATATGTTGAACAAAATAATAACAAACACAGTGTTATTCTAAGTGCTGGTTCTAAGTGCTATGTATATGTCTTTTTTTTTTTTTTTTCCCACATGGTGCGATGAAATAATTATTGTCACCAATTTCGAGATGAAGGAGTTGAGGCACAGAAAGATTAACTTATCTAAGACCAAGAGCTAGTAAGTCACAGAGCTAGTGTCCAAACCCAGGCCATCTGTTGCCAGATTTTGTGGCCTTGAAAAATGTGTTATATTGCTTCTCTCTTGACATTATATTCACTTCATGCAACTGATTTATATCTGCGTAGTCTTTCACAACCAAACTTCTCTGAAAACTTATTTATATTTTATGGTTGCATTTCCTCGTATCCCAATCACACTATTACACACTTCAATCCATAACTTTCTTATACGAATTTACCAAAACTATTAGTTCCTGCTAACATCTGTAATGAATTTCAGTACAGTGGACACCCAATTTATTTCCACTATCACGCCATCCAGGGCAAAGGACTGCTCCCCCTTCGCTCTCTGTTGTTGGTTTCTATGGGACAGTAATTTTTCCTATGTCCCATCCATGCCTTTACTCACTCCTTCTGTCTCCAGTGTTGGACATTTGACCTCAATCAAGCTTCCAAATGTTACAGAGCTTCAGGGCTTGGCTATAGCTCTTCATGGCTTCTCTCACTCTACATACTTTCCCTTGGAGTCCATGAATTTCCACAACTTGAAATATCATATATTCACTGTAATTCCCAAATGTAGATCTCTGTACTATCTCTTTTCTGAGCTTCAGATCCATACATCCAGTTACTTCAGCCTCATCACTTGATATCTTAAAGACTGCCTTTAAAATATAGGATATCCAAATATCTTTTTCTGCCTGTTTTTGGTATCTTAGTAGATGGCACAGTGCTCCACTCAGAAATTTGAGCCAGTAATTCGAAGTAATCTTTACACTTCCTTTCTCGCTGCCCACATTCTCTCAAAAATTAAGTTATGTCAGTTACACTTTCTAACTTTCATAGATCACTTTTCTTACCTCTTCTTCTGCTTCCAAAACCTAACCCTTTGTTTCTCATCTGGACTGTTGCACTGAGGTCCCTCATCCTTTTTTGCCTTTCCCTAATTCATGTCCCACACAGGGTGATATTTTTAAACAAGATATTTGATCAAGTCACTCTCTGACTCAACACTCTTTGTTGGCCTCTTAACTGCTCTTGATACTATGTTTAAAAACCTTTATACATTTGATAGGGTCCTGTGCTCTGGGGCCTCATCCTGCCATACATTATCACTTCCATCCACAAATCCTATTTCCCAGTGTAACTACCTTATTCTGTTCATTATCTAGTTTTTAACTCATACATCACTTCCTTAGGGAAGACTTATCCTTATTCTGAGTTGTGTACCCCTTTTCAAAACACAGAGACTTCTTGCTAACACTATTCACAATATTAATTAATTATAAATTTTGTCAAAATTTCTGTACCATCTATCTCCCTTGCTACACTGTAAGCCTCCTTTTATTTTTTATGTTTATTTGCTTTGAGACAGAGAGAGAGAGAGAGAGAGAGAGAGAGAGAGAGAGAATATGCACATGTGCACGTGCATGTGGAAGAGGCAGAGAGAGACGGAGAGAAAGAATCCTAAGGAAGTTCCTCATTCAGTGCAAAGCCTGAAATGGGGCTCCATCCCAAAAACCGTGAGATCGTGAACTGAGCCAAAATCAAGAGTCGGTGCTTCACTGACTGAGCCACCCAGGCATCTCCAATGTAAGCCTTCTGAAGGTGGAAACTGTTTACTGTCTGATTACTTAGCACATATTAATTACATACATTAATCACATAGTGACTAAATAATGATACTTAAAAATTTTTTTCTGTACTTTGAGACTGTGTTTATGTTTTACATTGAATCTAAGATTATTGTTTCAATTATGTCATGCTGTAAGACAGAATGTCCTCTTATTTAAAAATTTCAGCACTTAATCTTTTTCTGTAATTTCAATGATTTCTTTTCAGTGTCAGCTTCCCAAGTTAGTAAGGTAGTACTACATCAACCAACTAGCTTTGCTAAGTCTTAATTATTTTTTTTTCTTTTTAATATTTTTGTCATTGCAACAAGATGTTAGTTTTTAAAATCTCATTTTACTGCTAAGTGAATTATTTTCACCCTTTTTCTGATGAAAAAAGAGACAGAGTGGTAAAACACTCCAAATGAAACTATGATCTCTGTCAAACCCCAAATTCAAATTCAGAGGTTTATAAAAGACTGCAGTCATTCCTCATTCTTGATCTACTCTGTATTGTGAAACGAAACAAAGAAGTTCATCTTATAGCCTCAGCTTGGTAACTGGGTAGTAGACTCAGCAGTAAATTATTCTGTAATTAAGAATATCTTTATGGTAGACAATGGTAGATCTGTCACTTATTTATTTATTTTTTTTTTACATTCTACGGAAATGCATTGCTTTTATTATTTCTCTTTATGTAGATTTTTTATTTCAACCTGAAAGTTTTGTATTTTTTTTCAGATTTTTATTTAAAGTCTATTTGGTTAACACACAGTGCAGCATTGGTGTCAGGAGTAGAATTCTTTATTTCATGACTTATATACAACACACAGTGCTCATGATAACAAGTGCGCTCCTGAACTAGGGAAGATAGTGGCATAGGAGGATGCTGGGCTCACCTCGTCCTGCTGATCACTTAAATTCCACCCACACCTGCCTAAATAACCAAGAAAACCACCAAAAGACTAGCAGAACAGACTCTCCGGAGCCAAGTGTAGACAAGAGGCCCACGGAAGAGGGTAGGAAGGGCGGAGAGGGGGTGCGTGCTACACAGACTGGTGGAAGGGAGCTGGGGCGGTGGAGGGGCAGCCCACCCGGCAAGGCAGAGCCCCAGAGTCTGGCTTGCAAAAGCAGAGGGGCCGGACAGAGTGTGTTCTGACCACCAGCAGGACTTAACATCTAGAATGTTATAAGTCAACAGCTCTTCTCAGAGAGCAGAAGGGCGAGAGGACACTGGGAGGGAGAGTTGTTGAGCCCCAGGAGACAGATCTCAGTGTGGCGCTGAACAAAGGCGCTGGCCAGCACCATCTCTCTTCCATCCCCAGTCGAACCCAAAGGGAACCAGTTCCCGTCACTGAACTTGCTTGCACCACGCAAACACCCAATGCTGTACTTCTGTGGATCTATCCCTCCAACTGGTCTGCCTCCCTCCCAGTCGTTGTAGGGCCCCTCCTGCAGGGGACCACTGACAGCAAAGTGAGCTGAGCCTGCTCTTCCCACCCCTGTGCACCTTGCGGATCCACCCCGGCTAATACGCCAGATCCCACTGAAGCAGCACCACAAGCCTGGCAGTGTGCAAGTAGCCCTGACAGGGGCCACACCACTCCACAGTGAGTCCTGCCCCTGGGAGAGGGGAAGAGAAGGTACACACCAGTCTGATAGTGCCCCCAGCGGTGGGCTGGGGACAGATATTGGGTCTGACTGCGGCCCACCCACCAACACAAGTTACTTCAGACGGCACAGGGGAAGTGCCCTGCAGTTCCGCGCCATCCGAGGACTATCCAAAATGACAAAACGGAAGAATTCTCAAAAGAAACTCCAGGAAGTAGCGACAGCAAAAAAATTGATCAAAAACGATTTAAGCAATATAAGGGAAGAAGAATTTAGAGTAATAGTCATAAAATTAATCACTGTATAGAGAACAGCAGAGAATCTATTGCTACAGAGATCAAGGGACTAAGAAACAGTCATGAGGAGCTAAAAAAATGCTACAAATGAGGTGCAAAATAAAATGGAGGCGACCAGAGTTCAGACTGAAAAGTCAGAAGAGAGAATAGGTTAATTAGAAGATAAAATTATGGAAAAGGAGGAAGCTGAGAAAAAGAGAGATAAAAAAAATCCAGGATTATGAGGGGAGAATTAGAGAACTAAGTGATGTAATGAAACGGAACATTATCCATATAATAGGAATTCCAGAAGAGGAAGAGAGAGAGAAAGGGGCTGAAGGTGTACTTGAACAAATCATGGCAGAGAACTTCCCTGATCTGGGGAAGGAATAAGGGATTGCAATCCAAGAAGCACAGAGAACTCCCTTCAGACATAAATGAATCCATCTTCTGCATGACATATCATAGTTACTGGCAAAATACAAGGATAAAGAGAAAATTCTGAAAGCAGCTAGGGATAAACATGCCCTAACATATTAAGGGAGGCTGATAACTAGTGGCAGACATATCTAGTGAAACTTGGCAGGCCAGAAAGGAATGGCAGGAAATCTTCAATGTGATGAACAGAAAAAAATATGCAGCCGAGAATCCTTTATCCAGCAAGTCTGTCATTCAGAAAAGAAGGAGAGATAAAGGTTTTCCCAAACAAACAAAAACTGAAGGAATTCATCACCACTAAACCAGCCCTACAAGAGATCCTACTGGGGATTCTGTGAGTGAAATGTTGCAAGGACCACAAAGTACCAGAGACATCACTACAAGCATGAAACCTACAGACATCACAATGACTCTAAACCCATATCTTTAGATAATAACACTGAATGTAAATGGACTAAATGCGCCAACCAAAAGACATAGGGTATCAGAATCTATAAAAAAAAACAAGACTCATCTATTTGCTGTCTATTAGAGACTCATTTTAGACCTGAGGACACCTTCAGATTGAAAGTGAAAGGATGGAGAACCATCTACCATGCTACTGGAAGTCAAAAGAAAGCTGGAGTAGCCATACTTGTATCAGACAAACTAGACTTTAAATTAAAGGCTGTAACAAGAGATGAAGAAGGACATTATATAATAATCACAGGGTCTATCCATCAGCAAGAGCTAACAATTATAAATGTCTATGTGCCAAATACGGGAGCCCCCAAATATAAAACAATCACAAACATAAGCAACCTTATTGATAAGAATGTGGTAATTGCAGGGGACTTTAATACTCCACTTACAACAATGGATAGATCATCTAGACACAGGATGAATAAAGAAACAAGGGCCCTGAATGATACATTGGATCAGATGGACTTGACATATATTTAGAACTCTGCATCCCAAAGCAACAGAATATACTTTCTTCTCGAGTTCACATGGAACATTCTCCAAGATAGATCACACACTGGTCACAAAACAGCCCTTCATAAGTATAGAAGAATTGAAATCATACCATGCATACTTTCAGACCACAATGCTATGAAGCTTGAAATCAACCGCAGGAAAAAGTCTGGAAAACCTCCAAAAGCATGGAGGTTAAAGAACACCCTACTAAAGAATGAATGGGTCAACCAGGCAATTAGAGAAGAAATTTAAAAATATATTGAAACAAATGAAAAGTGAAAATACAGCAATCCAAACGCTTTGGGATGCAGCGAAGGCAGTCCTGAGAGTAAAATACATTGCAATCCAGGCCTATCTCAAGAAACAAGAAAAATCCCAAATACAAAATCTAAAGGAAATAGAAGCAGAACAGCAAAGACACCCTAGACCCAGCAGAAGAAGAGAAACAATAAAGCTCAGAGCAGAAATAAATAATATAGAATCTAAAAAACTGTAGAGAAGATAAATGAAGCTAAGGGTTGGTTTTTTGAAAACAAAACAAAAAAAAAATTGATAAACCTCTAGCCAGCCTTCTCAAAAAGAAAAGGGAGATGACCCAAATAGATAATATCATGAATGAAAATGGAATTATTACAACCAATCCCTCAGAAATACAAGCAATTATCAGGGAATACTATGAAAAATTATATGCCAACAAACTGGACAACCTGGAAGAAATGGACAAATTCCTAAGCACCCACACACTTCCAAAACTCAAACAGGAAGAAATAGAAAACTTGAACAGAGCCATAACAAGTGAAGAAATTGAATCAGTTATCAAAAATCTCCCAACAAATAAGAGTCCAGGACCAGATGGCTTCCCAGGGGAATTCTACCAGACATTTAAAGCAGAGATAATACCTATCTTTCCCAAGCTGTTTCAAAAAATAGAAAGGGGAGGAAAACTTCCAGACTCATTCTATGAAGCCAGCATTACTTTGATTCCAAAATCAGACAGAGACCCAGCAAAAAAAGAGAACTACAGGCCAATACCCCTGATGAATATGGATGCGAAAATTGTCAATAAGATACTAGCAAATCAAATTCAACAGCATATAAGAATAATTATTCCACCATGATCAAGTGGGATTCATTCCTGGACTGCAGGACTGGTTCAACATTTACAAATCAGTGTGATACATCACATTAATAAAAGAAAAGATAAGAACCATATGATCCTGTCAATCGATGCAGAAAAAGCATCTGACAAAATTCAGCATCCTTTCTTAATAAAAACCCTCGAGAACGTCAGAATAGAAGGAACACACTTAAGCATCATAAAAGCCATTTATGAAAATCCCACAGCTAATATCATCCTCAATGGGGAAAAACAGAGCTTTCCCCCTGAGATCAGGAACACTACAGGGATGTCCACTCTCACCGCTGTTGTTTAACATAGTGTTGGAAGTGCTAGCATCAGCAATCCGACAACAAAAGGAAATCAAAGGCATCCAAATTGGCAAAGATGAAGTCAAGCTTTCACTTTTTGCAGATGACGTGATATTATACTTGGAAAACCTGATAGACTTCACCAAAAGTCTGCTAGAGCTGATACATGAATTCAGTAAAGTCGCAGGATACAAACTCAATGTACAGAAATCAGTTTCATTCTTATACAGTAATAATGAAGCAACAGAAAGACAAAGAAAGAAACTGATCCCATTCACAATTGCACCAAGAAGCATAAAATACCGAGGAATAAACCTAACCAAAGATGTAAAAGATCTGTATGCTGAAAACTATAGAAAGCTTATGAAAGAGATTGAAGATATAAAGAAATGGAAAAACATTCCATGCTCATGGATTAGAAGAATAAATATTGTTAAAATGTCAATACTACCCAAACCTATCTACACATTCAATGCAATCCTAATCAAAATTGCACCAGTATTCTTCTCGAAGCTAGAACAAGTAATCCTAAAATTTGTATGGAACCACAAAAGACCCCAAATAGACAAAGTAATTTTGAAGAAGACCAAAGCAGGAGGCATCACAATCCCAGACTTTAGCCTCTACTACAAAGCTGTCATCATCAAGACAGCATGGTATTGGCATAAAAACAGACACATAGACCAATGGAATAGAATAGAAACCCCAGAACTAGACCCACAAACGTATGGCCAACTCATCTTTGACAAAGCAGGAAAGAACATCCAATGGAAAAAAGACAGTCTCTTTAACAAATGGTGCTGGGAGAACTGGACAGCAACATGCAGATGAGTGAAACTAGACCACTTTCTTACACCATTCACAAAAATAAAATGGATAAAGGACCTGAATGTGAGACAGGAAACCATCAAAACCTTAGAGGAGAAAGCAGGAAAAAACCTCTCTGACCTCAGCTGCAGGAATTTCTTACTTGACACATCCCCAAAGGCAAGGGAATTAAAAACAAAAATGAACTACTGGGACCCGATGAAGATAAAAGCTTCTGTACTGCCAATGAAACAATCAACAAAACTAAAAGGCAACCAACGGAATGGGAAAAGATATTTGCAAATGACATACCGGACAAAGGGCTAGTATCCAAAAACTATAAAGAGCTCACCAAACTCCACACCCAAAAAAACAAAGAATCCAGTGAAGAAATGGGCAGAAAACATGAATAGACACTTCTAAAGAAGACATCCAGATGGCCAACAGGCACATGAAAAGATGCTGAACATCGCTCCTCATCAGGGAAATACAAATTGAAGCCACACTCAGATATCACCTCACACCAGTCAGAGTGGCCGAAATGAACAAATCAGGAGACCATAGATGCTGGCGAAGATGTGGAGAAATGGGAACCCTCTTGCACTGTTGGTGGGAATGCAAACTGGTGCAGCTCCTCTGGAAAACAGTGTGGAGGTTCCTCAAAAAATTAAAAATAGACCTACCCTATGACCCAGCAATAGCACTGCTAGTAATTTACCCAAGGGATATAGGAGTGCTGATGCATAGGGGCACTTGTACCCCAATGTTTATAGCAGCACTCTCAACAATAGCCAAATTATGGAAAGAGCCTAAATGTCCATCAGCTGATGAATGGATAAAGAAATTGTTGTTTATATACATAAGGGAATACTACGTGGCAAGGAGAAAGAATGAAATATGGCCTTTTGTAGCAATGTGTATGGAACTGGAGAGTGATTCTAAGTGAAATCAGTCATACAGCAAAAGACAGATACCATTTGTTTTCACTCCTCTGTGGATCCTGAGAAATTTAACAGAAGACCATAGGGGCAGGAAAGAAAAAAACATAGGTAGGGAGCCAAAACTCTTAAAAACTGAGAACAAACTGAGGGTTGATGGGGGGTGGGAGGGAGAAGAGGGTGGGTGATGGGTATTGAGGAGGGCACCTGTTGGGATGAGCACTGGATATTGTATGGAAACCAATTTGGCAATAAATTTCATATATATATATAAAAAGTGCCCTCCTAAGATATCAGAATAAATTTAACCAACTGCAAGCAATTCTCTATTGAGATTCAGTCATATGAAACCTATTTGATTATCTAAAGTTTCAATTCAGTGGAGGAGAAATACATATTTTAAATATTATGCATTAGAATTTCAACTTGGGTAGTAATATCAAATACAGACTGCAGTGAATTTACATGTATGACTATATTATTGGGCCAGTACTAAGCACATTTCATGATTACCAGATATATCATTAAGGTTACGTGTATGTAATCATTTAAGTACCTCCCCCCCCCCCCCAACGCCATAACACATGTGATATAGATGCATTTATTACTGGATAATTCTCGTCCTACTTCATGAGACTTTGAAATTTTCAAATCATTTCTAAAACACTTTCTCTGTGAATATACTTTTAAAAAAGGGACAATCATATAGATACATTCTTTCTGAATTCACAAAATGTAAGACATTGATTTTTATGAAAGTGTTGTAAGGCATTCAGGTATGATGCCCTGGAATGATGACTTTAACATACTTTGTACATAAGTTTTTTTGTTTTTTGTGGTTTTTTTTTTTTTTTTTTTTTTTTTTTTTTTTTTTTTTTTTTTATTACAGAGCACTACGGTAGACTCTTTGAAGACTCTTGACTGCTTTCTCATCTCAGCTAATTACTGTTTTATTTGGCATTAATTGTGGAGAGCAGCAGGCACATGGAGAGTAGCCATTTATCTTCCTTCCCCTCTAGGGCGAAGGCTTTCTTTTTGGAAAGAAACAAGGAAGAAGAGCCTGTCTTTCTTTGCAGGTGTCAATGGAAAGAAGGTCACATGTATTAAGACACATAGTTCTGATGGCCTGGGGCCATCCTAGGTGATTAATCAATCTAGCAATGTTAAGCATTCGGGCAAATGGAACAAGAAAAAAGCTCTTTCTGTAGTAATTAACATTTTGGTTATCAAAAAGAAAGAGACATTGCAGTGATTGTTATTGAGATGAAGACGCACAATCTTTCTTAAAATGTTTTGTGATGTGGGCACAAGATGCCTGAGTTCCTGAATTCGACAGTCCTCGTCTCTTAACCACTAGTAGGTGTCCATGTAAAATGCAGTTGGCAGAACGGTACAGAATAATGGCAGAAAATAGTTTAACACATCACTAAGTACATATAGGACAGAGTCCTGAAAAGATTGTTCTGTCAAACTAACTTAACATTTTTACGTTTGCTTTCTGAATTGTTCCTCTGGGAGGGAGACTAGTAGTTGTGACATGGCAAGCTAATAATGGTTCAGTACAGCTCATTCATAGTTTGTTTTAACATTGAATAGTGTTTTCTCTGAATAAGCCTAAAGTGTACTACACAGAAAGATTTTAAAATCACCATGTGATCCTACAGTATTGAGAATTTGCGTGTGTCCCCTATCCTAGTATATGGTTTTGAAAAGTCACTTCAAAAATTCCCAATAAAAATTGTATCTAAAAATGTAACCTCATTGCTGTAGCCATGAGCAAAGACTTTAATTTGTAAGCTTGATGACAGCCAGTAAGAAGAAATGGTAGCCCCAAACCTTAGAAGAAATTGCTCGTCAGTAATTTATCCAAATGAAAATGACTTCTACCATGATACCATCCATTCAGGTTCTTAAAATAAATCATCATAGTTTTAAATCTCTAACATAATAAATGTATACTTTTTATTCTTTATCAAAAATTTTGTGAGGATAAGAATAGAAAGGAATAATATGGCCATAATGTACATTATAAAAAAGTTTGAGCTAACCAGGTAGACATAAACCATTATAGCTAATTCCTGATACTAAATTTTAAATTGTTGCTAGTATCTTCAGTGTTTTATGACACATTTTTATCTTTTTTGCAAGCAATTTTATTATTTTTATTTTTTAATATAACTTATTGTCAATATGACCCATTTTTAAATTACATCATAAGTCTGAAGATATAAAATTTATATTATAAATGTATACATATTAATATATAAAGACATAACATTCCAACGGCACGGTAACAATGCATATAGATGATAGAAAGATTGAAAGATAGATGGAGATACATATAAAGACACAGAGATACACAGTTACCTGAAAGAAAAGTGCACACCTAATTCGTACTTTAGCCCCACTGGATATAAGAGATTTTAGAACACTATTGTTTGTAATTATTATTTTATGAATAGTATTGTTCATAAATGTTTATTGAATCATTAAATGAAACATACATAAAAGATGACTTTTTGCAGAATTTGTGTAAATATTACTTCTGGCCTACTAGGAAGTACTAACCGATTCTAAAATTAGTAAGCAAGAAATAAATTATTATCAGTTTTGAAAAACTTAGAAATAACTCATCAGGCTTCATTTGATCATTTGCTTGATTATTATGGATATGTGTGAATTTGGTGGTGATTTTATTTGCCCATTATACCATGATATGCTTTCCTAATAATTTCCCAGTTTATTTGATATAATTAATTATATCAATGCTTAACAATGTTTCTCAGAAAGCCTAATCACATTTAGATATCATCTGGGGAGATAGCATATTTAATCAATAATAACACCAATCATGCAAACAGTTCATGCATTATTATGCAAAATAGTCTTTCCTAAAGACATAATAAAGGGCAAAGTCTTTTCTGTTTTGTAGTAGTTATGAATTACAATCACCCATCTCAGATGTACAAATAACAAGTTCCACTCAATTATCTATTTGTATCCAAACTCAAGTTCTATTTTGAGCCCCACTCATTAACTTGGTGATAACTTAATCTGAGTCAGTTTGAAATCCCCTATGTAGCTCATACTAAGGTACACATCGAAAAGACCATCTTGTCCTTGGTCTTCGTCCACACATTTTAGTGAGCTATTGCTTTGCCTATTTCCATGGTTCTGTTAGTTTTAGAAAAGAAGTCACAGAAATGTTTCTGCCTGTTTGATGTCATTGGCCTATAACACTCTGCCAGACACCCACTGGTATATATACCTGTGCAGTGACTGCATCACCTCTGGGTCTTGCCCTTAACTCCCACAACTACTCTGAGAAAGTATAACTTAGGACCCTTCTGTCTCCATCTCCTTGCGCTGTTCATAAACTTCCTTCAAATCTTTCATCTGATCCTAAGAAATCTTTTTTATAGTCACAAAGAAAATTTGTTTTGCTCATAAGTTTTAATGTTCTGCTACCTGAGGACTATCCCTATATAATGCTGCAAACACATCACTCATGGTGTCCTTAATGGGTTGAGATTTGGGAAAACACAGATCAAGAGACTACCAAGTAACTAATTCTTTTAACCATGTCTTCATTCTTTCCTATGGCACTCAATAAGGTATCAACCATCTGATGGAAATGAAAGGAAAGGGAAAGGGGAAACTCCGCAAGAAAAAAAGATATTTCAAAAATAATATAGTTCTGTCTACAGGGACTATATATCTTATTATTTTATAAGTATTTTACCTTAAGCAACTATGGTACTAATGGATTTAAGATGAGATTAAGAGGCTGAATACATTTAAATTCTGTTTATTCAAACTCTTATGTAAAAAATAAGTACCACAGTTAAAAATTATTAGCTTTTTCTTTTATTGAGAATGTTATATTATCCTACAAACAAATTGTATACATTGAAAGAGATAGAAGCTCAGAAGCAAATTGTAGAATTATAATAATTTTAAGTTCTGTAAGGTGTTTTGAAAGAGATTTGATTTTAGTATATTATTTTTCTGCCTTTAAAGAGTTAAGAAAAAATGGTAGAATCTTTCCTGACTAGAGGTAACTGATTAGGAAGCTCAAGCGTTTTCTTTTTTAGTCTGTACCTCATCGGATTGCTTTTTGCCCTAAAAACAAGAAAAAAAAAAAAGATCTACTTCACCGGATAGAAGCTAGCAGTAATCCTAGTTTTTATTTTTTCATTTAGAAGGATCTGTATGTAATTTAGAAATTCAGCCCCTTGAGAAGTCAATGCTATAACAAGAAAACCCTGACTCATCCAACCCAGTGTTACAAATGGATTTGTGATGGCCCTACAGACACAATTTAAAAGTTTCCTTGGTGAAAACTGGAAACATTTTAAGTATGTAAAAATTGAAAAATGGCTAAATAATTTTATTTATATTCACACAGTGGAATACTATATTGCTGTTTTCAATGATATAAGAAAATATATTAATGAATAGCGCTGAGTATACACATATAATAAGGTTAAATGCAAGTAGTAGGAAAAATTTTTTATGTACCAAATGAATATATAACTCCCCCTGCATAGATGATTGATAGAGTAAATGAGTATTGTGTTATGTCAACTCTATTAAAATAGAAAAGAAGATTGGAATAAAATATAGGTTAGTATAAAAAATAGGCAGATTAGAATAAAATGTAATAGATCATAGGTTTATATTTGTTTTTATTTATCTTTCTTCCATTTTCCATGTTTTCAATGATTATTCTTTCTTACCTTTAAAATAGCAGCCAACATTTATGCTTTTTCTTGATTCTTCTTCTGTCACAATTGTTAATAATTGAAAACAACCTTCAGACTTTGGAGAAACGAGTAGTAAGATAAGACACCATGATAACTTAAATGTTATATAAATTTTTGAATGACAAAGAAAAAAAGTGAATAAATGGTGTTTTATATATATCTGTAGATATACTCTCCATTCATTTGGTTGCTGTTATCTCTACTTCATAGATGAATAAGATGAAAAAGTTGACTTTCTCCAAAGGCAAAACTCTTATGTAGAAAAATGAAGATTTTACTTTGTCTTACTTGTATATTAGCCACTTTTATATAATTCTGTTTGTAAAACCCAGTTAAAATGTTGGTATCCTCAGGGGTGCCTGGGTGGCTCAGTGGGTTAAGCATTTGACTCTTGATTTTGGTTCAGGTCATGATCTCGGGGTTCATGAGTTCTAGCCCCTGACAGTGTGGATCCTGCTTGGGATTTTCTCTCTCTCCCCCTTTCTCTCTCTGCCCCTCCCCTGCTCATGTGTTCTCTTGTGCGCTCTCTCTCTCTCTCTCTCTCTCAAGATAAATAAATAAACCTGATGTAAATGTTAGTATCCTCAGATTTTTATCTGTTGAAGTTGATTGATACTTTTTAGAAACAATCTTTTTTAATGTTTTTATTTATTTTTGAGACAGAGAGAGACAGAGCATGAGCAGGGGCAGAGAGAGGGGGAGAAACAGAATCTGAAGCGGGCTCCAGGCTCAGAGCTGTCAGCACAGAGCCCAACGAGGAGCTCAAACTGATGGAGTGTGAGATCATGACCTGAGCTGAAGTCGGACGCTCGAACCGACTGAGCCACCCAGGCGCCCCAATTGATACTTTAAACTGGGCCACAAACTACATGTGTTGTGATCACTTCCTACAGTGCGTAATAAAATATATTTAAATAAAATGGAATACTCCCTTTCTGTATACACGTATATAAATAATGAAATTTCTGGGTGAGCAAAAATGATACTGCAGGAATTTGATAGAAATTATCCCATACTAATCTCTTTAAATTATACGTTTAAATTTATTCAGGTTTTAAATTTGATAGTCGCCAACTCATCCCAATTTTACATATAAGAAAATTGGACTTTCAATTAAATGCATTTCAGATTTTGTTTCTGAATTATTTATATTTAATTCATTTGAATGGATTCACAAGACTGTATCAATATATCAGTCCAAACCCATTTGGCTAAATGCTATTAAAATACATGTCTCCCCAACTAATACGGGCTGCACGGAATAACTGTATTCCAGGTGCTTGTCATAGTACCATCCTGAGTTAGCCTCTGGTCAAATAAAACTTTTCTGAAAAGCTTGGCCAAAATAAAAGTCAAGGAGGTTTGCTTGAGGAATGTCCATTCTTTTCATTCCTCTTAAATGTTCTCTAGGACTGAAATAGAGTCTCGGAAAGCCATCTCCCAGGAGTGTTACCTGTGCGCCTTGCCACCACGCCATTCTATTCAAGTGAGCAGCTTGTGTTTGCATTTGTTTAAAGAGCAATACTCAGGTTAGATCTGCTTTTCAAGATTAATAGTAAGGTGTGAAAACGGGGTAAATTAAAATAGGAGTTATCTGTCTTCAGTGAATAACTGAAATATGAAACAGTTAAGAGAATCTTTCTCCTGTGTGTCATTGAAGCTTTCCTCACTCAAATATAGTATGATCTTTAAGGGAAAAAAAAATTGGCATGTTATTTTAGAATGAGCATATTTGGACTTTAAAAAAAGGCCCTATCTTGTTCATTATATGAGAGCATGTTCATAATTTATTTTGGGGCATATTTAAAAATCTGTTTGAGAAGAAAGCTGTTACAAATCACATATGAATGAGGCCATCTGCCGAGGATGCATATAATAATCTTGGGGAGTTATGGAATTTGATGACAGGTTTAAAAACAAAGACAACCTATAATCTTTTTTTTTTTTTTCTGATTCTAGTGATTCAAAATTATTGTGACGTTCTTATTTTTTTTTCTCCTTCATCCTTCTTGAATATAGCCGTAGCCTCATTCATGACTTTATTAAGTAATTATAAGAAGAATATAATCTTATCCAAATGAGTTACCCTGAATTAAAGTGTGTTAGCAATCATGAGATAAAAATGTATGTGGGAACTCAGGCATTGAGTAAGCATTTATTGGATACCATTTCTCTTTAAAAGGTATCCTAAAATGAACACTCTTTTCTAACTTTAATAGACTTTATTCAGACGTAAAAGATGTACAAAGTATGCATGAGAATTAACAGAAGTATTATTATCTCTAATTTTTAAGCAAATGGTTGAAGTGCAGACTGATTTTTAAGAAACTGTACTGGACATATCATAAGATACTTTTAATAACTAAAAAGTATCAATTTTCTTCTTAAAAAATTTTTTTTAATGTTTATTCATTTTTGAGAGATGGAGAGAGACAGAGCATGAGTGTGGGAGGGGCAGAGAGAGATGGAAACACAGAATCTGAAGCAGGCTCCACGCTCTGAGCTGTCAGCACAGAGCCGGATATGGGACTCGAACCCATAGACCGTGAGGTTATGACCTGAACCTAAGTCCGACACTTAACTGATTGAGCCACCCAGGTACCCCATCTTCTGGTATCATTTTTTAAAGTTTATTTATTTATTTTGACTGAGAGAGAGAAAAAGGGTACGTGCAAGAGAGGGGAGGAGGGGAAGAGAGAGAGGGAGAGGGAGAGAATCCCAAGCAGGCTACACACTCAACGGGGAGCCTGACGCAGGGCTCAGTCTCAGGAACCGAGATCATGACCTGAGCTGATATTAAGAGTCGGGCACTTATCCACCTGAGCCACTCAGGCACCCCTCTTCCATTAGCATTCTTCAAATGAAGGTATTTTAACTATTCTGTATATAATATTTTTAGTTCTTAGTAATATGTGCAGCTTATTCATGTTGGTTTATTGCCACATGCATTGACAATTTTAATCAAATAGTAACTTAAAAGACCTCATGCATTTATGATAGGCACTGCAGAAAGCAAGCACAAGGAGATGCAGCCCTGCCTGTTCATACGCCCTTGTTCAGCTAATTGGGGTTCATAAGATGATAGCCATATATCTCTCAAAATCCCAGTTTGGCTAACTAGTGTTAAAATACACAGCTCCCCAACTATATGGGCTGTGCAGAATAACTGTACCCCAGGTGCTTGTCATAGTATAATCCCAAACTAGCCTCAGGTTGAATAAAGCTTTTCTAAAAACTTGGCCAAAATAATTATCATGGAGGTTTGCTTGAGAAATGTCCTTTCTACTCATTCTTCTTGATCTTCTTAAATGTTCTCTAGGACTGAAGCAGAGCATCAGAGAGCTATCTCCCTGGACACTATTATGTTGCCTCTCACACCCCCTCACCATTTTGATTGCTTTTCGTGAATTGGACTTTGTCGCCCTCCCACCAGCTTTTATTAAGGATATGTTAGGAAATATGATTATATATTGGGTCACTTGCCGCTTCTGTGAGGATTTCTAGTCTCATACTCACATTAGTTTGACTAAATACATTTCTAGTCTCATACTCACATTAGTTTGACTAAATAGTTTTAGCCAGTTATCATAAAGAAAAACTGCAGCTTTAGGAATGATTCGGTGGAAATAGTAAATTACTGTAATATCCTTTCAACTTTATCAGTAGAAACTATTTTAAGCTTCAGACTTGATTTTATACAACATTCTAAGAATATTTAATTTGACACACACTATCTACTCAAGGATAGTTTTGAGATTAAAATATAATAAATTTTATTATTTAAAATAACACCTGTTCAAATAATTAGGATCCCAGAATGGCCTTAAAAGTATCAAGAATTGGGGCACCTGGGTGGCTCAGTCAGTTAAGCGTTGGACTTCGGCTCAGGTCACGATCTCCTGGTCCATGGGTTCGAGCCCCATGTCGGACTCTGTGCTGACAGCTCAGAGCCTGGAGCCTGCTTTGGATTCTGTGTCTCCCTCTCTGTCTCTGCCCTTACCCCACCTGCTCTCTGTTTCTCTCTCTCTGTCAAATATAAATAAACATTAAAATAAATATAAAAAAAGTATCAAGCAGCATGCACAGATCTTACTGAAAGTTTTCCCAGGGATTCAGGGCCCGACTGTTACGCTCAATTAAGAGAATAAAATAGGGCTAAGTGTAGCTAAGTGAGCAGGAGCCTTGGTAGCAAGCTTTGAAAACCAAAGCCAAAGCCAAACCACCACCACCAGCACCACAACAACAAAGCAGGTTTAAAGTAATAGGATGGGGCCTCGGTGCATCGTGAGGGATGCACTTTTTGTTTTCAAGGTTTTTACAGTAATGACAGTGTCTCTGGATTTACCTTCAAGAGCTCTGTACCTCGCTTGGCCCTTGGCCACAATGTTGATTTTATTTTCATTTATTTTTTTTCAAGTGCACCTATTTTAGTACTTCTGTAACATACATCCCATGTTTGAAATTGACATTACCATAAGAGAATTAAAGTCTATTTTGTACGAATTCAAGATAACACTTGTTAATAAGAGCCAGTGATTAAAGGAGCAAAACAAATAGAGTTCTGTGGAATCTTAGTATTTGAAAAGGGCACTGCAGAATTAAGTAATCCTCAGAAAAAGAAAGGAAATTTTCACCTTAGAAAACCAGCCTTTGATGTGGCATCATGTAGTGTTAGCATATTGATTGATTTCTTCACAAAATCACATTTTTTATATTTGTTATAGCCATAATTATATAAATGATTATAAATGTTGAGAGATTATCAAAACAAAAAACAATATTTTTTCATATACCCAAATCCTGACAGAATACCTAGTGAAAATGAAATTGGCTTAATCTCAAGGTGTCAGTTTTTCTGATTTTATTTTTACATTGCCTGCCAAAATATATTCACGTTTTAAAGTAGTCTATTCGGTCTAGGATGATAACATCTTCAGTGCTTTTTACAACTAGTGTGGTGAGATTACCTTGACTTTAAATGCAAACCTAAAAGAACTCATCACCCAAATGCATTTGGAAAAGGATTCTTCCAAAATAAGGATTGATTGTGTCATTAGAATATTGCTCCTTCGGTTTTCTCTTTTGCCAAGACCTTATTCATACCTGCAATGTCATGCCACATTTCATTAACTTTAGTTGTTTTAAATAATTATATAATACATACATATGTAAATATATACCCTTAAAAATTTGGGCGAAATGCACCAAAATATAGTTTTTAGTCAGATCTGTATTATTTATTGTAAGGTCTTATTATGTATTATTTAGCAAAATGTTAACATATGTAACATTTCTTTTTCCTAATTTCTAGGAAATCAAATAGAATCAAATAAAATGTGAAATAATTCTAATAAGCTAAACATGAGCTAGCATATTGCTGATATGAAATATATTTAATTCAATAATGTGAGAAGGAATATATAAGGATTTCTTTTGTTTTAAATCCTGTGGTTTTATTTATTAGAAAGATAGGTTTAAAAACTGGGTCACCTGCTAATTACATCACACACACACACACACACACACACACATACATACCACACATACATACAGAGAGGAAGAATAAACCAAAAATTCAAAGAGTAGTTTTAAGGGGCTTGTGGGTGGCTCAGTCACTTAAGAGTATAGCTCGTGATCTTGGCTCAGGTCGCGATCTCAGGGTAGGTGAAATCAAGCATCATGTCAAGCTCTGTGCTGACCATGTGGAGCCTGTTTGGGATTCTCTCTCCCCTCTCTCTCTGGCCCTCCCCTGCTCGCACATATGCCTTATGCCTTATCTCTCTCAAAAGAACATTATTTTTTCAAAAAAAAGAGTTGTTTTAATTTTGCCTTAAAACTTGATTACAGGGGCGCCTGGGTGGCTCAGTCGGTTGAGTGCCTGACTTCAGCTCAGGTCATGATCTTACAGTTCATAGGTTCAAGTCCTGCGTCTGGCTCTGTGCTGATGGTGCAGAGCCTGGAGCCTGCTTCAGATTACCTCTCTCTCTCTCTCTCTCTCTCTCTCTCTCTCTCTCTGCCCCTCCCCCACTCAAGCTGTGTTTCTCTCAAAAAGCAAGCATTAAAAAAATTTGATTACATAAAATGAGTATATAAAATACATTAAGATTAACAAATAATATTATCTTTAAAAGGTCAGAAAATCCCTAAGCCTGATGTAAATAAAGAATAACTATGGATAACCCCATTTAAAACCATGTTTTAAAAATAGTACTAAAAGTAAATCTACAGACTGTTTTATAGATTATCAAGTCACTTTTACCTTACTGTTCCCCACAATGAATCAAGAAATAATATAGAATAGATATGAATATGATTACTCTAATTATGCTGGAAGAAAATTAAACTACAGAGAGATTAGCTTTTAAAATCCTCCTAGATAATAAAATTGTATCTTAAATTTTACTATTTCATTAATAATTTTTATTTAGCATCTGTTATGTATCACTATAAAGTGAAGGCATAGAGGTTAATTGTGGATCCTGACCTTGTAACATGCAGCCAATAAATATTTTGAAATTATATTTTAAATGCATAGATTGTTTCAGAATATCAGTAATATTAAAATGTGAGTAAAATGTGTGTCCTTATTTATGGGAAGCTCTACATCGTATACTATAACTTTTATAAATATGTGTCTCAATACTAGATAGCCAGTCCAGTTTAATAATTACATAACATACATATATATATAGCTATACAATATAATTGTATACAATTATACAATATATAATTATGTTTATAAAATATTTTTTATGTCTGCAGAGAATGAACTTATTTTTTTCTTGTCTCTTCATGTATATGCAGTCCCTATGAGCACATAACCAAAAACATTCAAAAAATTTAATGCCAAACACAGAAATCACCATTACAATTTTAAAGATACAAAAGCCTGTAATAATCACCCAGAATGGCCAGTGACACTAGACCTGCACAGAATCAGATAGAATGAGGCACAGGGTGTGGGCCCTTTGTGGCCCACAGCTGCTATACTTCCATGCACCCCCTCTGCCAGAACCCCCACACATCCTCCCAGGGCTCTTCTGTGGATCCAGACAGACACACAGACAGGTAAGTATGCCACAAATCAGATTCAGCTGCCCTGAATATATACTAAGTGTCACATGTCCCAGTTAAACTAAATAGTATATTTAATTTTTGCTTCCCTTTAAAAAAAAAAAAACATTGAGCATTAATACCTTAAGTTTAAAATATTTCTTGAGCCTGCTACACAGAGTAAAGGGAATATTCTGGGACACATATAGTACCAGTATAAGACAATTTATGGAAATGTAAGAAAACAAAGTCCCATTTATTGAGAATCTGCTGTATTGCAGTCATTTCTCCCTTTCTATATATCGTCATAATAAATTCACTGTTAAACTTGCTCCTCAGCCAAGCTTGCATGTTGTCTGGCTAACATTATTTCATGGTTCAGCCCATATGTCACTTCCTCTGAAAAGGACTTGACTCTTGCTGTCCCCTGCTGTACATAAGTTGCATCTTCATTGTGTTTGCAGAGTGCTTTCCATTGACTTTTACTCTAAGGATACTGAGATTATGTTTCTTTATTTCTTGTAGACCTTGGGCTCACTATAATAAGCAACTATGTTTTTATGGATTAATAAAGGGCACCCAGTACAGTAGCTAGTGAGAATATGTAGAATGATACACTAATTGAATGAACTGTTTGAGTATGATATCCCAGTAGCTTCTCCAGGAATAAAATTTTTCATGATACATTCTATATATGCATCAATATACAAAGCATATAGAAAGTTCTTACTGTTCACTTACATCTTAACCAATTTTCCATTTTAAAAACTAGGAAAGAAGAAAGGGAAACATACTGGGCCTCATTCTACAATAACTAGTTCACATGAAGTCTAATTATTTAATACTCTGTGTGGGAAAAAAAAAAAAAAAAATTATACCCTAATGTAAGTGTTTCAAAATCTAATGTTATCCAAAGCAATATTCTAACATGGAACTTGAATTTAATTCTAGGGTTTCATTTCATTTATGGTTTTTTGTTATGTTTATTTATATATTTTTAGAGAGAGAGAGGGAGAGAGAACACATGCATGCCAGCATGAGAGTAAGAGAGGGACAGAGAGAGAGAGAGGGAGAGAGAATCCCAAGCAGGCTCCACACTGTCAGTGCAGAGCTTGACTTGGGGCTCGATCTCAGAAACTGTGAGGTCGTGACCTGAGCGGATATCAAGAGTCGGACACTTAACTGACTGAGCCACCCAGGTGCCCCTCATTTATGTTTTTAAACGCTTAGACTCATCACATAACGAAGAAACCATGTAATATACATCATAACTCACTGTTTTTAGGTATAAGTATGTATTTAATGACAGGTAAAACAATGGCTTGTAGTCGGTTATTCAGGCCACTTGAGAAAAATTCACAGCAGTTATTGCAAAGATGAGAGGGACAAAGCAAGAAATTAAGAATGCAATATATAAATAGAGTGCTCTGTTCATTTGTAAATAGAGACATATCTGCCAGTCTTTTTGAGATACATGTTGTTTAACCTCGTGTGCTATTTGGCAGTGTTGCCTTTCGCTTCCTTGAAATTCTCATCTTTCTTCACGTGAGTTTACTAAACACTGCTGGTTTTTCTCTCCCTTTCTTGAATGATCCTGTTTACTATGCTTTGCTGGTGTCTCTTGTCTAAACGGAGCTATTCTCAAAGAGTCTGGGCCCCTGTTATCTTCTTTTGCACATCACCTTTAGGAAATCCCACCTCTAACTCTGACTTAAGTGTCCTTTATATTCTTTAAAACCTAAATCCATGAGCTATGGCCTCATCTCTGAGATCTTCCACTTACTGGCTTTAGATATTGATCATGATGTGACTTCTAAGTTTTTACACTTCAGTTTCTTCTGTACAGTGAACATGATTGTAGAAATTGCCTCCTCAGATTGTCATGAGTAGCAAATGAGATACGTATATTCACTCCCAGGACCTGTTCCTCCTGCATTTTTAAATCTTTAGGTTCCCTGTAAATTAAGACAGTTTTTCTTGGCGATGTCAGTTCCCTCTTTGTGTTTCTTCTGTTGTCGCCCGTGTCACCTCTGCAAGCTTCTAACGTCCGCAGTGCAGTCCGCAGTCATTCCTTCAGGGTAAGCTTGTCCTCTTCAAATGCAAGCAGCCTAGGGAAGTTACATGCTAAATGGAAATCTAGCTGACTGTTAAAAAGGGGAATTCTGTCTTTTAGTTCTACTTTTCACCCAAGCACACTGTACACACTTCAAGCCTCAGAAAGCAGTGTTGATTTTTTCAAGCATACATTTCTTTATCAGATTCTTTCTCAGATGACAGATGCAATCATACCACTTTCTGACTCAGAAATATTGATTTGACTCTGCTGAGCATTTCAGGCAGTGAGAATCCAGCTGACTTCCGCATGTAGCAGTTCTCCTCTGCCTCTCCTGTGTTCAAAGGGCTTCAGGACGCCATGCGTTCCTGGAAAAACTGAGCCAACCTTGAGCAAGAGAGCACCATGGGCAGGTGCGAAAAGTAAGCATTCCATGTGTTTCTGGCAAGACCCTCTCCTTTTCTCTCTCCATTCCTCCCCGCTCACCCCTGACTCATCCCTGGTGTCACATTCTCACTCTCTAGGAAGCACTCGCAGATTTGAGGGGATGGAGAGAGTGATAACAAGAATTGACTGGGGTGTCTTGGGCTCCTTGAGGTGATTAAGGTGTACAGACTGGATTGACTTCTGAGATTAGCTTCAGTGGTCTTTCTAGTGGATGGTAGTTGGGAGGCTGCTGGAATCTGATTATTAGGCTCCATCAGTAAAATCTCTCTTGTTCTTTGGCAGGAAATCAATTGAACTTATACTCTTTATTCAAAATCTGGTTTATGTGGGCTGGTCTTTTCTTTCTGTTGTTATGTGTCCATTAAGCTAGAGTGTAGTTCTAAGATTACTAGTTAATTCATTGCAGAAATGAACAGGATAATGGTAATGTTTTTGCTGCCTAATATTTAATTATATTTTGCCAATTTGACTTTCTGTAATATCCAACCTTCCAGTGTCAGTCCCTCTTCACCACATCCCATCTCTTCACTGGCTCTAAAACCAGAAAAAACACCACATGTGAAGTGGAACCTACTTGAAATATCTATTCTTCCCTGAATTCTGTGAATCACTAATGACTCTTCAGGCTTACCAGGGCAACATCTACCTATTTGCTGCCAGCAATATAATGCTTAGACAAAGAATGAGTTCTGAATGTCCTGAATGTGTAATATACATTATTGGCCTGTTGTTGAGTACCAGACAGTGAAGCAAATGCATAGTATGTTATTTATGGAATTAAATAAACTACTTTAATTACTCCCTGTTCCCTTGCACTGACATTCTGACTTCTGTTCACATTGTTGTATTTGCAATATTTCTCTAATAGTGGGCTCGTTAAGTAAATTGTAGTACAGCCACAAAGTTGGTTATTGCATCATCATTAAGAACTACAGTCTTGGGGCACCTGGGTGGCTCAGTCGGTTAAGCATCCGACTTCGGCTCAGGTCATGATCTCGCGGTCCGTGAGTTCGAGCCCCGCGTCGGGCTCTGTGCTGACAGCTCAGAGCCTGGAGCCTGTTTCAGATTCTGTGTCTCCCTCTCTCTCTGACCCTCCCCTGTTCATGCTCTGTCTCTCCCTGTCTCAAAAATAAATAAACGTTAAAAAAAAAACAAAAAAAAAAACTACAGTCTTAAAAAGTCTTTAAGGGCATCAGAATATTCATGGTAATGTTTGCTAATAGTTTCAAATGGTCCAAAAATTTTTCATTAACAGGTAGTCCTGTAAAAAAGAAATTATATATGCATTTATTTATGTATATAAATATATAGTTTCAAATACAAATGGAGTTCAGTTTCAATATATGAGACTTGAACAGCTTGAAGAAATAACTAGCTTTAAAACAGATGCCTGTAGTCCTGCCCTGAATGTTGTCCTGAATGTTCTTGAATGTTTACTTAAATTAGATTTTTTCCTGTGTTTTTAAAGTTTATTTATTTTAAGAGAGAGAGTGTGTGTGCAAGTTGGGGAGGGGCAGAGAGGGAGAGAGAGATTCTTAATGCAGGGCTCAAACCCACAAACCTTGAGTTCATGACCTGAGCTGAAATCAAGAGTCGGACATTTAACCAAATGAACCACCCAGGCGCTCCTTGAATTTTTTTTCCTCTCCCTCCTGGTTTCAGCCTAGACTCTAGAACAAATCATTATGTTCCTTTTATGAATCATAAATGAATATATATGAATATATATTTATTGTATTTTTTGGTTCTTATATAATTATATTTGCCCTTCTAACAGCAAATACTATATATTTAGCAATCAAGATGGATGTCGTAGC
This sequence comes from Panthera leo, assembly GCF_018350215.1. NCBI lineage: Eukaryota > Metazoa > Chordata > Mammalia > Carnivora > Felidae > Panthera > Panthera leo. The sequence goes on along the minus strand of NC_056680.1, from coordinate 86,230,006 downwards.
AAATAAGTGACAAATATTACATGAATGAATTGAATAGCACTGCTTTAAAATCTTACTGAGATTTCTTGATATTGATTAGTTATTAAATGTGAAGTAAAAAGCTAAAAAGAATATTCAAATTTTTATGAACTCTTTATATTTTGGGTATATAAAAGTCATATTCTACTTTTTAAAAATTGGCCTCATTGTAGGGCCTTTACTCAATTTTTACTTAAAAGCTGAACTAGTGAAGGGAGTGTATACTGATGATTCACAACCTGCATTTGGCACAGATCACTTTTGTTGGTTGGTTTGTTGGTTGGAAGATATAAAGGAGTTTGAAACAAGTTTCAAGTAATGATAGTATTCCATTTCTTTAGTTGAATCAGTGGTTCACGGGGGTTCATTGCAAACTTATTCTTTCTATCCCACCCGTATTTCATAGATGATTTTTTCTCTAGACAGTGTTTACTGGAAAGAATAAAAAGGGGGAAAGCACAATACTATATATAGTTCCAAAATATACATAAGTAAATAATATATTAAAAGTACACACATATTAAAACCATAACAAAAAACAAATATCTGACAACACAAAAGTTAAAACAGTGGTTGTTCTTAGAGTATATTGAATAGGATATTATAGAAAAAGTTGTTTTTAATGATACTGTCAGTGTCCTACTTCTTAAGTAGACAGAGAGTACATGGATGTTCAACCCTTTTAAAATTTCTTATTGTATATGTATGTCACAAATTATTTTTGATGACTGTCTTTAACATTTCACCTTTTAAAAAAAAAAAAAACAAACTTTACAGATAACCCATTTATGCATGTCACACTGATAGAACCAAAGATAGTCCCTCTTTCTTTGGAATTCCAGTTAAGTGTACTTTGCCATGCAACTTAAGATCTGAAATAGAGTATTAAAATTACTCTGCACACATACAAAGATTACTGGATAAAAATGGAAAACATCATCGCCCCTTGAATAACACTTGACTCACCCTGACTGTATCAGTTAGACTTTACTTAGAGAAACAGAACCATTAGGAAGTATAGAATCTATAATAAGAGATTTGTTTCAGGGATTTGACCCTAAAACAGTTGTGGGAGCTGGGTAAGTGATTGCTGAAATACATACTGGAGATTGAAAGACGAAGGGCAGGCAGAGGAAAGGAAGATGAATTTAAAACCGAGGTGAGCAGAGGAGTGCTTGTGTGGCTCAGTCTCCCCAGAGAGACGCTCGTGTGGCTTGGTCCGACTTAAGTTCAGGACATGATCTCTCAGTTCATGAGCTCGAGCCCTGCACTGGATTCTGTGCTGACAGCTCAGAGCCTGGAGCCTGCTTCAGATTCTGTGTCTCCCTCTCTATCTGTTCCTCCTCTGCTCACTTGCTCGTTCTCTCAAAAATAAAGATTAAAATAATTTTTTTAAATAAAATAAACTAGGGGTGAACAGACAAGCTAGAACCCATGAGGACAGGCCAGAATCCCTGTCTATTCTGTCTCATCCTGAAAGCTAAAGAAGAAGCTGAAGAAGAATCCGGAGGGAAATAGAGCAGCTGCATGCCTGCCTGCTGTCCGAAGCCAAGCAGTAAGTGACATGTGTGAGCTACAACAGTCCCTGGTGACCCCGTCCCAACTTTCTGAGCTTGTAAAAAGCACTCATAGCTGCTGCTTGGCTGCTGCCCTCCCCGTCTCACACAGAATGTCTGTAGCGCTGCATTATAATGGGAAACTAGGAAAGGTAATTTTTGTAAATAGAGTTTTTCCTAGGCGGGTTTATACCTTGCAAAATCAACACACTGATTCTTCCCTGCAAAAAGCATTTCCAGTCCTGCACTGCGTTCTACTGCACTGTGGAAGGGCTTACCGCTTACCCAATCTATCCCGGCCACCTTGCTGCATTCTCCATCATCCCGTCAGTCTGGTGCAACCCCTCCCCTTCGTATACATGTCAAGCTCCCTAGTTGGTGGGATTCTGCTGTCTTTGAATATTATATCCACAGTGATCCTTAAATTTAAAAGTTGGGACTGGTTTTTGTTTATCCTGTAAACTGTTCTACAAATTTCATTCAACTGCAGTGTGCTTTAAATAATCTAACTTCCAAATGCATATAGCTGTGTAATCTTAACAAAATTCCTCTGTGATGAAGTGTGTTACAATCTTCAAAATTTGTTATAAAACTCAATTACTCATGGACTGTAGTGCTGACTGTTGACTAAGTTTGCCTTGAAAGGTTTTTTTTTTTTTTTGCTTTGATGTAATAACTAACATGCAAAATAAATGTACACCTCTTATAATAGGGACAAAATAAAATACAAGTTTATAAAAGCAGAAGGATGAGAACTGGTTATAAAAAATGAACTTGTCACCATATAAAACACATGGCATATTTTTTAAACTGTTGGTTATTTTTTTATACTAGACATATAAATAACTATCAGCCTAGAATGTAGTGCACTAGAACACTTAATCACAAATAGAAATGACATGAATCCGAAGATAAGCCTTCTCTTTAAGCCTTCCTTTTTTGCTAGAGCTGAGTTAGCTAAAGCCAACACAGTAATTATGTATGATTACCCGTAAGTTTGCATCTTTGGTTACTAGTGAGAAAACAGCTGTGTCTTTGGAGTTGTCCTTTATATACACTACTGGGAGATCAGTTACCCTAATCCCTGTGACTGAACCCAAATCGGATAGATCTGTTAATCAAGCAGTAGTCGTACTGAGCTCACTCTTCTTGCTTCCCTCTGTACAGATACAAAGATAGAGACAGGGAGGGAGAGAGGGAAAGGGAGGGAGGGATATGAAGGAAGGGAGGAAGGAAGGAAGACAGGCAGGCAATATAGGGAAATGAGCCTTGTGTGGTTCTTTTTTTTAAGTTTTTTTAATGTTTGTTTATTTTTGAGAGAGAGAGAGAGTGCAAGCAGGAGCGGGGCAGAGAGAGAATGAGACACAGAATCTAAAGCAGGCTCCAGGCTCTGAGCGGTCAGCCCAGAGCCCAATACAGGACTCGAACTCATGAGCTATGAGATCATTGCCTGAGCTGAAGCTGGATGCTCAACCGACTTTGCCACCCTGGTACCCAGGTGCCCCGCCCTGTGTTGTTTTTATCCATGCAAATCAATACACATATTTGCATAAATGTAAATATATACATATCTTTCTAAAAGGAAACTAAGCCCCCTATTTTCTTCAAGTTCTGTCAAAGCTGTGTTAATATAATAGAGAGGTATTTTAATTATGCATGTGTGTATTTATATATTATTTATTTAATGCTATTTAAAACATCACGCTCAGATCACTTTCCTGGTTTAGAAAAATATACATGAATTATGATGAGAAAGTGACTAGAAAAATGATCCTGGTTTAGTCAAAGAAAAATGGACACAAAAAGAATGTCCAATGAGAATATGCAATTATAATCTAAATATAATTTTACTCCCTGGTGTAATACACATGATTTTAGTTGGCATGTTGCTATTTATGGAAATACCTGTTAATGTAGTTTACATTATATAGAAACTTACACTAAGGGCTTCAAATGAGTGAAATAGAGAGTTTGTGTGTGAGAATATGGGAGTGTGGGGTTTTATAGAAATAAACATCCACATAAAAGAAAAGGTGAGTAGGGACATGAGCACTGATAAATTTCAACCCAGGCAGGACAACCCCAGTACAAGTTCTTAACAGCACCCAATATTCTGTTAGGTTTCATTATTGATTCTTACCCTTCAAAGTCAGAATTTCATTGAAAATTAATATTTAAGATTTAGCCTATTTGGTTTTTTCTTAGTTTTCATATGAATATTTATGTTCTAATACATTCTTTTTTTAAAATTTTTTAATCTTTATTTTTCAGAAAGAGAGAGTAAGAGAGCAAAAGCAGGGAAGGGGCAGAGAGGGGGGGGACAGAGGATCTGAAGCAGGGCTCTGTGCTGACAGCAGAGGAGCCCATGTGGGGCTCAAACTCGCAAACTGCGAGGTCATGACCTGAGCCAAAGTCTGTTGCTTAACCGACTGAGCCATCCAGGTGCCCCTGTTCCAATACATTCCGATATGATTCTTATACCCACACAGAAAATAAATGGGGAATAACCCCAATCAATCATTCACTTATGTATTTTGCATACGAGGTTTTGTTTCATTGATTGTAAGGGGAACAAAAATACTAAGGAAGCTATGCATTCTAGCCAAAAGCAGTATACTAAGAAGAAGAGCTGACACATCTCATCCATTTTTAGGAGGGACAGAATAAGAATGGAAATATCAGAAATACCTCACTGCATACACTTGTAAAGTGCAGTCTCATGAATGATCAGATTTCTAATACCCTCATTGTGTAGTCTGGCAACTGATTGTGTAATCTGAAAAAAAACAGTGCATCAACTGTGAATTCAGTCCTTTTTTCTTTTACAGATAACAGAAATAAATTTAGAAATTTAAACAAAAAGTCTGATTTTCAGAATCTCAACTTGAACTGTAAGAATGTATGGGCTTTAGGTAAAAAGAACAACTTAATCCAAGACTACAGGTGAGACTGATACCAGTGATAAAAGTCTCAGGTAACTTTGCTTCCCAGTTTTTGGACCTGTCAATGAGTAAATAGTGATTTATATATATATATTTTTTAATATATGAAATTTATTGTCAAATTGGTTTCCATACAACACCCAGTGCTCATCCCAAAAGATGCCCTCTTCAATACCCATCACCCACCCTCCCCTCCCTCCCACCCCCCATCAGCCCTCAGTTTGTTCTCAGTTTTTAAGAGTGTCTTATGCTTTGGTTCTCTCCCAGAGTAAATAGTGATTTCTAACCAGATTATTAGCATAATTTTCAGCTCAAAAAAATAACATTCTGAATAAACAAACACACAGAAACCTATGTAAAATTCTTATCGTTGACTCAAAAACTTAATAGTGGGCTGGAAACTCAAAGATATTAAATGTCAGTTCCTGTGATCACTTGGTTTTCCTTCACAGAATTCTGAGTAGGGGACACCTAATCTCTGCTTAAATACTTTCATCGATGGAAACTATCTGACCTTCCAAATTGGTAAGATTGGTCTTTTCATGAAAATTCACGTTAAGACGCAGCTGAGATTTCCCAGGTACAAATACCAGTGCTGATGCATGGTTTGCGGCCATCACAGCTCTGCCATTTTAAGTCTAAGGCCGACTTTCAACCTGCCACAGGTCTTATTATCATGCTTCAGAAATGATACTTAGAAAAATAAATAGGCAGGCCTGGAGTTCTGAGATTTTCCTTAATGATATTGTTGCTATAGTTACAGCTGAAATGTTACATAAAGCAAATTGCTTATTGATGGAAAAATGCTGAGTAGCATAGCAGCATCCCTTTTCTGGGTTTTTATTGCCTTCATTTTCTACTTTCCTCTTAAGATTAATGGATTTGTGGAGCGTTGTTTTGAACAAGCCCTGATGATTTGATGTTAAAATAAATGCATTTTATTAATATTGTACCAGCTGACAATTGGATATATTCTAGTATGTTGTGATCAACATGGAGTTGTTTTTTATTCGCTAATTGCTTATCAGAATTTTTTCCTACTTGGATATGAATTTGTTATCCTGGTTATAAATGTTGAAACGCTGAATAAAAAGGTGATTGGTCTCATAGTATAGAGTCTTCTGAATTTATTGAATACATTTAATAATATGGCTAAAAACTTTTATTATGTTTTATACTATTATACTTACATAATACTGAGAATAAAATGTATTTTAAAAACATAGTAAAACAAATGGAAATGATCTGACAGGATCCATAATGATGACTTCTGTTTAAAAAAAAAAAAGGCTCCATAAGCATCTGTATTTTTCTGTATATTTTTCTATGTATTTTCTTGTATTTTCTATGCAAGAAACTCAATGATATAAATGCCTTTAGTATATATAAATATATATTACATAGTATGTAACATATATTCATTTTCTGATTGTCTTTCTTTATAAGCAAATATTTAAAGATAAACCAGTAAGTCTTTTGATATTTAACCTTAAGGCAAAATATGAATAATCCTGTCTTTTTCTTTTTTTTTTTTTTTTTTTTTTTTTTTTTTTATTTATTTTTTTGGGACAGAGAGAGACAGGGCATGAACGGGGGAGGGGCAGAGAGAGCGGGAGACACAGAATCGGAAACAGGCTCCAGGCTCCGAGCCATCAGCCCAGAGCCTGACGCGGGGCTCGAACTCACGGACCGCGGACCGTGAGATCGTGACCTGGCTGAAGTCGGACGCTTAACCGACTGCGCCACCCAGGCGCCCCTAATCCTGTCTTTTTCAATTTACAGAAGGAGTTAATGCTATGTGTGGTAAAATCCTTTCAGGTGGTAAAAGTCATATATGGCAGTGATACTTTTTGCATTGAATTCTTGTATAATTTAGGCATCTTGCTTATTTTATCTCCAGTTTGCTACTGGACTAGAAGCATTATGAGTATTTTTTTTTCCAATATATGAAATTTATTGTCAAATTGGTTTCCATACAACACCCAGTGCTCATCCCAAAAGGTGCCCTCCTCAATACCCATCCCCCACCCTCCCCTCCCTCCTACCCCCCATCAACCCTCAGTTTGTTCTCATTTTTTAACAGTCTCTTATGCTTTGGCTCTCTCCCACTCTAACCTCTTTTTTTTTTTTTTTTTCCTTCCCCTCCCCCATGGGTTTACCCAAGGGATACAGGAGTACTGATGCATAGGGGCACTTGTACCCCAATGTTTATAGCAGCACTTTCAACAATAGCCAAATTATGGAAAGAGCCTAAATGTCCATCAACTGATGCATGGATAAAGAAATTGTGGTTTATATACACAATGGAATACTACGTGGCAATGAGAAAGAATGAAATATGGCCTTTTGTAGCATTATGAGTATTTAATGGTGTGGCTGTTGAGGAACTAGGAGGGCAGACGACATTTTATTTTGGACCTAGACATGTAATGTTTCTTAATTAAATCTCTGAATACAGTGATAACAAAAATCCTTGGGATTATTTTTGGTAAAGAAGGAAAAAAAAAAAAAAAAAGTGAACTATGGCTTTTGACATCTTATGTGATTGTAGAAAATTTCCCAAATTATCATTTGTGAAGCCAGTTTTTCTAGTAACTATGTTTGTACTTAATGATGATATGATAATGACAATAACCCATGCTGTCCAAAATGAACGTTTTTGAAAATTCATTTTTACTCATTGTTAAAATTGATCAGCTTTGCTTTTCTCATGTCTGCTTTCGATTTTACCCTCACTGCTGCTTTTTCTTATCCCCTTTTAATAAATAAAATTTAAATTTGCATGTTTAAAGAAATATACAATTTTTGGTGTTACAATAGTTTCCCCCCTTTTTAGTTCCTTACTGATATTATAACGTCCTCTGCTTGCAGAACTTGCTGGCATTCTAATTTTGGTTCTAGGGCTGCAGAGAAGAGACACATGTATAAGGCTGCCAATTCAGCTTTTCTAATTGGTGAAAAAATACTCCTTTGTGATTCATGAATTATCAAATTCCTTATATTCTATGCAGATTCATTAGACAATCCTGTTAAAAGCATTATATGCTTTCCGTTTTCCATATAAATAGATATAAATAGAATAAATAGATACATAATAGATACATAAGTGGTAGTTATTTGACATGATAGTAACATCAGTTTCCAAAGTAACTTTGGTGACAAAATGTAAAGTCAAAAGAATTAGACCTGTCCTTATGATCTTACTTAAAATGCAAATCAGTAATGCAATTGAGACACCAAGTATAAAAATATCAGGTTTAACTGAATATGGATGGAAGTGTAAGCAAAACACAAATTTGAACTGGCCAGCCAGGCTCTCAGGATAAGATGGTTTTTCTTTTAGACTGACCCTATTATTGCCTTCCCTTTGCCTTTCAGACGATGGTCATGTGGGTTATCACTGTTTAAGTTTATCAAACATTATTTTAAATTGGGAAAATGAAGCATTTTATGTGACATTATAGATCAAATAGGTTATACCTTTTATCCCATTACCTAAATTTCAAATATATGAAAATGAGTATACTACCTTGAAATAGTCAGTTATTTATTTTCTCAATACATTTTCTTTTTTTTTTTTATTTAAAAAAAATTGTGTTTAACATTTATTTGCTTTTGAGAGAGAGACAGAGCGCTAGTGGGGGAGGGGCCGAGAAAGAGGGAGACAGAATCTGAAGGAGGTTCCAGGCTCTCAGCCATCAGCACAGAGCCTGGCGTGGGGCTCGAACTCACGAACCAGCCACAAGATCATGATCTGAGCCGAAGTCGGACACTTAACCGACTAAGCCACCCAGGTGCCCCTCATTTTATTTTCATTTTAATTTCATTTATTTTCATTTTATTTTATTTCATTTATTTTCATTTTAACAAGAGCTGTATACCATTGCAGTATCAAAGTAAGAGATGATAACTTTGTAAAAACAATTTGTTCCAAAACCTCAAATAAAATAATCACATTATTATAGTTGATAAAAATTTGCAATGTAATGTTACCTGTATTCCTGCTATATTAAAAACTTCCTAACTTATTTGCATTAGGACAAGGCCTGATAGGAATGCTTAACACACACCTGCATTTGGTTTTTAGAATCCATGTGACAAAACAGCAGTGATGCAGCTATTTTTGTCTGCTTTTGTTTAAAAAGAAAATGTCAGGTTCTGAATGAAAATATTCTGAACTGTGGCTCAACTGAGTAATGGTTTTTAAAACCACAGCATGGATTAAGATTGATTTTCTGTAGGTATTATGGCACTGCTTTCTCTAGGGACTATTCAGCACAAGGGCTGGAGCTTTTTGTATTTGACATAGGGATCAAATCAGTTTCTTTCTTAAGACTTTTATATAAAGTTATTATATAAAGAAGCCACAGTTCACTCTAGAGCTGCTTAGAACTGAAATTAAGAAGGGAATTGGTATTGGATGATCATACACACAAAAAGCAAATGAACCCATAATGCATACTGATGTTTTATCGACAACATCTTATAAAAAGTAAATAACTGACTTTTGTCTTTACTCTTTAGATAAGCAAATAAGAATTATAATAGCTTACAGATTGCAAAACACTAATTTTTATTAAGCACCATTATTTAGATATCTAAAAAATTGGAAGCTGAGATAAGAAATAAAACTTAGATCCCTGATAATATTCTAGAACAGTAAGTGATTTTTGTCTCTAAATAATTTAAGTAATGTAACTAGAAAGAGTGATTCGATATGAAAAGCAGTTTGAAATTGAACTTCTCAAAAAAACAGTGCAGCATATGAATGCAGTACTCTTTGTGTGACATCCAACTGTAGTCTTTACAAAATAGGTATTCATTAAATGTAACCATTAGAATCTACATATATAGCCTTTATTTCTTACATTATAATAGCTATAAGGTAAGAAAAAGTGCAACGTACATCAATAGGGCAGAAATTCTGCAATATTATTAGTCTAACATAATCAGTCTCCCATGCCATCATTTGTATGTGTTAAGAGAGAGTGATTATCAGAATTCAGCTTGCAAAAGATTCAATCAAGAATTAACCAGTGTATTGAAAAGGCAGATCTTTGTCCCAGTCCAGGATCCTGTTAAAACAATTTTAGCAATTCCTAGGAATTTGCATGTCTTATGACCATCTCAGTTGATTGGTGCAGGTGGCCTATGGATTACACTGAGGAGCAGAAATATAGCAAACTGTTTGACTCAGCGGTTCAAAAAACCCTGGGGGATAAGATATCAGACCGCTTGAGCCAGTGATTGCATTTTGCTCAGTTGCATAAGAAATGTGAATATTATTAAGAATGAAATTATTTTTTAGTCCTAAAGCAGGTAGAGAATTATGTACAGGTGACTCTTGAAAACTTTCATGTACCTTGTGAAGTTTTACTCTGGTCGATAGGGGCACATTTGACCCACGTCAAGAGATAGGAGGTTATACATTAAGTCCTAAAAGAGCTCTTGATTAGTTGTAGTTAAAAGAAAATGACCATAAAATTTAATAGTTTTGTGTAAACATATGATGGAAATACTAATTTTAAAGCCACCAAGCTCAAAAATATGGTGTTTGGAACAAATGTAGATTTTTCACCAAAAAAAAAGTATGTGTGTGTATATATATATATATATATATATATATATATATATACACACACACACACTCATTCCGTGGCTCCATCTTTAGTGCCATATATATATATATATATATATATATATATATATATATATTCTTTCTTATGGTGAAGAGAATGAATTGCCAATCTCTAATATGGAAAATAATATGAGGAAAATATTCCTCATATTTTTAGATTATAAATAGTCTTTTTGCAGACTTCCTTAGAAGTCTCTATTTCATTGGTTTGGAAAACAATCTACTTTCTCCCTGTACAGAAAAGCAACTAGAAATCACCAGATGTTAACCTTGGTGTATGCAACCAAAGTAGTGCGTTATAATATAGTTAATCTCTTCATTGCTGTTTCATTTGCAGATTCAAGAATGGCTTTGTTTAAATTGCCAAACCCAGAGAGCAATATCAGGACAGCTTGGAGATATGGGCAAAATGCCACCTACACCTTCAGCACCAAAAGCCTCCCCTATGCCTGTCCCTCCAGAACAACCATCTCAGAAAACAGCAATGCCTACTCAAGTAAAAGTGAAAAAGAAGGAAGAAGAAGTAAAAACAGAAGCTGAACACATTCCAGAAAAAGTGAAAGAGATACCATCAGTGGAAAAGATTGTCCCGAAGGGGACCACAGACCACAAACAAGAGAGTAAACCAGAGAAAACTTCAGCCCCTGAAGACAAAAAGCCACTCCCAGAAGAAAAAAAGCCCCCTCTTGAAGAAAAAAAGCCACCCACTGAAGACAAAAAGTTACCTCCAGGAACAAAAACAGCTCTGGAGGAGGAACAGAAAAAAGACTTAGCTAAAACTCAAGTACCAACTGCTGAGGAAAAGCCTGAAGGCAGAGTGACTCCACAGGTTGTACAAGAGAAGCTACCAGAGACCAAGATGGAAGACAAACCCTCTGGCCCACCTCCAAGTTTGTCAAAGGAAGATGATGAGGTGCCTCAAAAAATTAAAGACCAGCCACCGGCAGCACGCCCAGCAAAGCCTGATCACGTGGAACCTGGGAAAGAAAAAACAGTAAGTTATGTTTTCCTATCTTTGCACTCTGTTAGGTATATAAAACTTACAGATTTTTACCAAAGTACACAGAGTGCTTACTGCTAATTATGGAAATGAAAGCCTTCAGTTAAAAGCACTTTCAGAAAAGTGTAACAATTGTTGTCGAAATGAACAAATTTGGCATTCTGACAGCTTAATCTAATTTAAATAAAGCAGAGATAGCAGATTGATTTTTCTAGCTTTTATGCATATCTAATAATTTACCAAAATTCTTTAGGGTGATAAAAATAGTTTCTTACAACTTTAAGGTTCTTCTTCTCTCCGCTATGAACATAAAATCAGTATCTACCTTTAACATAAAATAATATGTGTCTTAAGTTTCTATTTACTTAGTCACTTGGTTAAGCAAAAGTCAACAAGTTCCTTTTCACTTGAAAGCCTCTTAAGGTATGATCAGCCATTGAAAGGTCTAAATAATTGTGGTTGCCAAAAAAAAAAAAAAAAAGTGTGACTAAAATTTAGGACAAAAGTCATTTTCTGTAAAAGTTAATTGTAGTATTTAACATGATTTTAATATGATGTACTCTACTTGTTTACTATTGAAGGATTATTTATAATCCAGGCATAATCTGGAATAATATATATATATATATTTTTTCTTTAGTGCAAACTTTTAAGGGTATCTACCCATCTTAACCACTATCTGCACAAGCAGCAGTGTTATTTTTCGAAGAATTCTGATTGTTTGAGAGCTACACCAGGTCTTACATCATATTTGGTTGAATAATTTTAATTCACAGATAACAACAATGACTTGAAGGAAAATGAAATGATTTATTAATATTAAAAGTTAATATTAGGGCTCTAATTAGAATCTGTAGTGCATCCCAACTCTTAGTTGCTTTTTTGGTCATTTACAGTTTTAACACTTGGTTTAGTAACAGATCTCTGATCTATGATATACCAGATAAATAAAATACATCATCTCATATATATCACATATATCATATATATAAAATATGATACATCACTTGTAATATGATGCATCACTCACAGATAATTCATCATTGGTCTCCCCTCATAACATAAATGAGTTTATCAGAGTCAGAAAGAGCAGGTACCTGTATATTCTTCATTCTATGCCGGGATGTAGTATCACCATCACCACCCATTACTGCTTGTAGCCTACCACTTTGCACAACCTGATGACTTTTACCATTTCTTCCTTTGTAAAACGGCCCTTGGCTTTCATAACCCTTCCCTTTTTGTTCTCTTTTGGTCTTTCTGATCATACTTTATGAGTTCTACGTTGACTCCCTGTATCACTTTCTTTCCTCATTTCTGTAAGAGGAGGTTTTCTTTGTATTGTGCTTCATTTTTGTTTTGGGTATTGTCTTCTTTGTTCTTAGGAGAGCCCCATGAACAATTCTTAAGTCTACCTGTGCACCTTCTTCCCCTCTTTTGAGTATCAGATCTGTAGTTTCAAATACTCAGTAGATGTTCCACTTCAAAGCCTCCCTGTAAACTGGAACTCAATATGTTGGAATTTTATCTACACTCTCTAGAGACTTTTTCTGCTCCTGACTTTCTGTTTCTGGTAATGGCAGCATCATTCACCTGCCTCTACCTTCCTGGTCACTACCCTTCTGAAAGATCTGAGGCTTCTTCTTACTGCCTGCCCTTTGCTCTCGGCATCCAATTCATCACATTCCTGTCTGTTAGTTCCTATTCCTGAGCACACTCTTAATTATGGCCTTCATGACCTTTCATCAGTGATTTGAGTAATCTAATTACTGGTCACTGTGCCTTCTCTTTCTCCTTTCCTCCATATATAATTGTCAGATAATTATTTTGTAGGGTGCACGTAATTTCACTCTATCACTCAGATATTGCTAATGCTTCTCCATTGCTTGCTAAATAGAATCTAAACGAGAAATATCAAGATATTTTGTTAATGCACTTTTTATTTTACACCTTTATCACTTTCTTTTTGTTGTGTCTTTTTATCACTACTTTTAATATTATTTTATAACCTTAATATGTGTTACTTATTTGTAAATTAAATGTGTACAGTGATTTATTAATATATTATGAACAGTATAAAACATTCACAAAAATATAAAATAAAATGAAATAGACTAAAATTGTTTTTATTATAATTATTTAAATAAAGTTACATTTGATCACAATAAAATATGATTAATAATAGTACTTTAGAGAGAACATGGATTGTGCTTCAGTATTTTTGAAAATCTTGGTCTGCAATTTTATGATAGAGTTATCTTAAATTCAGCTTCTAAGTTAAGCTTATTTTGATATTTTGATATTTAGTTCTAATGACTATCCATAACAAGAAAGATAATCCACAAAGATATGTCAGAATTGGAAGAAGCGGATCAGAGTTTGTACTTCCCAAATCTTGCTACCTATTCTCTAAGTTTGAGACTGAAAATAATTTTTTAATTGTGGAAATTCCACAGGTAAATGTTTATCTTCCATGAGACCAATAGTTATTTGTTCTTGTTCTCTCAGAAAATACGGTATTTGAAATACACACACACACACACACACACACACACACACACACACACACACATGAATGAATTGCTTTAAAATCCACTGGGGTTCTTCATCTGGAAGGGTTAGAAACAGATGAAAATATTCTGTTTAAAATGTATTAAATGAGCAGATACGACAGCTTTTAAAAATGACATATGTTATTTTATATAGCATAATCACATGGTTTCCACATATCTCTTTTCAAAAGACTGTTTTCACATCATAATTCTCTTCAAGAACAGCTAGTGTTTGTTTTTCTAAGTACTTAATAAGTACCATATTGCTGATAACCAGAGTTTACTTTCTCCTATATACTTTTTTCCCCTCCATCATTCCATTTACTTTATAGCATCTAGTAAGTGGTATATTACTGATAACCACTTGTCATCACCAAAAAGTTGAACAAACTTGGGATAATCCTATTTTTGTCAAAAAAGACCCATCTTCATATTCTACAACTTTTTAAATTAATTTCCTATTATATAATCAGTAAACCTCTGTGATTTAAATAACTTTAGAGTTATTCTCTACCTCAGTACAAAATATACAAAATATATATTCTTCAAAATATAAAGGTCTCATCAGTATTCAAAACATATGTCACATCTGTAAAATCCAGAGGTCTTCTGTCCAAATCTGACCTACTTATAACAGATGTAGTAAATGAATTTCACAGGTATACTGCGATCTCTGTATTCTTACCCTTTTTAAAAGAATAATTTCAATCAAAGAAAAAGCCACTCTTCAGTAGCTAATATACAGTTTTTTCATAAAAAAATAAATATGTATACCTTAAACCATTCAATATTGTGAGGCTTACTTCTTTGGCATAGTTTTCCTTATTGGCTTACAGTAGTACTTTAAGTATTTTATTATTAAAGCAGAAATAGTAAATATTATAAACTGAACATATTAGAAATATCTACACTTTAATTCTGTTATTACCAAAAGTTTTGCTACTTACTTTGTTCTAAAAATTTCTCTCAAACCTTCATGTTATTTCTGTAGTCTTTCCAACAATATTGGCTGACAAGAAATACAGTTTAATTTGTCACCATATCATTTCATACATATTACTGAATCCAATTTTATCCAAATGATGTGTAGCTTTTTTTTCTTTTATTATGAAATAAGAAAAATCAAAAGCTTCTAAATGTTTATTATGTAATTTATTGAAAGTTGGTAAAGTACTGGAATATTTATTTTCAGAAAATTTTAGAGGTCTGTGTTGGTGCCACAATATCACTTGCTGTTGTGCTAAAGCTTACGTTGTGTTTAGGTAAGATTTGCTGTTAGCAATGAGAGATGTCAATACAGATGTCAAATAGGTTTCCTGATAATGTCGGGCCTTTTTGGCTGGGTCCCAGCCCAGCTGATTTTGGCTGATTTAACTTGGTCATCATTACTTTTTTCTTGTAATGTTGCTAATGAAAAGTTTGTAATGATATGAAGCGTGTCAGTGTTTGTGTCTTTCTTACATCATTATTATCTTTGTGACGTGATTTTTTGTTTTGCCATAATCTTTTGTCTACCACTTACCTATTCTAAGAAAACAGGTGTAATTGCTAGTAGCAAATAAAAGCCAGAGATCTGCCTAACTGAATAATAAGCCTCAGTCTAAAGATGGTTGAATAAAGTGACTACCTCACTATAATTTCTCCTTAGAGTGTGACTCTCAGTTTTCTCCCAGGATTTTTCACAAAACAGATGACCAACTCACATAAGGAATAAAAGAATATTAGCATCAATCCACTTATTAAATATTAGGAGAATATTTTTATATCAGTGTATAAAAATATATCTTCACATGTTCTTCTTGTAGCCATTAGATGATTTTGCATGCTTGTCCAGGCTTCTGCACCCCACAGCCAGGACTCCTGTGTCAATAACTCAGTTTGGCTTTCTCAGCCCTGTGGAATTTGGCTCCAGTATAACTTGTAAGCAACGCCTAATATTCCCACAAGTGATACGTAGAACAACAGCCAAATAAATACGCCCTTGTGTAATTCCTGAAGGTAGTTTGACCTTTCTGCCCTCTTCACCTGTACTCAGTTCTTCTCTGTGCATAAATGCCACACCCCTCCATCATCCCAACTGACAACCTCCCACTTGGATCTCTGGGCCACTTTTCTCCCTTGTGGCTGGTGCTTCTGCTGCTCAACGCCTTATGTTGATTGGTTTTAAATCTGTTTTTGTTTGAAATAAAAATAATACTCTTAATTTATCTCTTACAATATTCTTGGCACTATGTTAAGTATTTTCTTGATCATTTCATCCACACAACAATGAATGAGGTAAATATTGTATGTTTTTTAAATTGAAAGAAACTAAATTCCTGTGCTCAGGATCACATGGCTGGGGATTCAGAAAAGCTAAGATTGTAGTCCAATTCTGATTATAAAATCATGGCATTTGAACACTACACATAATTCTTTCCTGTGACACTTGTACCATACTGACTTTACATGATGTAATTATTCTTCTCTCTAAGCAGCTTCCACTATAATCCTAAATACTTTATGTGGTTGTTTACTTTCTTATATATTTATGTTATTTTAGTTATTCACTTGTCATTTGTGTCATTCATATTATCACAGCATATTGTTTACATTTTCTGTGGCCACACCTTTTTGTCTCTGTTTATTCCTCTCTCACAAAATGTGTTTGTCGAAAGGGATTAAAATGTATCCCCAAGTAGAATAAATAATTTGAAAGATACATCCTTCTTTACTTTTTTTAGTTTAATGTTTTAAAATTTCACATTATTACAGAGTTCTCTTTTTTTTATCTATATACTTAAACAATATTGCTTGTCTGCATTTGATATATTACACTGAAACACTATATAGTTCTCCAGATAAAAATCGAAATTTGAATGCCCGTTAGCGTAAACTTTTTTTTTTTTTTTCTGGTTAAAATGACCAAGGGGTTAATATTCAAGTTAAATATAAGTCATTGTATATCATGGCAGAATAATCAGGATGAAAAATAATGAGGTTTTCTGTAGTGAAAAGGATTTTCATGTAGGTGAGACTATTTGATTTTTCTGTCCAGTCCCAGTGAATTTTATGGACTTAATCTTGTTCAGAATTTTTGGAACATTCAGACTAGTAATCCATTTTGACCCTAACATTGTATAAACGATTAAAGATCATTCATTTGTTGTCTTACTTTGGCCCATTGAAATAAATGGCTTGGGAAGATTAAGCAGTATGGTATCCTTTCTTTGTCCGGTCTTAAGTTTAACCAAGAATTCAGGTGGTAACTACAGTAATGTTCAGAAAACTTCCATTTACCTTCAGTATGAAAGGCTAACCATTTCAGTATTTGTGAAAGGGCAGAACTAAAGTTGGCAGTACAGTGTGTCTTCGTACCTTCTCCATCACTAGAGAAGGCTTCAAGATATGATACCATCAGAAGAGTTTCACCTGGGGATTAGTTCATCACTGCCTGTCTCTGACTGGTCTCCAGGTCAACAAATGGCAGTGGAATATTGGAAGGAAAAGGAATTCTCCACTCTCTGTTTTGGGTTAGTAAGTAAACAAATATATAAATCTTAGCCTCTGAAAGTTTTGAGTAATTGTTTCATATACACAGATTTAGAAACACTCAAGTCTCAAGTACCATAATTCTATACATGGGAAAAGTGCAATAATAATAACAGTAAAAGTAAGTGAAATGGAATCTAATGCTAAATGTACTTAGAAAAATGCATGGAAAATGTGTTCCTCGGGGGAACTGAAAAATGACATTGCTATTAAAAAAAAAGGTGTGCTTAAATTATGTTTGTTCCCACTCACTGCCTCCATCTAAGATGACAAAATTCTCACATAAAAGGTAGATGCCTGGAGTTTTCGTCTTAATTTAATTTCAGAGGTCATTCTAGATTGTATTACATGTAAAAAATGAAATGGGTAATTAATTTCAACTTCTGATTATTCAAATGAAGAAAATAATGCATAAGTAATAAACCACCGTGATGTTTATGCACATAAATGCATATATGTGTTATATATAATACATACGAAATTTAGAAAGAACTGTTTGGATCTATTTATTAAGTTTGAATATATTATCACAAGTAACATAATATTCTTGTCAAAAATAAGTATGTAATGACACATTTTTGAAGCAATTAGAAGAAAACTCCCAATCTTTTAGTCCTAGGGACTTAGAAACTTGGAAGAAAATAAGCCAAATTATGCCTCCCTCACATAAATACTTTGATCATATTCCTCTCAAGTTACAGTACTTCAGACATCCATTTGAAGATGGAATCGAGAAAACCAAACCCAACTTATACAGCATGTTTTATGTTCTTCTTAGTTCCATCTACTCTTTCTGATTTGATCACATTATTCCCTTGTCTAAAAAAAAAAAAAAAAAAAAAAAAAAAAAAAAAAGTTATCCAGGAAGCAAGGGTTTTGCAGTGTATATTAGCTGTGTAGCCCAGTTAACCTGTGTGAGTACGAATTTCACTCGTACTCCCACTCACATACCTCCCAGAGAAAAGTAGATAGCCATAGAAGGGATCACTGCTTGGACAGATGAGTGCCTCAGTGTGCCCCTCTCTGTACATGAAGTAAAACTTCTTTTTTTGTTTCTGTTTTTAGCAGCAGTGAGTAAAAAGATGAATGGGTAGGTGCCTTAAAGAGCCAAAGGGCCTGGTTGGTATGTGATCTGAGATTTAACCAGCTAACCGTGTAGTGAAGAAGATCACTCGCCTCTACCAGAAGACTTTGGTATGCAAGTTAGTGGGAGAAGAGTTGACATTAGGACTTTTTTTCACTGTACCATGGTACAATAAATACATGAGCAACTGTCTCTTCTGAAAAATTCAGACCAATGCCCTTTGGTCACCTAACTTGATTTTCTTATTAAACACTCCAAACATTTTATCTTAGACCCGCAAGCATATCGAGCAAAATCTTTGCAGCCTTTTACCACCTGATAATATGGAGAGTAACAGTCATTTAGAGGGGAAAATCATCACAGCATCATCATAGGTAACTAATGATTGAATCCTCTGCAGAATGTGGAGGAAAGAGACCGGGAGAGCAGCAGGAGGGAGAAATGGGTAGAACATGGTACTAAGGAAAGAAAGAAAGCTTGAGGACATGGAGATAGGCCACATAAGGAGATTGCAGGATGGGTATTTTGATATTTATGTGTGTTAGTCCCCTGTCTAATGTATCTTAATTCTGTTTGTCACATTATATGTCTGATCCTAATCTTATTTTTATAAAATGTAGAATCTGCAGAATCCATTGTATAAAACTCTAATTTCTCTTTTATTATACTCAAAAGAATTGTTATATATAACAATGGTTACGTTTCCTCCATATATGGATACTGTATTACCTTGTTGTTTTATAACCTATGCAGATGCAAAATAAAGAATATAAATGTCACTATCACAATTTGATTC
Source organism: Panthera leo (assembly GCF_018350215.1). Taxonomy (NCBI): domain Eukaryota; kingdom Metazoa; phylum Chordata; class Mammalia; order Carnivora; family Felidae; genus Panthera; species Panthera leo. Next base: position 86,210,889 of record NC_056680.1, on the reverse strand, counting down.
TGAAAGATCTTTTTTTTTTTTAACATTTTTTTTTTTACCTTTTTTTTTTCTTTTTCCACAAGGAGCTTAGGTACCCCACCTCTCTGGTTATGGTGTTTACTATGATTTAGTGAAGAGTGGGAAGGCAGATAAAGAAAGACATAGAAAGCATATTGGACTCAAAGAAATTGTGTTCATCAATGTGTAGGATATAAGGAGATAGAAACATCCCTCCCCTTGGACCATCTAGAAAGATTTTATTAGAAGTCTGCTTCACCTGTGCTGACCTCTTTAACGTGTAGCTCTTAAGATAAAGGAACCAATATTAGTTGGGTGCTCATGAGCCCTACTACTAACTAAAGTCTTGGAATTGTTGATAAGTAACTTTTTCCTGGGAAGACATCTGAAATGACCTGGAAAGTTAATTCATGGTAAACCAAAGAGTACTTACTGCTTTTTGCACTAGAGTTGTGAATAATATGTCACCATCTTTTTGATTTTTTTTTAAGTTTATTTATATTCTTAGAGAAAATGAGCAGGAGAGAAGCAGAGAGAGAGGAAGAGCGAGACAGAATCCCAAGCATGTTCAGTGCTGTCAGCACAGAGCCTGATGTGGGGGCTCGAACTCACAAGTTGTGAGATCATGACCTGAGCCGAAATCAAGAGTCAGATGCTTAACTGACTAAGCCCCTATCACTGTCTTTTTGAATTTGAGTTACATCGTGTTGTAAATTTGGCCAAAGAATTCTACCACATAATGTATTCAAAATACGTTTCTAACCATACATAGTAACAATATAGGTATTGAGAGAAACATGAGTGGAAAATGAATATCAAACCAACAGCTTTTATATTTGAGAACTCTACAGCTAAAAGAAGCAGAAAGACAAGGAGGTGGAGAAGGAGAGGAAGAAGGAGAAGAGAAGGAAGGAGAGGAGAGAAAGAAGGAAGAAAGTTTCTTTCATGTTTGTTGTTTGTTCAACCTGACGTGTGATCATGGGAGGAGCCCATGCTTACAAACCCACTGAAAATATTCAGATAGTTAGTTCAAGGTACAGACTTAGCGGAATTGAGGTGGCCTCAGAGGCCAGGGTGAAACAGAGCATGTCCTCCTGTGGTTTGTTTTCTGACCTCTTCATTCCATAGGGCTGTGGGGGTTATTTTAACACTCTAAGCATGACAACTCACTGGATCAGCTGAGTTCCATTTTGCTCTTGGGTAATTTTAATTTCGACTTCTACAAAAAGCCTCTGTGCTTAGTATTTTCATTTAAGGCTACTCTGATTCTGGAACCAAATCACTGGCATGGCCTCATCACAGCCCAAGAAAAGCAGCAGGTTGAGGCTGTGATTTGTCTGCTTAGTGTCCGAGCTCCTTGGAAAGCCCATGATCCCATTTAGAAAATTTAATTGTTCAACTGGTTGAAAGGAGCTGACTTTGACATGGTGTAAAGGTAAAAGTCCAATGTATTTGCAAAGTCAGAAGACATTTGTAAGTGATATTTATTAAATATCTTTGAGGTGCGATGCTGAAAATAAATGAGATTAGCAACACTATAAAAATAATAGCTGGATATTTCTCTTGAGGTAAAGCCATGAGTCAGTAATTATTGCATAACTTTTTCAAAGTTTATAGTTTCTAAACATTCACTTCAAATGATAGAGAATTATAATAACAATACCAAGTAAATATAGTGTCTTCACATCTTTAAATTATTTTTTATTTACACATCTTTTATTATTTTTTGATGTTTATTTATTTTTGAGAGAGAGACAGAACACGAGTTGGGGGTGGGGGAGAGCAGAGAGAGAGGGAAGCAGAGAATCCGAAGCAGGCTCCAGGCTCTGAGCTCTCAGTACAGATCCTAATGCAGGGCTTGAACCCACAGACTGTGAGATCATGACCTGAGTCGAAGTTAGACGCCCAACCAACTGGGCCAACCAGGCGCCCCTAAAGTGTCTTTTAAAAGTAGTGCCTTATTGGAGTCTATTTCAAAAATAAATCTCCTCTGATAGTTGAGATGGATAACATTACAGTCACATTACCTACATATTTCTGTTAAGTAAATTTTCCATCATCTCTTACAACTTGTAGTCTGGTACAAAGCCCATCCTCTGATTTTTTTTTTTTCTTTCTTTGCCTGTCCTCAGAATTCAAAAGTATTGATTATATTAATGAAAAAATTAATTTTTCTCTTTGACAGTTTAGAACGTTTTTCCAAAGTAAATGTGCTGAGAAAGATAATCACGTGTTTGAAAGAAAATGCTATTGAAATATAAAGAGTATTCATGGAAAAAAATCAAATGTCATTGAGAATTGACATTTAATTTAACTTAGTTTAACTGAAAACTAACCTTAATCAGTATGTATCAACTATTTTAACTGTTTTGGGCCCAGAGATTTTTTTTTTTTTTTTAAATACTGGCCTATAGTTGAAAAGAAATCTTATAATTATTCCTCAGTTCATAGTAGTAATTGGGAGTAATAGAGAGGCCATGTTACTAGTTTAATCACGTTAAGTTTTTCCTGTATCTTTTCCTCCCTGCTAGGAAAAGGAAGATGACAAATCAGACACTTCAAGTTCTCAGCAACCAAAAAGCCCACAAGGTCTGAGTGACACAGGATATTCTTCTGATGGGATATCAAGTTCACTTGGTGAAATTCCAAGTCTTATTCCAAGCGATGAAAAAGATTTGCTCAAGGGACTCAAAAAAGACTCTTTTTCCCAAGAAAGCAGTCCTTCCAGCCCCTCAGATTTGGCTAAGTTAGAAAGTACGGTCCTCTCCATTTTGGAAGCTCAGGCAAGTACACTTGTTGAAGAAAAGTCAGAAAAGAAAACTCAACCTCATGAGGTTTCTTCTGAGCAGCCAAAGGACCCACAGAAAACTCAGAGTTTATCTGAAACAGTAGAAACTACAATTTCAGAAGAGGAGCTCAAAAAGAGTCCAGAAGAAAAAGACACTTTAAAAAAAGATAGCCAACAAGACATTCCTTCCAGAAAGGACCACGAAGAAAAGTCCGAGTTTGTTGATGACACAGCTACAAGAAGACAGCTTTATGATTCAGTCGAAGACAGTAGTGAAAGTGAAAATTCACCTGTTCCACAAAGAAAACGGAGAACCAGTGTTGGTTCATCAAGCAGTGATGAGTATAAACAGGAAGATAGTCAAGGGTCTGGTGAAGAGGAGGACTTTATTCGAAAACAGATTATAGAAATGAGTGCTGACGAAGATGCTTCAGCTTCTGAAGATGATGAGTTCATTAGGAGCCAGCTCAAAGAGATTAGTAGTAGTATTGAGAGCCAGAAGAAGGAAGACATGAAAGGAAAAGGGAAAGCAACAGCCGGGAAACACAGGCGACTAACTCGGAAAAGCAGTGCCAGCTTTGATGATGATGCAGGGAGACGCCATTCGTGGCATGATGAAGATGATGAGACATTTGATGAGAGTCCTGAGCTTAAGTACAGAGAAACTAAAAGTCAAGAGAGTGAAGAACTTGTAGTTGCTGGAGGAGGGGGGCTACGTCGCTTCAAAACCATTGAACTCAACAGCACAATAGCAGATAAATACTCTGCAGACTCATCACAGAAAAAAACGGCTTTGTATTTTGATGAGGAGCCAGAATTGGAAATGGAGAGCTTGACAGACTCCCCAGAAGATAGGTCAAGGGGGGAAGGATCTTCTAGTCTTCATGCTTCCAGCTTCACTCCTGGCACATCCCCTACCTCAGTGTCGTCTCTTGATGAAGACAGTGACAGTAGCCCAAGTCACAAAAAAGGAGAGAGCAAACAACAACGTAAGGCTCGCCACAGGTCACATGGTCCTCTTTTACCTACTATTGAAGATTCTTCAGAGGAAGAAGAATTGAGAGAGGAGGAAGAATTATTAAAGGAGCAAGAAAAGCAGCGGGAATTGGAACAGCAGCAAAGAAAGACTTCTAGTAAGAAATCAAAGAAAGACAAAGATGAACTTCGAGCTCAAAGAAGGAGGGAAAGACCAAAGACACCACCCAGTAATCTCTCTCCCATTGAAGATGCATCTCCAACAGAAGAATTACGCCAGGCTGCGGAAATGGAGGAGCTCCATCGATCTTCTTGTTCTGAATACTCACCTAGCATAGAGTCAGACCCAGAAGGCTTTGAAATAAGCCCAGAAAAGATAATAGAAGTGCAAAAAGTTTACAAATTGCCCACAGCTGTGTCTTTATATTCACCAACAGATGAGCAGTCTATTATGCAGAAAGAAGGTGGCCAAAAGGCATTAAAAAGTGCCGAGGAGATGTATGAAGAAATGATGCACAAAACCCACAAATATAAACCTTTTCCAGCTGTACCTGAACGAGATGAAATGTTTGAAAAAGAGCCTTTGTATGGTGGGATGTTAATAGAGGATTATATTTATGAATCTTTAGTAGAGGACACATACAATGGTTCGGTAGATGGCAGTCTGCTAACAAGGCAAGAAGACGAAAATGGATTTATGCAGCAGAGAGGGAAAGAGCAGAAAATAAGACTCCCAGAACAGATTTATGAAGATCCTATGCAAAAAATAACAGACCTCCAAAAAGAGTTTTATGAGTTAGAAAGCTTACATTCTATTGTGCCTCAAGAAGACATTGTTTCAAGCTCTTTTATCATCCCAGAAAGCCATGAAATAGTGGATCTGGGTAGTATGGTGACTTCTACCAGTGAAGAAAAAAAATTATTAGACGCTGATGCTGCCTATGAAGAACTCATGAAGAGGCAGCAAATGCAGTTAACACCTGGATCCAGTCCAACCCAGCCCCCCATCACAGATGACACGATAGAGTCTACCGTGGACTTTGACAGGGTGCCCGATGCATCTTTGACATCAAGTGTTCTCTCAGGAGCATCTCTTACAGATTCGACCAGCAGTGCAACACTCTCTATCCCAGATGTCAAAATAACCCAACATTTTTCAACAGAAGAAATTGAGGATGAATATGTAACAGATTATACAAGGGAAATCCAAGAGATAATTGCCCATGAATCACTGATTTTGACCTACTCTGAGCCTTCAGAAAGTGCTACATCCGTCCCACCCTCTGACACACCCTCTCTCACGTCTTCTGTTTCTTCAGTTTGTACCACAGATAGCTCCTCACCCGTCACTACCTTGGATAGCATAACCACAGTTTATATGGAACCAGTGGATGTAGTAACTAAATTTGAAGATTCTGAGGGAATTTCTTCATCAACATATTTTCCGGGCAGCATTATAGACTATCCGGAAGAAATAAGTGTATCTTTAGATCGAGCCACCACACCAGATGGAAGAACTGGTGCTGATCATATCGTGATTTCCTTATCTGATGTGGAGCCTCCTATTCTAGAACCTATAGGAACTAAACCAGAGGGGCTGATTGCTGACACTGTTTCCACTGACTTACCTGTATCTGCAAAAGACGCAGTGAAGAAAGCCAAGAAGGACACTGGGAACGGAATTATTCTCGAGGTTTTGGAAGCTTACAGAGATAAAAGGGAGAAGACTGAGGTTGAACTAACAAAGATGAGCTTTTCTGAAACTGTGTTTGATCAACCTCCTTCTTCTGCAGTGGCCCTTCCAGTAGGGGAGCGGGTTTCAGCAACGTGCTTTATACCAGGACAGGTCTTTGATCAAACAAAACCCGCATCTCCGTTGCCATCCGGCGGTCCTTCTGTTACCTCTCTTCCAACTAAAATGCGTCCATTCTTTAGAAGTTCTTCTTTGGACACATCAGCACAGCCTCCCCCTCCCCCTCCCCCTCCTCCTCCCCCTCCTCCCCCTCCCCCTCCTCCCCCCCCTCCACCTCTCCCTCCACCAACCTCACCCAAGCCAATCATTCATCCTACAAAAAAGTTAACAATTACAGCTCCAGAGACTGTAACCACTACAGCTAAACCTCTAGTTGATGCTGTTACTGCAGTAGAGGCTACAGCTATTCCAAGAAGTAATGGGTTACCTATAACAAAAATATGTACCACTGCACCTCCTCCTGTTCCTCCTAAGCCATCTTCCATCCCATCTGGACTTGTCTTTACACATAGACCCGAGCCAAGTAAACCTCCGATTGCCCCTAAACCAGCAGTCCCTCAGCTTCCAGTAACTACACAAAAATCAACAGATACACACCCCAAGCCAACAGGTCTATCTTTAGCTTCAAACATGACATTAAATTTAGTGACTTCAGCAGATTATAAATTACCTTCCCCTACCTCCCCAGCATCCCCTCACTCTAACAAGTCCTCACCAAGATTTTCCAAATCCCTCATGGAAACCTACGTGGTTATCACATTGCCATCTGAACCTGGGACTCCAACCGATTCTTCAACTAGTCAAGCAGTTACCAGTTGGCCCCTGGGATCACCCCCCAAAGACCTGATTTCCATCGAACCAGTGTTTTCTGTAGTTCCTCCTATGACAACTGCAGGAATGCCAAGTTCTTCAGAACAGAGCTTGTACATGTCAGGAGCTTTGGAGACATTTTCTGCTGTCCCTGTCACAACGTTATCTTCATTTCAAGCAGCCCCAACCTCAGTTACACAGTTTTTCACAACTGAAGTTTCCAAGGCTGAGGCTTCAGCAGCCAGAAGTGCACTCACTAGTGTTGGTCTCAGCAGTGTCTCTATATCGATACCTCCAGAGCCTCTTGCTCTAGATAACCTACATTTAGAGAAGCGTCAGCATAAGGAAAATGGAAAGTTGCCACTTGTTGGTGATGCCATTGATTTGCGTACAGTACCAAAAGTAGAAGTTAAAGTAACTGAAAAGTGTATGGATCTTTCTGCCTCCACAATGGATATGAAAAGGCAGACCACCACACATGAAGTCTATGGGAGACAAATCAGCGCCGTCCAACCATCTATTATAAATCTCAGTGCAACTTCATCAGCAGTAACGCCGATGCCCCTGGTCACTGAGACGGTGACTGTTGTCACGTGCACAGCTAGTTCAGTTTACACCATGGGCCCAGAAAGCCTAGTGGGTATAGAACATGCACCACCAGCACCCCTCCAGCTTACTACGTCGAAGCATGCTGAGCCTCCCACGTACAGGATACCGAGTGGCCAGGCCTTTCCTGCAGTTAGGGAGGATGCACCAATAAACTTATCTTTAGGTACATCAGCACACCCAGTGACATCGGCTGTTACAAAACCTGTTACCGCACCTCCTGTCGGAGTCACAAATGGATGGACGGATAGCGTCACACGCCAGGGAATGGCTGATGGGGAAGTAGTAGATCTCAGTACAACCAAGTCTCACAGAACTGTTGTAACGATGGATGAATCTACTTCCGGTGTGGTGACCAAAATAGTAGAAGATGATGAAAAGCCTGTCGATCTGACTGCAGGAAGAAGAGCTGTATGCTGCGATATGGTTTACAAGTTACCTTTTGGAAGGAGCTGCACAGCACAGCAGCCAGCAACTACTCTTCCTGAGGATCGTTTTGGTTATAGGGATGACCACTATCAATATGACCGGTCAGGCCCTTCTGGTTATAGAGGGATTGGGGGAATGAAACCTTCCATGTCTGACACGAATTTAGCAGAAGCTGGACATTTTTTCTATAAAAGTAAGAATGCTTTTGATTATTCGGGAGGAACTGATACAGCAGTAGATCTAACTTCAGGGAGAATTACTGCAGGTCAGTATGATGTGGCAGCAGACCTTTCCTTGAAATGTCATTATGGTGTCCCTCATCTCATTTCAGGATGAAAATGTGGTCCCTTTTCCAATTGTGTTACTTTTTCTCTTTCTTTGGATGTTTTGGCAGCATATTTTGGAGTACATGTGCGCTTTTGTTTCTTCAGTTTTTAATTTGTTCTGCCCAAAGTCACCTGCATGTGCCTGCATGTTCAACATTGCTTTCATTCTGCATCCAATTAGATTAACCTGTGGATTTGCATGCAGTCCCATTCATTATGTTCGTCAAGATCAAGAGGGCCCTCAAACCCCAAACGCATCATTTATTCTGGGAACTGGACTGTAACTCTACCCTGTATTTCAGGTGAGGTAATGGATTATTCAAGCAAGACTACAGGTCCATATCCAGAAACACGACAAGTCATTTCAGAAGTTGGGATTAGTACGCCACAGTATTCCACAGCGAGAATGACTCCACCTCCGGGATCCCAGTATGGTGTGGGGAGTGTTTTGAGGTCATCCAATGGTGTTGTCTATTCTTCAGTAGCAACTCCGATTCCCTCCACGTTTGCTATCACCACACAGCCTGGCTCCATTTTCAGCACCACGGTGAGGGATTTGTCTGGCGTGCACACAGCTGACGCGGTGACTTCGTTATCCGCCCTGCACCAGAGCCAGCCAATGCCTAGATCATATTTCCTAACAACAGGTGCATCTGAAACAGACATTGCAGCAACCGGTATCGATATCAATGCCAGTTTGCAAACTATTACAGTGGAAACCCTTACCGCTGAGACAATAGACTCCGTCCCCACTCTAACCACAGCCTCTGACGTGTTTTCCGAAGTGGTGGGAGACGAAAGTGCTATTTTAATTGTCCCCGAAGAAGGCAAACAACAGCAGCAGCTTGACTTGGAGCGTGAGCTCTTGGAACTGGAGAAAATCAAGCAGCAACGTTTTGCCGAGGAATTAGAGTGGGAACGTCAGGAGATTCAAAGGTTCCGAGAACAGGAAAAGATCATGGTTCAAAAAAAGCTGGAGGAGCTGCAGTCTATGAAGCAGCACCTTCTGTATCAGCAAGAAGAAGAGAGGCAAGCCCAGTTCATGATGAGGCAGGAGACATTAGCTCAGCAGCAATTACAGCTGGAGCAGATCCAACAGCTGCAGCAACAGCTTCACCAGCAGCTAGAAGAGCAGAAGATTCGCCAGATCTACCAGTATAACTATGACCCCTCTGGAACTGCTTCTCCGCAAACCACGACAGAGCAGGCAATTTTGGAAGGTCAGTACGCTGCCCCAGAAGGCGGCCAGTTTTGGGCACCTGAGGATGCAACCACCACGGCCTCGGCCGTCGTGGCGATTGAAATACCACAGAGCCAAGGATGGTACACGGTACAGTCTGACGGCGTCACTCAGTACATCGCCCCACCTGGCATCCTGAGTACGGTTTCAGAAATACCTCTAACAGATGTGGTTGTGAAAGATGAGAAACCACCCAAAAAGAGAAGCGCTGCGGCTAAAGTCCGTGGACAGTATGATGAGCTCGGGGAACATATGGCCGATGATCCGCGCTGCTTTAAAAAGATAGTGGACAGTGGCGTTCAAACCGACGACGAGGACGCGGCAGATCGGAGTTATGTGAGTAGGAGGAGGAGAACCAAAAAGAGTGTTGATACGAGTGTCCAAACTGATGACGAAGATCAGGATGAATGGGATGTGCCTGCTAGAGCAAGGAGGAAAGCTCGAGTAGGGAAATATGGTGACAGCACCGCAGAGGCTGACAAGACCAAACCCCTTTCCAAAGTCTCCAGCATAGCAGTTCAAACAGTAGCAGAGATATCTGTGCAGACTGAACCAGTCGGAACCATAAGAACGCCTTCAGTACGGGCACGCGTGGATGCCAAGGTAGAAATAATTAAACACATTTCAGCACCTGAAAAGACTTACAAAGGGGGCAGTTTAGGATGTCAAACAGAAGCAGATTCAGACACACAGAGTCCTCAATATCTGAGTGCCACATCTCCACCCAAAGACAAGAAACGCCCAACACCTTTAGAGATTGGTTACTCATCTCACCTTCGGGCAGATTCCACATTACAGCTGGCTCCTTCCCCACCCAAATCTCCAAAAGTCCTTTATTCACCCATCTCACCACTTTCACCAGGCAAAGCCTTAGAATCAGCCTTTGTACCTTATGAAAAACCCCTCCCTGATGATATAAGTCCGCAGAAAGTACTGCATCCAGATATGGCTAAAGTGCCCCCGGCAAGTCCTAAAACAGCCAAGATGATGCAGCGGTCCATGTCTGACCCCAAGCCTCTGAGTCCAACAGCAGATGAAAGTTCCAGGGCTCCTTTTCAGTATACCGAGGGCTACACGGTAAGAGTGATTCTTTTCAGTTAGAAGACAGTAGATGAGTTGATGTTAACCATGTGTGTGCAGACTTGAGGAGGCGTTGAGGCTCATGGTAACTTAGGAACCTAATACTAAAGTTTAGTAAGCACTAGTTTATTAGAAATTTGGGGAAAAACAGAAAAGTCTCCACCCATTTAGAAATACCAAAAAAAGAAGACATCTTATGTGAGGCAAAATGAGAAAGAAATTTATTACTTTATGACCAATGAGATTGAAAGTTTTCTTCTAATCTTGAAATCTCCCAAATGTCAGTGGTAGACTCTGATTTCAGTGGATATAGTTAATATGTATTTTCAAGGATGATGGAATAAATACTGAACATAAACAGATAAGGAAGGCAAAGGATGCCCTTAAATTTAGACGCAGTGACACCTGAAGTTCTTTAGTAGAAGGGTCCTTGGGGATCATCAAAGTAATTTCATCTTCTTCCAGCCAGAATGGTTTCATAAAAGGGCTTAGAACATTGACTGCTCAAAAGTGAGCTTTTCTAGGGCTGGCAGATTAAAGTGTAATATGATTTCATAGTTCATTCATGCTTATTTATTTTCTGACAACTTTCTTAATATAACATCAGGTAAGCCTTAGTCCTAGGGCTTATAGAAACAAAAAAAAAATTATGTTCTTTTAAATAATAGTGATAATTATTTAAAAATATATGAGTATGCTTCAAAGGAAAAAGTATACAGATATGTTGGACACATTTGTAAAGATCTCTCTAGCTGAGCTAATAAGAGATGTTAATCATCAGCTATTAAAAGTTTATTCTACTCTAAAAATTTAATATATAACTCTTTAGAAGGCTGTTGATAAATACGATAGTTCAATTTAAGACAGGATTTATGTTCACATTAAAAGTTCCATTAATTTACTGGTTTCTGAACTTCAGGTCTTCAAATCCCAAAGCTTCTGAATGGGTTTTTCTGAGATATTGCTACATTTCCACCGGCCTTAAACATTAGCCATGGACTGAAAAATATGCCGTTAAGCATGACAGTCACTCTATTCATAGGTAAAGAGACATCTCGATAGGGATATTTAAAAATTAAAAATTCATGTCTGTTTTCTAGTTTCATAGTGGCATTTTGTTATTATGTATTTTTTGAAACAGTATATCCTAAAAATAAAAATGTCTTCATGTGGGGGGACAGAGGTCATTAGCTGTTAAGTCAGGAAACCACTAATGCATTGAGATTTCATTCAATTTACAGAGAATTATTTTTTGTATGGCTTTCTTTCTAGAATTATATCTATTGTGAGAAGTGATTCTCAATTCTGCTCTATGTGTAGGTATTTATTTTTCTAGCAGTGGCATATAAATTCGCCTAACTAGTTTCTTGGAAAACTTAGAAAATGTGGTTTTTGACAGTACTTTAATACTGTAGGATTACATCATTGCAGAATACTGTAGATTTCCAGTTGATGTATTGATCATTAACTTAATATATGGCCCAGTACCCTTAATTCATATGAACTCAGAGAAGAGATTGAAGTTGTCCGTATTTTTTCCCCAGAGTATTCACTTCAGATTTGGAAATGTGAAATGAAAGATAAAATGAGTTATGTGAGTTGTGTTATAGGTACTGATACTGATTAACTATCTAATCATAAAAGAAGTTGGGTAGAAATACTAAATAATTTCTGAGCCTGAAAATTCCTAGATGTATTGAGCCTTGAAACATAGTTCAATGGTTCCTTTTTCTAATTGGCTGAACTCAGTGCTTTAATATGGAATAATTGTATACCAACTGAAAGATACTGCCTTATTTCCAGCACAGAGTAGACCATTTTATATACAGGCAATGTTTTTGGCACTTTAGACACTTTGATTCTCTTATGTGAATTTTATAATTTGTTTCTTTGCCCATTTCTAGATATGCTTTCAGTCTGTTTAAAAGCTAAATTAATTTCTTAATTGTAAGTATGGATTTCAGTTGTACTGAAAAGAATAATCTTCTAAGTGATATTCATAGTGACATAGGGTTAAGAAGTTTAGCTCATTAATTTACATACTGTTAATTTTCTCAGACTAGTAAAGTTGAAATGAATCACACATTTCAGTTGCCATTGAGACAACACAGCATAAAATAGCATAATATAATATAGCATGAAAGAGAAGTTCTATTCTCTATGAGGTTCTGTGGAAAGATCTCCTTTTCTGGAAGTGTCAGGAAATGTTTCACAGAGGAGGTTCTGGAATGTGAAGGTGAAATCTCTGTTGAACCATGAGAAGAAAACTGGAGGCCCTTCCAAACAGAGGAAACACAATATGTAAACGTTCAGTCTGATGACCAAACATAAAGCAAAGAGGAAGAGGAAGAGTTTAACTGTAAGTGAAACTGGAAAAGTAGCAAGGAACATGTCAGAGGGACTCTAATTTTCTGAGTTAGAGTTTGGATTTACTTCCCATTGGCTATCAGGTGATTAGACCAAAACCAGCATCTTTTTTTTTTTTTTTTTTTTTTTAACCCTTTACACTCTTATCTAGTCCCTGGACTCCCTCCATCTTGCCTTCTTTACAGCCAATTCTCTAAACTGCACCTAAGTTGATTTTCTAAAATGTATGACAGATTGTGGCACACACTCCACAGCTTAAACTCTCCAGCAGATCCTCATCAAATTCGGAATATATTAAAAATTTCTGTACATGGACCCTTATGATCTCTTCTCTGCCTGTCTCACAACCTCCTCAGTCACTCCTCACATTAGCCCCCTCCTCTTCCTCTGCTCCTACCACTGACCTTGCCAATCTCCTCCCCATCCTGGACCTGTGTTGGGATCTCCCTCTCCTCCATCTTTGTCTGGCTCATGCCTGTGTACAGGTTTCTGCTTAAGTTTTTACTTCCATAGAGAGGCTCTCCTTACCTTATTCTCTAAATAAATCTTCATATCACCATAAATCCCCATTATGCATCCTCTGAATTATACACATATATAATATATATTTATTTAAGATATATTTACTTTATTTAAATAATTATACATTTGAATATATTTAAATTTTATATAATGTTTATTAATAGAATGTTTATTTAATCAAATATAATCTTTCTTCTCCAGTAGAACCTCACCTCTGCAAGAACAGGAGTTTTGCATTGATTGTAGCTCTCTAGTCCCAAGTGCCTAGAACAATGCCTGGCACAAAATAGACACTCAATATTTATTGAATAAATGCATTAAAGGGAGAAGTATAAGCATAAAAGCAATGGGCCAAGACATGTATTAAAAGACTCTGGTCACTTACTTTTTCATTGCCACAATCTAGACCCATCCTAGCCAGTCCTGTTGATAACATAAAATGATACCCCCTTTACTGAAAGTGTGACTTCCACTTTGTTTATCTTTGGGTAACACATCTGGCAGACACACTGAACAAGTTGAATGGTATTCAGCTATTAGGCAGTCCATTTACCTTACAGATGAAGAACAAAACCCAGAGTAGATTAGTGCCTTTATCATTGTTCCTTAATAAACCAGTGATCTGGTCAGAATTAGAATATTAGCCTCTGAACTTCACAGTTCTTGTTTTCTATTAGTCTCTTAAAAAAACTCGCCATTATCTGATTTTTCTTACTAATTCAGGACCATGCTTGGTCTTTTTATCTTTTCATTTCCTCTGCTCTACCTACAATTCTGATTTAAATCCCTCAGTTAGGTTTATTTATTTTTAAATGTATTCTTGCTTTCATTCACCCATTATCTCAGTCACTCACTCTTTGCTCTTTTTCAGACACTGTGGTAAGCTCTAAAGGTACAAGGTGACTCAAGGGGCAGAGTTCATGCTTGACTGGGATCATTTTGCTCTTCTTGCCCATGAACTGTATTAGTTTGCTAGCTTTCTCAGAACAAAGTACCACACACTGGATGGCTTAAGAAAAGGGAAATTTATTGTTTCAGTTCTAGAGGCTAAAAGTCCAAAATCAAGGTATTAACAGGGTTGGTTCCTTCTGAGGGCTCTTCCAGGCCGCTCTCCCAGCTTCTCCTAGCCTCTGTCATTCCTTGTCTTGTAGATAGCGGTATCCCTGTATTTTCACCTTGTCTTCCTTCTCTGTCCATCTCTTTGTCCAAATTTCCTTTCTTCATAAGGACACCAGTCTTCTAGATTAGGTTCCGCATCAGTGACTCAGTTATAATTTGACTACCTCCGTAAAGGCTCTGTGTCTAAATAGTTTCACATTCTGAGGTGTTAGGGATTAGTACACCAACATACTTTTTTTATGTGTGGTCGGGGGAGGGGGGAGAGACACATTTCAGCTCGTAATATGTATTGAAGCACTATACTGTACATTTTGTTTGTTCACAGACAAATGTGGACTGTTTTTGCTTGGTTGGTTGACTTTTGGTCATCTTTCCATACTCATTTTTTTTTTCCTTAGTAACTGTCTCAGAAACTTTTTGGAGCACTTTAGTTATTACAGAATTCTTCCTTATGGGTAAAATTTTCCTGAGGCACCTGTGTGTCTTAGTTGACTGCGCATCCAACTCTTGATTTCAATTTGGGTCATGATCCTAGGGTTGTGGGATTGAGCCCCATTTCATGCGTGCTTTGTTTTGAGTTTGGAGCCTCCTTAAATTCTCTCTCTCCCTCTTCCCCTTTCCCCCTCATACACGATAGGTAGATAGATAGGTAGATAGATAGAAAGAAAGAAAAAAAAGAAAGAAATAGAAAGAAAGAAAGAAAGAAAGAAAGAGAAAGAAAGAAAGAAAGAAAGAAAGAAAGAAAGAAAGAAAGAAAGAAAGAAAGAAAGAAAGAAAAAGAAAAAGAGAAAGAATGAATCTTCCTTCCTGGAGATTTAAATTTCATTTTATTCCCACCCTTTTGGAATTCACCTGTGTGTGGCATAAGATCCTTTAATTCACATATGGTTTTTCCATCTTGGAACTTGGATCACATCTTTGACATAGGAGTTCTAAGGCAGAAGCATCGTTAGTGTCTAGTTAGTGTTTCAATGGCACTTTGAGTTCAGGCTAACCCCTACAATGTCCTGTATATTCAATTTATTAAAATTAGCACTAATTAACATAAAAATCACAAAATAATGTGTACAGCATGCATAACTGAAGCAGGGAGTTATCTGAGATAATTTTATTGAGTTATGTAATGTTCCCCAATGTCTGTAAGACATTCTTCCATTTTCCAGACCCCATCATTCTCATATCAAAGTCATAGCTCCAAAGCCAAAATCTGTTTTTTGATAACTTCTGTGTAACGAAAAAGTTTTACCTTGTAGCTGAATTCCCTTTACAAATGAAAATTTTTAACTTTGAATATAGATGGAAGAAAATTACTACCTTTTTTCTTAAGTCCTTCAGTTTGTTCCTTGGGAAAATTCTCAAGAGATATAACAAAAACAAAGTCAAAATTTATTGCTTCCAAGGGGTTAAGCTGACTACTTAGACACAACTTGATAATTATTTCTTTTCATCACAATTTAGAAAGAGCAAGGGAAGAAGTATGCTTTCTAATGAAAGGTACTATGTACACAATGATTTTCTCACTTTTATTAGTAGAATACTTCTTCAATTAGAATGCTTAATGGGAGCCAAATAGTTAAAAAAAAAAAAAAAGGTGGAAAATGATGTGGAATGAACAAATATCTATCTGTAATGATTAAATGAAGTGACATTCACTACCTTCCCATCACAAAGTCTGGCAACTATAGATATCCAGTAGTGTTGAGTTCTTTTGTCAGGTAGACATTTAGCAATATCTCTATTTCTTCAGCACAAGTTTACCAACTGTCATTAAAGAGCTTTACTTTATGGGTTGATACAAATAATTCTCAAATATACTAGTAATTATGTGGCTTTCTTATTTCATGGAATATATAATGCTGCTTCTCTAGAAAGTGGATTCCTCTGCTCTATAACCATTTTAAATTTACTTTTCTGGGTAAATAAACCAGAGCACCAAAATGTGTTCCTCATGCCTTTTATCTTTCTTATATACAAAGAGACCGATTTACATCATTACCTCAGATGATCAATAACTTCAGGATGCAAGATTAATATAGCATGTCCTCTACAAAATCAGGGGAGAAAGTGACATCCACTGGGAGAAATAGCATTGTGAATTCATAGGATTTGTTTGCAGCTACAAGGGATCTAATTCACTCAAAGATTTCTTGATCTTAAAAATTAACATTTTAAATTATTTCTTTTAAAAAAGATATGTATTGCAGAAGTAGCACATGTTTTGTCAGTGATGATATATACCACTTTTTACACTAAAAATAAGCTACATTTAAAATATTATCACCTCTGTATGCCTTAAAAATACATAGAGTATTAAAGCTGTTGTTTCCTACTCTTAGACTTATTGAACAAATACAGAGCTTTTTGAATAATAAAGCAAACTCTTTATTAATTTTTTTTAAAGTTTATTTATTTTGAGAGAGAGAAAGAGAGAGGGAAGGAAGGGCAAAGAGAGAGGGAGAGAAAGAATGCCACGCAGGTTCTACACAACCAGCACAGAGCCCTATACGGAACTCGATCCCATGACTGTGAGATCATGCAACTGAAATCAAGAGTCAGACACTCAACCAACTGAGCCACCCAGGCACCCCTAAAATCCTTTTATCCTAGACTTCAAACCAGGATCCTATTGCAAACCAGATGGTATTCATGAGCTGATTTTAACAAGAATATGTTTTGCTTCATTGACTGCTGTTTTGATAGCTATTTTTAAGATTTTTGGAACTCTTTAATATGTATTTCTGAAAGTAATTTCCATAACCTAAAGTGAAAAATTTTATTTCTATCAATTTTATTTCTCTCAGAACATGCAGAATTAAGAAATAATGACTAGGATGGCCTACTATGTTTTGAAAATTAATATTTATTAGGGATTGCTTTTTATTACTCTTTTGAAAAACAAAGTAAATCAGTCTGTTAAAATTTTGATGAAATTACCTGTTTTATAATGGTGGTATTTATGTATGTCAGTAAAGATTAGTCATATATTTAAGATTGGCTTTGTAAATCATAATTATTCTTTCTATAGCTCTTTATTATTAATATATTTTTTTCATGATACTTTTTTATGATTAAAATCCTGCATTTGAAAATATAGGTGCTTTAAAATTGAAATAGAAAATACTATTTTAAAGTGTTTTTCAAAATAAATGGCAGTAAAATAATTTATGAGAATTATTAGTTTCTAAAAATAAAAACTAATGTATGTACATATATTGTAAATATTATATAAACACATATATTACATTATATGTTATACATATTATGTTGTATTTTATATATGTATGTATACATATATATACATATATATATATGTGTATATGTACACACTGAGTGAACACCAGAAAGGTTTTAAGTTGATCTCTTCAATTTAGTGCTAATTCGTTAACATTGCTACAGTCAATATGTAAGGATTAATTTTAAAACACAACTTTTTAGACTGAAGAAGAAAAAAATCATTCATATTATCTTTAACTAGACATCTGCATTTAAATATATGCAAATGAGCATAATTAAAAGAAACAGATTTATGATTCTAATGTTCACTGAGAGACCTGTGCTAAAAAATGTAACACTTAACTATTTGGACATGCCAGTTTAACACACAGGGGCTATGAATTAATAGAGCATTGATTGTTACTGATGCAGTTTAAAAACATAGAACATTATTTAACATTAATTAGCTTCCTAAGTGTATTATCATAGTATTAGATTTTGGTTTTGTTTTTGTTTTTTTATGTTTGTTTTGAGAGACACAGCACAAGCAGGAGAGGTGCAGAGAATAAGGGAGAAAGAGAGAATCCTAAGCAGGCTTCCACCCAAGAGCGTGGAGCCCTATGTGCTATCAGCATGGAGTCTACATGGGAGGCTCAGGGGCTCAATTCCGTGACGGTGAGACCATGACCTGAGCCGAAATCAAGAGTCAAACATTTGACCAACTGAGTCACCCAGGTGCCCCATAGTATTAGTTTCTTTCTTTTTTTAGAATTTTTATTTATTTATTTATTTATTTATTTATTTATTTATTCATTCATTTATTTTTACAGTTTTATAGAACTTTTTATTTTATTATTTTTTAAATATAATTATTGTCAAACTGACTAACATACAGTGTGTAAAGTGTGCTCTTGGTTTTGGGGGTAGATTCCGTGGTTCATCACTTAACATACAATCCCGGTACTCATCCCAACAAGTGCCCTCCTCAATGCCCATCACCCATTTTCCTCTCTCCCACACCCCCCCCCCCCATCAACCCTCAGTTTGTTCTCTGTATTTAAGAGTCTCTTATGTTTTGTCTCCCTCTCTGTTTTTGTTTTATTTTTCCTTCCCTTCCCCTGTGTTCATGTTTTGTTTCTTAAATTACACATGAGTGAAATCATATGTTTATCTTTCTCTGACTTATTTTGCTTAGCATAATACCTTCTACTTCCATCCATGTTGTTGCAAACAGCAAGATTTCATTCATTTTGATTGCCAAGTAATATTCCACTATCTATCTATCTATCTATCTATCTATCTATCTATCTATCTATCTACACACACACCACATCTTCTTTATCCATTCATCAGTTGATGGACATTTGGGCTCTTTCCATATTTGGCTATTGTTGATACTGCTGCTGTAAACATTGGGGTGAATGTACCCCTTGGAATCAGCATTTTTGTATCTTTTGTACAAATACCTGGTAGTGCAATTGCTGGGTCATAGGGTAGTTTGATTTTTAATTTTTTAATGAACCTCCATACTGTTGTCCAGAGTGAATGGACCAGTTTGCATTCCCACCAGCAGTGCCAAAATGCTCCTCTTTCTCCACATCCTCGCCAACATCTGTTGTTCCTGAGTTGTTCACTGTAGCCTCTCTCACAGGTGTGAGGTGGTATCTCATTGTGGTTTTGATTTGTATTTCCCTGAAGATGGGTGATGTTGAGCATCTTTTCATGTCTGTTAGCAACCTGAATGTCTTCTTTGGAAGAGTGTCTCTTTATGTCTTTTGCCCATTTCTTCACTGGATTATTTGATTTGGGGGCATAGTATTATTTTCTTATCAATTCACTACACTTTCTCTTTTGAACATTTGTGTGACTTCTAACTGACTGTCCAATGAAGCTACATGTATAATCTCCCAAATACATCCCCTCCTAACATACACACATGCACCTTTGCAGATTTGTATATATTTCTTAAAATTACTAATTATTTAAGATTATCTAATCTGCATTGGCTCTTATTGAAAAAAATTAGGAAACCACTAAAATGATTATATTACAAAATTTGGAAAAGTCGACTTATACTTTGAGGTATAAGGTATTGAGAGGCAGCACAATGGACTTTAGTACTTGTGTGACATTTTCTTATCATCATATGCAATATCAAAATATCCGTGGTTTTGCTTTCGATGGCTTCAGTTACTGTAGTCAACCGCAGTCTGGAAGTAGATGATCCCCCTTCTGTGGTATTGTCAGATGGCCAGTAGCAGCTTAACGCGGAAAATCACAATGCCTGACATTCACCTCACTTCATCCCATCATGTAGGCGTTTTACCATCTAGCATTATCACAAGAAGAGGAAGAATAAATATAGTGAGATATTTTGAGGTAGAGGGAGAAGAGACCACATTCATGTAACTTTTATTATAGTATATTATTATAATTGTTCTAATTTATTACTATAGTTAATCTCTTATTCTAATTTATAAATTAAACTTTATCACAGATATGTAAGTATAGGAAAAAACAATATATAGGGTTCGGTACTATCCATGATTTAGGAATCCACTGAGGTTCTTGGAACATGTCTCCCATGGATCAGGGAGGACTACTGTATACATTTATAATAGGCATGTAGGCATATACATGCATATATACAATATACATTCACACATAAAATACCTAACGCTTTTGTGGTCTCATAGAACTAATAAAATGTTTTCATATGCAGTTGCTTGGTTAAGATCCAAACCACTTATTTTCTGCAGACTATATGTTTCTTTTATATCACAGTTTAAAATGAGGAATCTCAAATCCAGCTCAGCGTTCTTTGCACCCCCACACTCAGCCTAGATTAATTCCATTTGCATCAAATGAGGTCCTAGATTTAGTAGGGTTTTCTCTTTGGTACTGTTCTATGTCTTGAATTATGTGAAGACTTTGAATTAGGAGAGAACTTTAGAACAAATGTGCTGAGGTAAATGGAGTTTTAAATGAACTACCTCAGCTAATGTAGCCTGAAGCTATAAACAACAAAGGGATTTTAATTAATTAACTTATTTTATTTTATTTATTCTCAAGTTAGCTAACATACGGTGTAGTCTTGGCTTCAGGAGTAGATTCCATTGACTCACCACTTACATGCAATACACAGTGCTCATCCCAACAAGTGCCCTCCTTAATGCTATCACCCGTTTTCCCTACCCCAATCAACCCTCAGTTTGTTCTCTGTATGTAAGAGTCTCTTATGGTTTGTTTCCCTCTCTGTTTTTATCTTATTTTTCCTACCCTTCCCCTATGATCATATGTTAAGTTTCTCAGATTCCACATATAAGTGAAATCATATGATCTCTGTCTTTCTCTGACTAACCTATTTCGCTTAGCATAATACCGTCTAGTTCCATCCACGTTGTTGCAAATGACAACATTTCCTTCTTCTTCATTGACAAGTAGTATTCCAGTGTGTGTGTGTGCATGTGTGTGTGTGTGTGTGTGTGTGTGTGTACACATACATACACACCATATCTTCTTAATCCATTCATCAGTTGGTGGACATTTGGGATCTTTCCATAATTTGATAACAGTGCTATAAACATTGGGGTGCACGTGGCCCTTCAAATAAGCACTCCTGTATCCTTTGGGTAAATTTCTACTAGCGCAATTGCTGATCATAGGGTAGTTCTATTTTTAATCTTTTGAGGAAACTCCACACTCTTTTTCAGAGTGGCTGCACCAATTTGCATTCCCATCAATAGTGCAAGAGGGTTCCCCAACAAAAGGATTTTTAAATCTATCTTATTTTTACCTCAAGAATAAGTTGCAAGGGATTGAAATTAAAAATAGTATAAGAAATCATTAATCTGGATATTATAGAACTACTTTTGCAGAATTTTTTTTGGTTGAAAAATTTTTGTGAAATGGCAAGTAAAAGCTTAGCTTTATGAAGAACAGTAAATAACCCTCTTGGGGGAATAAAAATTTAGTAGAAATAGAAGTTTTTAATAGAAGGTGATTACACTTGTTACTCCTCCTTTCTCCTCAAGTGAATGATTAAGTATGTTTAAGAAAAATTATGCATATACAAAAATTGTTTGGGTTCTGTATTAAGTTGTTTTAGCTACATGAGTAAATTACTCTTAGTAGTTTGGACCATATTTTAGGTGACAGGAACAAGCAAAGTCCCCATTGGCTTTTGTTTTGTTTTATTTTGTTTGATAAAGCTCCGCCCTAATCACAGAGCTGTCTCCAGGCATAGAAGGTGCTAGCATGGCTTAGTCATTTACTTCTTTGAACCTCGATATGAAATCTCTGCTTCAAGTACTAATTAGTGCTAATTGCGGAGAATTTCATAATACTTTGTGAAAGACTTGACTTCACAATATGAATTTTACTTTTGATGGGAATAAATGTGCATAAATTTCTTCAGAGTGTCATAGGTATTAAAGCAACAAATGTTTGTAACAGAAAAAGCGATGTTATATTTTGAAAAATCTTTGTTGATGGTTTTTCAGTTCTCCCCTTTATGGCAGGATGTGATGCCTATAAATGCTCCCTCAAATGAACAATACTCACTAAGCTTGGGTTTCATTAATTATCCATCTGGGAAATCATCTAAACACCCATCCACATATACCTTTATTTTCATGCAATTGAACTTGTAGAATTGAGAATTGGAAAGATAAGTGAACCTCTCAAAATGTCTACTAAATATTTAGTAAATATATTGTCATATTTATATGAGACCAGGAACTTTATCTTCTAGAAGACTGAATAAAATAATCCTTGCCATTTTTTAAAAAAATTAACTGCCTTCTTTTGTCACTTATCTATAGTGTTGTCTTCTAATCAAATGATCCAGCAGTTTATGTGGAATGAGGGCCACGGTCAAGTACTGTCCAAGGAAAATGTGTTCTTTAATTTGTGGGGAGCAATGTCACATGATTTGGGCTTATGAAAAATACATACCTAAATCGTTGCAAACATATATAGATAAAAACCAGCTGAACTATTTTAATCTCATGTTCCAAGGAAGGTTGTGTAGTAGGCCCCAGGATGGGTAATCAATCAATGAGAGAGAAACAAGAAACACCAGAGATTTCTGTGATTTTGTGGTTTTAAAGAGTCTAAACATAAAATATCTTTACTATCCCAAGATAATTTAGTAGACACTCTCCACCACTATTAAAATGGTCATTATGTTTTCTGTGACTGTTGATAGATAGTTATTGAATCGTCCCTTAAATTGGTAATGATTCAGTGCTCTGGAAAACGTAGCACATAAGTAAGCAATCATAATTCCAGTGCACCGTGTGCAGAAACGTAGCATAATTAGAGATTTACACCTTACACCATGTGAAATCAAGTTAATTTTGTAGTGGTGAAAGATTGCCAATTGGGAAATATTTTATAGAAGCCTTGGAGGTCACTACAATCTCTCTTTGTGGATCAATAATTATTATCAAAATGGAATAATTCGCAGGCAGCCATAGTACCATAGTCAGCATGCAAGCGTACAAAGAAAAGGCTGCTGAAAGGGAAGAGGGGAACTTTTTTTATTTTTTAAATTGTGTTTCTGTTTTAGGATAAGTTTTCATGTTAATCCTTGAAATATTTTATTAACTTTATTATTCTACTTCAGACAGTCTGCATAACCCGTGTAACATTTTCTGATGAGGGAATATTGTCATTATATCAGCGTGGCCTGGTACAGCTGTAAATGATGCTTTACCTTGAAGAAGGAATCAGTGGTAGATCATGAGTCCTAGCATCCAGTGGCTAGTTCGGAAGCACCAGGTAAAAGCTAAATGAGAGGGGTGCCTGGGTGGCTCATCTGTTAAGTGACTGACTTTGGCTGAGGTCATGATCTCACAGTTTGTGAGTTCAAGCCCTGTGTAGGGCTCTGCGGCTCAGAGCCTGGAGCCTGCTTCAAATTCTCGGTATCTGTCTCTCTCTACCCCTCCTCTGCTTGCACACACACTGTCTCTCAAAAATAAATAAATAAAACATCAAAAAATTTTTAAATTCATTGAGAAAGTGAGAGGTATCTGTGTTCATCTTCCAGTGTTCTGATCTGTTACTTTCTTAAACTATCAAGTTTTCATAGCCTTTAGGTTATATCCATGCTTTTAAGTTACTTCTTTGTTTCTCTTTATGCTTACTGGCCATCAAGCCTTCTTTTTGCCTACATAAGAGTGTATAAGCAGAATATGTTTCGCTGCCGTAATACATTTTTCAAGCAGTAACTACAGAAAGAGCAGTTTTAAACTTGGCAATAATGACGACAGTGGAAGATTTAAGGAAGAGAAAAAGGAGGTCATCAGTACCTTTAAGCATTTTCTTTTCTCCTAGGAAAATAGTCAAGGAAACGTATTGTTGAATGAAGCCACACACTAGTTAAGAAGTATAACTGTATTCTTACACAGCAGTGTGTCTTTCTAATGAAAATACAGAATTTAGAAATATAATTGTCTTACTTCTGAAACCATTATCTTTAGTTTCACTTTAATCTTTATACTCTTGTAGTAAACATGTGACTTTATAACACTGAAGTATCAAAATGTCATATTTCTTTAATCCTTTAAAGCAAATTAATCACATATATTATTCACTGATGGTTTTGTCACGGTCTAAGCCTCCATAGATCCTTAAAGACAACCTCTCTTCTGTTTATATGTCAAGCTTGGCAAATCAGGGCCTTATGTGATTTCCAAGGCCATGGTTCTTAAAAGTCCTTATCATTGGCATTGCTGTCCAACTAGAATTTAAATGTGTCTGTACAGATAAAGGGGTTAACTTTGTTTGGATGGACTCTATAACTCAAATGGTCCCTCGCAAAGCTCTCAGATCTTGAATATGACACAGACCTATCTTCATATGATTAAGAAAGTAGAATACCTCTCATTATTCTGATCTCTTACAGCAGGAAGAACAAAACACAATTGAAGTTTTCAATAAATTATCTGGCCACACTGTAATGTATCCTTCAGCGTGTATAATATTTTGTTACTGAAACATGAAAGCAAAGTTTGGGTGCCGCTGGTTAATTGCAAACAATGGAGTCTATTTGTCCCTAAGTAACAGTGTGGCTGGTTTAAATTTGTAAAAATTGAGAAAAAGGAAAAACTGTCATTTTTTTTCACATTCACCTAGCATTGAGCATGTCAAATATGCAATGGAATGCTAGTGCCAAAATTAGACAAAGTTTCCAAAAGCATATCAGAGCCTAATTACTCATGTGAGAAGTACATTTTATCATATTCTAATTAACTATACAAAATCTTTTGAGTGGTTCAGGGAGTTGATGCAGTTTAGAAGGTTGAAGATTTTGATTTTCTACTATAGAAATAATACAGACACATAAAAAAAAAATGTGGCCAGTTCAGTTTATTATAAAATGAGGCATAGTTTGTTTTTGTTTTTTGCAAATGCAGAAAATTATAGCTAGATTTTAATAGCCACTACCATGAACTACAACTTTAAAACATAATTTTAACAAAAACATATACATTCCAGAAGTAAAAAAAAAAAAAAATTAAGCGTTTATTTTGAGAGAGACAAGCACACACATGAGCAGGGAAGGGGCAGAGAAAAAGGGACAGAGAGAATCCCAAGCAGCCTCTGTGAGGTTAGAGAAGAGCCCAATGTGGGGCTCAATCTCACAAAAACATGAAATCATGACCTGACCGAAATCAAGAGTCAGACCAACTGAGCCACCCAGGCTCCCCAGAAGTAAAACTGTTTTACTTGTTTTAAAACGTGTTTAGATTTTGTTCATATCTCAGAATTTGGGGAGTAATAATATATCCTGTTTTTTTAAAATGAGGTGAAATTTGCATAACATAAAATTAACCATTTAAAAGTGAATGATTTAGTGGCATTTTGCATACACAAAATTGTGCAACCAGGACCTCTATCCAGTACCAACAACTTGTAATCAAACCAAACATTACCTCCTTACCTGTCCTTGTCTATTAAGCACATACTGTCTCTTCCTTCTTCCCTTCAACTTGTGCAACCACCTGTTTGTTTTCTATCTGTATGGTTTTACCTGCTCTGCACAGAATCATGTAATAACCTTTTGTCTCTAACTTCTTTCACCTCAAATAATGTTTTCCAGGGTCATTTGGTTTGTAGTATGTGTCAATGTTTTATGTCTAAATTATCCTGGATTATGTATGCCACAGTTTGTTTTTTTCATTAATCTGTTTACGGATACTAGGATTGTTTGTACATTTTGACTATTAAAACAGTACTGCACTGGCCATTAATGCACGGATATTTGTTTGAGTACCTGTTTTCAGTTCTTTTAGCTATACACCTAGGAGTGGAATTGCTGGGTCATATGGTAATTCCATATTTAACTTTATAAGCAATTATCAAACTATTTTCCACAGTAGGTAGAACATTTTGTATTCCCATCAGGACTTTATGAAAGTCTAACATTTCTTTATCCTTTCAATATTATTATCCATTTATCATCATTATCATTTCCATCATAGTAGATATGAATTAGTATCTCACTATGATTTTAATTTGCTAATGACCAATGATATTGAGCATCTTTTCATGTACTTAGTCATTTGTATTTCTTATATGGAGAAATGACTGTTCAAATTTTTTGCCCATTTTTTTTTCAATACATGAAATTTATTGTCAAATTGGTTTCCATACAACACCCAGTGCTCATCCCAAAAGGTGCCCTCCTCAATACCCATCACCCACCCTCCCTTCCTTCCCACCCCCCATCAACCCTCAGTTTGTTCTCAGTTTTTAACAGTCTCTTATGCTTTGGCTCTCTCCCACTCTAACCTCTTTTTTTTTTTTTTTCCTTCCCCTCCCCCATGGGTTTCTGTTAAGTTTCTCAGGATCCACATAAGAGTGAAACCATATGATATCTGTCTTTCTCTGTATGGCTTATTTCACTTAGCATCACACTCTCCAGTTCCATCCACGTTGCTACAAAAGGCCATATTTCATTCTTTCTCATTGCCACGTAGTATTCCATTGTGTATATAAACCACAATTTCTTTATCCATTCATCAGTTGATGGACATTTAGGCTCTTTCCATAATTTGGCTATTGTTGAGAGTGCTGCTATAAACATTGGGGTACAAGTACCCCTATGCATCAGTACTCCTGTATCCCTTGGGTAAATTCCTAGCAGTGCTATTGCTGGGTCATAGGGTAGGTCTATTTTTAATTTTCTGAGGAACCTCCACACTGCTTTCCAGAGCGGCTGCACCAATTTGCATTCCCACCAACAGTGCAAGAGGGTTCCCATTTCTCCACACTCTCTCCAGCATCTATAGTCTCCTGATTTGTTCATTTTAGCCACTCTGACTTGCATGAGGTGATATCTGAGTGTGGTTTTGATTTGTATTTCCCTGATAAGGAGCGACATTGAACATCTTTTCAAGTGCCTGTTGCCCATCCGGATGTCTTCTTTAGAGAAGTGTCTATTCATGTTTTCTGCCCATTTCTTCACTGAGTTATTTGTTTTTTGGGTGTGGAGTTTGGTGAGCTCTTTATAGATTTTGCATACTAGCCCTTTGTCCGATATGTCATTTGCAAATATCTTTTCCCATTCCGTTGGTTGCCTTTTAGTTTTGTTGGTTGTTTCCTTTGCTGTGCAGAAGCTTTTTATCTTCATAAGGTCCCAGTAATTCACTTTTGCTTTTAATTCCCTTGCCTTTGGGGATGTGTCGAGTAAGAGATTGCTATGGCTGAGGTCAGAGAGATCTTTTCCTGCTTTCTCCTCTAGGGTTTTGATGGTTTCCTGTTTCACATTCAGGTCCTTTACCCATTTTGAATTTATTTTTGTGAATGGTGTGAGAAAGTGGTCTAGTTTCAACCTTCTGCATGTTGCTGTCCAGTTCTCCCAGCACCATTTGTTAAAGAGACTGTCTTTTTTCCATTGGATGTTCTTTCCTGCTTTGTCAAAGATGAGTTGGCCATACGTTTGTGGGTCTAGTTCTGGGGTTTCTATTCTATTCCATTGGTCTATGTATCTGTTTTTGTGCCAATACCATGCTGTCTTGATGATTACAGCTTTGTAGTTGAGGCTAAAGTCTGGGATTGTGATGCCTCCTGCTTTGGTCTTCTTCTTCAAAATTACTTTGGCTATTCGGGGCCTTTTGTGGTTCCATATGAATTTTAGGATTGCTTGTTTTAGTTTCGAGAAGAATGCTGGTGCAATTTTGATTGGGATTGCATTGAATGTGTAGACAGCTTTGGGTAGTGTTGACATTTTGACAATATTTATTCTTCCAATCCATGAGCATGGAATGTTTTTCCATTTCTTTATGGCTTCTTCAATACCTTCATAAGCTTTCTATAGTTTTCAGCATACAGATCTTTTACATCTTTGGTTAGATTTATTCCTAGGTATTTTATGCTTCTTGGTGCAATTGCGAATGGGATCAGTTTCTTTATTTGTCTTTCTGTTGCTTCATTGTTAGTGTATAAGAATGCAACTGATTTCTGTACATTGATTTTGTATCCTGCAACTTTGCTGAATTCATGTATCAGTTCTAGCAGACTTTTGGTGGAGTCTGTCGGATTTTCCATGTATAATATCATGTCATCTGCAAAAAGCGAAAGCTTGACTTCATCTTTGCCAATTTTGATGCCTTTGATTTCCTTTTGTTGTCTGATTACTGATGCTAGAACTTCCAACACTATGTTAAACAACAGCGGTGAGAGTGGGCATCCCTGTCGTGTTCCTGATCTCAAGGAAAAAGCTCTCAGTTTTTCCCCGTTGAGGATGATGTTAGCTGTGGGCTTTTCATAAATGGCTTTTATGATGTGTAAGTATGTTCCTTCTATCCCGACTTTCTCAAGAGTTTTTATTAAGAAAGGGTGATGGATTTTGTCAAAGGCCTTATCTGCATCGATTGACAGGATCATATGGTTCTTCTCTTTTTTTTTTTTTTTATTAATGTGATGTATTACGTTGATTGATTTGTGAATGTTGAACCAGCCCTGCATCCCAGGAATGAATCCCACTTGATCATGGTGAATAATTCTTTTTATATGCTGTTGAATTCGATTTGCTAGTATCTTATTGAGAATTTTTGCATCCATATTCATCAGGGATATTGGCCTGTAGTTCTCTTTTTCTACTGGGTCTCTGTCTGGTTTAGGAATCAAAGTAATACTGGCTTCATAGAATGAGTCTGGAAGTTTTCCTTCCCTTTCTATTTCTTGGAATACCTTAAGAAGGATAGGTATTATCTCTGCTTTAAATGTCTGGTAGAACTCCCCTGGGAAGCCATCTGGTCCTGGACTCTTATTTGTTTGGAGATTTTTGATAACCGATTCAATTTCTTCACTGGTTATGGCTCTGTTCAAGCTTTCTATTTCCTCCTGATTGAGTTTTGGAAGAGTGTGGGTGTTTAGGAATTTGTCCATTTCTTCCAGGTTGTCCAATTTGTTGGCATATAATTTTTCATAGTATTCCCTGATAATTGTTTGTATCTCTGAGGGATTGGTTGTAATAATTCCATTTTCATTCATGATTTTATCTATTTGGGTCCTCTCCCTTTTCTTTTTGAGAAGCCTGGCTAGAGGTTTACCAATTTTGTTAATTTTTTCAAAAAACCAACTCTTGGTTTCGTTGATCTGCTCTACAGTTTTTTTAGATTCTATATTGTTTATTTCTGCTCTGATCTTTATTATTTCTCTTCTTCTGCTGGGTTTAGGCTGCCTTTGCTGTTCTGCCTCTATTTCCTTTAGGTGTGCTGTTAGATTTTGTATTTGGGATTTTCCTGTTTCTTGAGATAGGCTTGGATTGCGATGTATTTTCCTCTCAGGACTGCCTTCGCTACATCCCAAAGTGTTTGGATTGTTGTATTTTCATTTTCGTTTGTTTCCATATATTTTTTAATTTCTTCTTAATTGCCTGGTTGACCCACTCATTCGTTAGTAGGGTGTTCTTTAACCTCCATGCTTTTGGAGGTTTTCCAGACTTTTTCCTGTGGTTGATTTCAAGCTTCATAGCATTGTGGTCTGAAAGTATGCATGGTATAATTTCAATTCTTGTAAACTCATGAAGGGCTGTTTTGTGACCCAGTATATGATCTATCTTGGAGAATGTTCCATGTGCACTTGAGAAGAAAGTATATTCTGTTGCTTTGGGATGCAGAGTTCTAAATATATCTGTCAAGTCCGTCTGATCCAATGTATCATTCAGGGCCCTTGTTTCTTTATTGACCGTGTGTCTAGATGATCTATCCATTTCTGTAAGTGGGGTGTTAAAGTCCCCTGCAATCACCATATTCTTATCAATAAGGTTGCTTATGTTTATGAATAATTGTTTTATATATTTGGGGGCTACGGTATTTGGCGCATAGACAATTATAATTTTTAGCTCTTCCTGATGGATAGACCCTGTAATTATTATATAATGCCCTTCTTCATCTCTTGTTACAGCCTTTAATTTAAAGTCTAGTTTGTCTGATATAAGTATGGCTACTCCAGCTTTCTTTTGGCTTCCAGTAGCATGATAAATAGTTCTCCATCCCCTCACTCTCAATCTAAAGGTGTCCTCAGATCTAAAATGAGTCTCTTGTAGACAGCAAATAGATGGGTCTTGTTTTTTTATCCATTCTGATACCCTATGTCTTTTGGTTGGCGCATTTAATCCATTTACATTCAGTGTTATTATAGAAAGATACGGGTTTAGAGTCATTGTGATGTCTGTATGTTTTATGCTTGTAGTGATGTCTCTGGTACTTTGTCTCACAGGATCCCCCTTAGGATCTCTTGTAGGGCTGGTTTTGTGGTGACAAATTCCTTCAGTTTTTGTTTGTTTGGGAAGACCTTTATCTCTCCTTCTATTCTAAATGACAGACTTGCTGGATAAAGGATTCTCGGCTGCATGTTTTTTTCTGTTTAGCACACTGAAGATCTCGTGCCAATCCTTTCTGGCCTGCCAAGTTTCAAAAGAGAGATCAGTCACGAGTCTTATAGGTCTCCCTTTATATGTGAGGGCACGTTTATCCCTTGCTGCTTTCAGAATTTTCTCTTTATCCTTGTATTTTGCCAGTTTCACTATGATATGTCGTGCAGAAGATCGATTCAAGTTACGTCTGAAGGGAGTTCTCTGTGCCTCTTGGATTTCAATGCCTTTTTCCTTCCCCAGTTCAGGGAAGTTCTCAGCTATTATTTCTTCAAGTACCCCTTCAGCACCTTTCCCTCTCTCTTCCTCCTCTGGGATACCAATTATGTGTATATTATTTCTTTTTAGTGTATCACTTAGTTCTCTAATTTTCCCCTCATACTCCTGGATTTTTTTATCTCTCTTTTTCCATAACTTTATCTTCTAGTTCACCTATTCTCTCCTCTGCCTCTTCAATCCGAGCCGTCGTCATTTCCATTTTGTTTTGCATTTCGTTTAAAGCGTTTTTCAGCTCCTCGTGACTGTTCCTTAGTCCCTTGATCTCTGTAGCAAGAGATTCTCTGCTGTCCTCTATACTGTTTTCAAGCCCAGCGATTAATTTTATGACTATTATTCTAAATTCACTTTCTGTTATATTATTTAAATCCTTTTTGATCAGTTCATTAGCTGTTGTTATTTCCTGGAGATTCTTCTGAGGGGAATTCTTCCGTTTGGTCATTTTGGATAGTCCCTGGAGTGGTGCGGCGGACCTGCAGGGCACTTCCCCTGTGCTGTGGTGTATAACTGGAGTTGGTGGGCGGGGCCGCAGTCCGCCCTGATGTCTGCCCCCAGCCCACCGCTGGGGCCACAGTCAGACTGGTGTGTGCCTTCTCTTTACCCCTCCTAGGGGCGGGATTCACTGTGGGGTGGCATGGTTCGTCTGGGCGACTTGCACACTGCCAGGCTTGTGGTGCTGGGGATCTGGCGTATTAGCTGGGGTGGGTAGGCAAGGTCCACGGGGGCAGGAGGGGCAGGCTTAGCTCGCTTCTCCTTAGGTGATCCACTTCAGGAGAGGCCCTGTGGCAGCGGGAGGGAGTCAGATCCGCTGCCGGAGGTTTGGCTCCACAGAAGCACAGAGTTGGGTGTTTGCGCGGAGCGAGCAAGTTCCCTGGCAGGAACTGGTTCCCTTTGGGATTTTGGCTGGGGGATGGGCGGGGGAGATGGCGCTGGCGAGCGCCTTTGTTCCCCGCCAAGGTGAGCTCTGTTGTCCGGGGGCTCAGCAGCTCTCCCTCCCTTTGTCCTCCAGCCTTCCCGCTTTCTGAGCAGAGCTGTTAACTTATGACCTCCCAGACGCTAAGTCGCGCTTGCTGTCGGAACACAGTCCGTCAGGCCCCTCTGCTTTTGCCAGCCAGACTCGGGGACTCTGCTTGGCCGCGGGCCGCCCCTCCGCCCCGGCTCCCTCTCGCCAGTCTGTGGAGCGCGCACTGCCTAGCCGCCCTTCCTACCCTCTTCCGTGGTCCTCTCGTCTGCGCTTGGCTCCGGAGACTCCGTTCTGCTAATCCTCTGGCGGTTTTCTGGGTTATTTAGGCAGGTGTAGGTGGAATCTAAGTGATCAGCAGGACGCGCGGTGAGCCCAGCGTCCTCCTAAGCCGCCATCTTCCCTACACTTTGCCCATTTTTTAATTAGGCTTTTTGTCTTTTTTTGTTGATTTACAAGTCTTTTTTATATGTTCTGGATACTAGACTATTATCACATGTATGTTTTGCAAGTTTTTCCCACATTCTATAGTTTTGTTTTGTTTTTTTCATTTTCTTAATAATGACCTTGGATGCACAGAAGTTTGAAATTTTTGATGAAGTTTCATTTATCTGTTTTTCCTGTTTTTGCTCATGCTTTTGATGTCATATCTAACAATCATTGCCAATTCCAAGGTCATAAAGATTTATTTCCATGTTTTCTATTAACAGTTTTATGGTTTTGGCTTTTTATTTAGGTAGTCATTCAGTTTTGAGTTAAGTTTTGAATAGGGTATAAAGTAGGTGTCCATTTCCATTCTTTTGCATATGGATATATACCACCATTTGTTGAAGAAAATATTATTTCCCTATTAATGGCTTTCGAACCCTTGTCAAAAATCAATTAACCATAGATGTGTTTATTTCCACACTCTCAATTCCATACTATTGATTTATTTTTGTTCTTATGCCAGTACCGCACTGTTTTGATTACTATAGCTTTCAAGTTGTTCTGAAATAACAAAGTGTGGGTCCTCCAAATTTGTTTTTTCTCTTTAAATATAGTTTTGGCTGATGGAGGCTCTTTGAAATTCCATATGAACTTGATGATCACCTTTTCTATTTCTGCAAAAGAAGTCCACTGGGGTTTTTATAGGGTTTTCAGTGAATCTTTTGATCACTGTGGGTAGTATTGTCATCCTAACCTTATGATAAGCCTTCCAATCCATGAACATAGGATATCTTTCCATTTATTTAGCTATCTTTTTTGTTTGTTTTTCAGCAATTTTTTTTTTAATTTATAGTATAGTAAACAGTGTACTAATAAGTCTTGCCTTTTTGGTGAAATTATTCCTATGTACTGTATTCTTTAAATGCTGGTATCAATGTAATTGCTTTGTTGATTTCCTTTTCGTATTGGTCTTTGCTGGTATATATAGAACCACCACTGACATTTTTCCATTTATCTTGTGCCCTGCAAGTTTGCTATATTTACTTATTAGCTCTTAGTTTCTTTGTGCATTCTTTGGTATTTTCTATATATAGAATCATGCCATCTGT
This sequence comes from Panthera leo, assembly GCF_018350215.1. Lineage (NCBI taxonomy): Eukaryota > Metazoa > Chordata > Mammalia > Carnivora > Felidae > Panthera > Panthera leo. The sequence continues at coordinate 86,178,000 of NC_056680.1, read as the reverse complement.
AAATGGAATTGTTTTACTTCTTCCTTCCCAATTTGTTTGCCTTTTATTTATTTGTCTTGACTAACTTCTCTGGCTAGATCCTCCAATATAAAGTAGAATAGCAATGTTAAAACTAGGCTTCCTTATCCTGTTCCTGATCTCAGGTTAAAAGCATTCAGTCTTTCTCCATGAAGTCATTCATTATTAAGTATGGTGTTAGCTGTGGTTTTTCTTATAAATTATCTTTATCCTGTTAATGAAGTTCGCTTCAGTTCCTAATTTTGTGAGTGTCTTTACCATGAAAGCGTGATGGATTTTATCAAAAAAATTTTTTTCTATATCAATTGAAATGATCATACTGTTTCTTTCCTTCAATTTCTGGTTATGCTGTATCACTTTGACTTTCACCTTGTAGTATGGTATCTCACACTGCAGTCTTGGGATAAATCTTACTAGGTTATTCTCTTAATATGCTATTGTATTGGACTTAGTTTAGTAGTACTTTGTTGTTGAAGAATTTTGCATCTATCTTCATTTATGATATTGGTCTATAGCTTTCTTTGGTATCTTTGTCTTAATGTTGGTATCAAGGTAATACTTCATAAAATAAATTAAGAAGTGCTTACTCTTGTGTTTTGGGAAGCATTTCAGGACAACTGTAGTTCATTATTCTTTGTGATAGAATTAACCACTGAAACCATCTGACCCTGGGTTCTTTTCGTTGTGGCTGGGAGATTTTTGTTTACTTATTCAATCTCTTTTTATAGATCTTATTATAGATTTGTTCAGATGTTTTCATTTTTTTCTTGATTCAGTTTTAGTAATTTGAATATTTCTAGAATTTCTCCATTTGGATTTTGCCTAGGTTATTTAATTTGTGGGCATGTAACTGTTCACAGTATTCTCTTATTTTTTTTTTTATTTTTTATTTTTTTAGTTCTATAACTTTGCTAGTAAGTCCCCACTGTCATTTCTGCTTTTGTTTCCTCTATTTTTCTTTTTTTTTTAATATGAAACTTATTGTCAAATTGGTTTCCATACAACATGCAGTGCTCATCCCAACAGGTGCCCTTCTCAATACCCATCACCCACCCTTCCCTCCCCTCCCTCCCACCCCCCACCAACCCTCATTTGTTCTCAGTTTTGAAGAGTCTCTTGTGTTTTGGCTCCCTCCCTCTCTAACCTCTTTTTTTTCTCATTTCCCTCCCCCATGGTCTTCTGTTAAGTTTCTCGTGATCCCCATAAGAGTGAAAACATATGGTATTTGTTTTTCTCTGTATGACTTATTTCACTTAGCATAACAGTCTCCAGTTCCATCCACGTTGCTGCAAAAGACCATATTTCATTCTTTCTCATTGCCAAGTAGTATTCCTTGTGTATATAAACCACAATTTCTATATCCATTCATCAGTTGATGGACATTTAGTCTTTTTCCATAATTTGGCTATTGTTGACAGTGCTACTATAAACATTGGGGTACAAGTGCCCCCATGCATCAGCACTCCTGTATCCGTTGGGTAAATTCCTAGCAGTGCTATTGCTGGGTCATAAGGTAGATCTGTTTTTAATATTTTGAGGAACCTCCACACTGTTTTCCAGAGGAGCTGCACCAGTTTGCATTCCCACCAAGAGTGCAAGAGTGTTCCCATTTCTCCACATCCTCACCAGCATCTATAATACCCTGATTTGTTCATTTCAGCCACTCTGACTGGTGTGAGGTGGTATCTGACTGGTTTCAATTTGTATTTCCCTGATGAGGAGCGATGTTGAGCATTTTTTTATGTGCCTGTTGGCCATCTGGACGTCTTCTTTAGAGAAGTGTCTATGCATGTTTTCTGCCCATTTCTTCACTGGATTCTTTGTATTTTGGGTGTGGAGTTTGGTGAGCTCTTTAAAGATTTTGGATACTAGCCCTTTGTCCGATGTGTCATTTGCAAATATCTTTTCCCAGTCTGTTGGTTGCCTTTTAGTTTTGTTGATTGTTTCATTGGCAGTACAGAAGCTTTTTATCTTCATGAGGTCCCAGTAGTTCATTTTTGCTTTTAATTCCCTTGTCTTTGGGGATGTGTCAAGTAAGAAATTCCTGCAGCTGAGGTCAGAGAGGTTTTTTCCTGCTTTCTCCTCTAGGGTTTTGATGGTTTCCTGTCTCACATTCAGGTCCTTTATTCATTTTGAGTTTGTTTTTGTGAATGGTGTAAGAAAGTGGTCTAGTTTCATCCTTTTGCATGTTGCTGTCCAGTTCTCCCAGCACCATTTGTTAAAGACACTGTCTTTTTTCCATTGGATATTCTTTCCTGCTTTGTTAAAGATTAATAGGCCATACTTTTGTGGGTCTAATTCTGGGGTTTCTATTCTATTCCATTGGCCTGTGTGTCTGTTTTTGTGCCAATACCATGCTGTCTTGACGATTACAGCTTTGTAGTGGAGGCTAAAGTCTGGGATTGTGATGCCTCCTGCTTTGGTCTTCTTCTTCAAAATTACTTTGTCTATTTGGGGTCTTTTGTGGTTCCGTACAAATTTTAGGATTGCTTGTTCTAGCTTCGAGAAGAATACTGGTGCAATTTTGTTTGGGATTGTATTGAATGTGTAGATAGCTTTGGGTAGTATTGACATTTTAACAATATTTATTCTTCTAATCCATGAGCACGGAATGTTTTTCCATTTCTTTATATCTTCTTCAATTTCTTTCATAAGCTTTCTATAGTTTTCAGCATACAGATCATTTACATCTTTGGTTAGGTTTATTCCTAGGTACTTTATGATTCTTGGTGCAGTTGTGAATGGGATCAGTTTCTTTATTTGTCTTTCTGTTGCTTCATCATTACTGTATAAGAATGCAACTGATTTCTGTACATTGATTTTGTATCCTGCGACTTTACTGAATTCATGTATCAGTTCCAGTAGACTTTTGGTGAAGTCTATCAGGTTTTCCAAGTATAATGTCATGTCATCTGCAAAAAGTGAAAGCTTGACTTCATCTTTGCCAATTTGGATGCCTTTGATTTCCTTTTGTTGTCGGATTGCTGATGCTAGCACTTCCAATACTATGTTAAACAACAGTGGTGAGAGTGGACATCCCTGTCGTGTTCCTGATCTCAGGGGGAAAGCTCTCAGTTATTCCCCATTGAGTATGATATTAGCTGTGGGCTTTTCATAAATGGCTTTTATGATGTTTAAGTATGTTCCTTCTATCCCAACTTTCTCAAGGATTTTTATCAAGAAAGGATGCTGAATTTTGTCAAATGCTTTTTCTGCAATTGACAGAATCATATGATTCTTATCTTTTCTTTTATTAATGTGATGTATCACATTGATTGATTTGCGAATGTTGAACCAGCCCTGCAGCCCAGGAATGAATCCCACTTGATCATGGTGAATAATTCTTATATGCTGTTGAATTTGATTTGCTAGTATCTTATTGAGAATTTTTGCATCCATATTCATCAAGGTTATTGGCCTGTAGTTCTCTTTTTTTGCTGGGTCTCTGTCTGATTTTGGAATCAAAGTAATGCTGGCTTCATAGAATGAGTCTGGAAGTTTTCCTCCCCTTTCTGTTTTTTGAAACAGCTTGAGGAGGATAGGTATTCTCTCTGCTTTAAACATCTGGTAGAATTCCCCTGGGAAGCCATCTGGTCCTGGACTCTTATTTGTTGGGAAATTTTTGATTACTGATACAATTTCTTCGCTGGTTATGGCTCTGTTCAAGTTTTTTATTTCTTCCTGTTTGAGTTTTGGAAGTGTGTGGGTGCTTAGGAATTTGTCCATTTCTTCCAGGTTGTCCAGTTTGTTGGCATACAATTTTTCATAGTATTTCCTGATAATTGCTTGTATTTCTGAGGGATTGGTTGTAATAATTCCATTTTCATTCATGATTTTATCTATTTGGGTCATCTCCTTTATCTTTTTGAGAAGCCTGGCTAGAGGTTTACCAATTTTGTTTATGTTTTCAAAAAACCAACTCTTGGTTTCATTGATCTGCTCTACAGGTTTTTTAGATTCTATATTGTTTATTTCTGCTCTGATCTTTAATATTTCTCTTCTGCTGGGTCTGGAGTGTCTTTGCAGTTCTGGTTCTATTTCCTTTAGGTGTGCTGTTAGATTTTGTATTTTGGATTTTTCCTGTTTCTTGAGATAGGCCTGGATTGCAATGTATTCTCCTCTCAGGACTGCCTTTGCTGCATCCCAAAGCGTTTGGATTGTTTTATTTTCATAATCATTTGTTCCCATATATTTTTTAATTTCTTCTCTAATTGCCTGGTTGACTCATTCATTCTTTAGTAGGGTGTTCTTTAACCTCCATGCTTTTGGAGGTTTTCCAGACTTTTTCCTGTGGTTGATTTCAAGCTTCATAGCATTGTGGTCTGAAAGTGTGCATGGTATGATCTCAATTCTTTTATACTTATGAAGGACTGTTTTGTGACCCAGTATGTGATCTATCTTGGAGAATATTCCATGTTAACTCGAGAAGAAAGTATATTCTGTTGCTTTGGGATGCAGAGTTCTAAATATATCTATCAAGTCCATCTGATCCAATGTATCATTCAGGGCCCTTGTTTCTTTATTGACCGTCTGTCTAGATGATCTATCCATTGTTGGAAGCGGAGTATTAAAGTCCCCTACAATTACCACATTCTTATCAATAAGGTTGCTTATGTTTGTGATTGTTTTATATATTTGGGGGCTCCCATATTCAGCTATAGACATTTATAATTGTTAGCTCCTCCTGATGGATGGACCCTGTGATTATTATATAATGCCCTTCTTCATCTCTTGTTACAACCTTTAATTTAAAGTCGTTTGTCTGATATAAGTATGGCTACTCCAGCTTTCTTTTGACTTCCAGTAACATGATAGATAGTTCTCCATCCCTCACTATCAATCTGAAGGTGTCCTCAGGTCTAAAATGAGTCTCTTGTAGACAGCAAATAGGTGAGTCTTGTTTTTTTAATCCATTCTGGTACCCTATGTCTTTTGGTTGGAACATTTAGTCAATTTACATTCAGTGTTATTATCAAAAGAAATGGGTTTAGAGTCATAGTGATGTCTGTAGGTTTCATGCTTGTAGTGATGTCTCTGGTACTTTGTGGTCCTTGCAACATTTCACTCACAGAATCCCCTTGGATCTCTTGTAGGGCTGGTTTAGTGGTGATGAATTCCTTCAGTTTTTGTTTGTTTGGGGAGACCTTTATCTCTCCTTCTATTCTGAATGACAGACTTGCTGGATAAAGGATTCTTGGCTGCATATTTTTTTCTGTTCATCACATTGAAGATTTCCTGCCATTCCTTTCTGGCCTGCCAAGTTTCAGTAGATAGGTCTGCCACTAGTCTTATGGGTCTCCCCTTATATGTTAGAGCGTGTTTATCCCTAGCTGCTTTCAGAATTTTCTCTTTATCCTTGTATTTTGCCAGTTTCACTATGATATGTCATGCAGAAGATTGATTCAAGTTACGTCTGAAGGGAGTTCTCTGTGCCTCTTGGGTTTCAATGCCTTTTACCTTCCCCAGATCAGGGAAGTACGCCGCTATGATTTGTTCAAGTACACCTTCAGCTCCTTTCTCTCTCTCTTCTGGCATTCCTATTATATGGATATTGTTCTGTTTCATTGCATCACTTAGTTCTCTAATTCTCCCCTCATCATCCTGGATTTTTTTAATCTCTTTTTCTCAGCTTCTTCTTTTTCCATAATTTTATCTTCTAATTCACATATTCTCTCCTCTGCCTCTGCAATCCGAGCTGTGGTCGCCTCCATTTTATTTTGAACCTCATTTATAGCATTTTTTAGCTCCTCCTTACTATTTCTTAGTCCCTTGATCTCTGTAGCAATAGATTGTCTGCTGCCCTCTATACTTTTTGCAAGCCCAGTGATTAATTTTATGACTATTATTCTCAATTCTTGTTCCATTATATTAAATCATTTTTGATCAATTCGTTAGCTGTTGCTACTTCCCGGAGTTTCTTTTGAGGAGAATTCTTCTGTTTTGTCATTTTGGATAGTCCTTGGATGGCACGGAACTGCAGGGCACTTCCCCTGTGCTGTCTGAAGTAACTTGTTTTGGTGGGCAGGGCCGCAGTCAGACTCGATGCCTGTCCCCAGCCCACCGCTGGGGCCACAGTCAGACTGGTGTGTACCTTCTCTTCCACCCTCTCAGGGGCAGGACTCACTGTGGAGTGGTGTGGCCCCTGTCTGGGCTACTTGCACACTGCCAGGCTTGTGGTGCTGCTTTGATGAGATCTGGCATATTAGCCAGGGTGGATCTGCAAGGTGCACAGGGGCAAGAGTGGCAGGCTCAGCTCACTTTGCTGTCAGTGGTCTCCTGCAAGAGGGACCCTGCAGCAACCGGGAGGGAGGCAGACCCACTGGAAGGATGAATCCACAGAAGCACAGCGCTGGGTGTTTGCGCGGTGCAAGCAAGTTCAATGACAGAACTGGTTCCCTTTGGGATTTCTGCTGGGGATTGGGAGAGGGAGATGGTGCTTTCTTGGCGGCCTTTGTTCCCCGCCAAGCTGAGCTCCTTCTGGGGCTCAACAACTCTCCTTCCATGTCCTCTCGCCCTCCTGCTCTCTGAGCAGAGCTGTTGACTTTTAACATTCTAGATGTTAAGTCCTAATGGCTGTCAGAACACACTCCATCCGGCCCCTCCACTTTTGCAAGCCAGATTTCGGGGCCCTGCCTTGCGGGGCGGGTTCCCCACCACCACCCTGGCTCCCTCCTGCCAGTCCGTGTAGTGTTCACCACCTCTCTGCCCTTCCTAACCTCGTCCATGGTCCTCTCATCTACACTTGGCTCCAGAGAGTCCATTCTGCTAGTCTTCTGGTGGTTTTCTGGGTTATTTAGGCAGGTGTGGGTGGAATCTAAGTGATCAGCAGGATGAGGTGAGCCCAGCGTCCTACGCCACCATCTTCTTCTTTAGTTCTAGGTTTTTGGTCCTCTCTTTTCTCTTTGTCAGTCTAGTTAAAATTTTGCCTACTCTCCTGATCTTTACAAAGAACCCATTTTTGATGTTGATTCTATTTTGTTACATATGCTCTATCTCTACTCTAAACTTTATTAGGTTTTCTTTTTCCAGCTATAGATTTAGCTTGTTCTTTTCAGAGTTCTTTAGATGTCAAGTTAGATTATTGATTTGAGATCTTTTTTTTTTTCTTTTTAATGTATGCATTGCAGCTATAAATTTTTTTTTAAGAATTGCTTTCACTGAATCTCATGCTTTGGCATCTTGTTTTTATTTTCATTCATCTTAAAATATTTTCTAATTTCCTCTCATTCCTTTTGGAATTCATTTCTTGTTCAAAAGTATATTGTTAAGTTTTACATATTTGTGACTTTTTTTTTTAGTTTTCCTTTATTGATTTCTATCTTCATTTCATTGTGGTCAGAATAAATATTTTGTATCATTTTTATAACTTTAACACTGCAGAGGATTGCAGTCTAAGATATGGTCTATTTGGAGAATATTTCAAGTACACTTGAGAAAGTGTGTATTTTAATGTTGTTGGGTGAAATGTTCTATATGTGTCTTTTAGGTAGATCTGATAGGCTTAAGATTTTTCAAGTCTCCTATATCCTAGTTGATTTTCTATCTAGATATTGTATGTGAACTGGAATTGGAGCTGTGAGTATACAGTAAGCAAAAAACACAGTACTTTATTACTAAATGGTAACAGTCTCTTTCTTCTATAAGCACTCCCCTCTTTGCATTAAGATTTTTGTTACATGCCAAAGTCCCAAAAAAGTTGATTCTGTCAGCTTGCCAACTTAATGGCTGACTTTATGATATCAAGTCGATCCAGTCATAGCATAGGATTTTAGTTTACAATTTGGCCTGTCTTAATTGAAATGAAATTTCATTTTTAGTATAAGGATAATAAGAATAATTGAGAGTTTACCCATTTCATTTTTGGCTTCATGGGAAGAAGTAAATTCCATTAAACTTATTTTTTGCAGGTACGAATCTTTAACATTCAAAACAAGTATGGCCTATATGTTGGGGAGCTTTTTCTTTTTTCTATTTTTTTCTCTAGAAGACAATATTTAGTTATACAACCACATTTGATCTTTAAAATAAGAGGAATTATAATATTAGCAACTACCATTTAGTGAGTATTTCATATCCAAGTAACTACTAAGTACTTGCAACAAATAAGCTTGTTTTATCTTATATCAAACCAATGAGTTATAGGTATTTGAACTTCAACTGACAGTCAAAAACTGAGAAAAAGAAGACTAACTTGTTTAAGGTCATGCTGAACAAGTAAGTTGCATGTCATGATTAATTGAGTTTCTGAGTCTAATTTTTTTAAGTGTACCAGGCCTCTTTCTGGTCATTATATGGTCTTACCTACTCCCCCCCACCCCCCCGCAATGAATCATTATTAGATTAGATTAGATTAGATTAGATAGTGAAATCCATAGATCTTAACAAAAATATTTATAAATTAATTATTAATATTTCCCCCCTAGGGAAAAAATGAAGCAGGTAGACAGAGGTAGATCTAAATCTAGAGATCTGGAGTTTATAGGCAACATAGCATATAATTTTTTTCCAGACATATTCCATAGTTGTTGGAAGCTTTGACTCTATCATACTGTAGAATAGAAAAGCTAACTGAAATTTTGAAAGCTTATAATTTAATATTAGAACACATACTTGTCAAGTATTTCATAAGTTTAAGAAAGCAATCATTATATCACTTTTATTTTATAATAAGTAAAAATGAACATTTTCAGGCTGAATCACTATACTACCATTAAATTAAATCTGTGTTACATTTATCTCAACATTTTGGTTGCCAATCTACATAGATAAATAATTAGATTATTTGAGGTAGAAATGGATAAGTATATGAATGGATCCATGCATAGCTTAATTTAATTGATATACTAACATGAGTTTTGTTTATAATATTTACCTTGCTAAAAGTGCATTATTTGCCTAAGATCTTTCAAGGAAAACAAACCCAACTAAAGGAATTTCAGTCATTAAATTTATGAATGAAAATCATTAGCTACCTATGAATGTCACAAGGAGCTTCAGTGCCTTTGAATGACCATCATAAAATCTGGTCATCTCTATGCAAGACCTAAATAATTCTGCTCATGAATATAATGAGAGTACTTTGTAAAATTACCATTTTAATATTTCATATGCAAAGACAACTCCCAGTAGTAGCTACTTTCTAAGAAATGTCATGCTCTTAATTGGTCAGTGAGGTGAATATGTGGAATGATTTCAGAGTGGTACTTGTCAAGTACATGACAACACATGATATGCCATCATTAGCTTTATTTCTCTGAGTAATGAAGAACCCACCCCTCCCAGCAACCTATTAAAGTTTCTGTGTGCCTAAGATGGACCCAATTTTAAACTTTTCTGAGAAAAAAATTCACTCGTATATAAAGAATCACCGAAAGATCAAGCCAAGGATCATTTGGCCTTGGCCTTATTTTGACAAGATAAGACCTCAGAATTTAGATTTCTCATGTGATCTTCAAGTACAAATCATTATATATTTTTGTGTGTATTTAAAAGCATAATTCTTCAATGTCAACATTTAAAATATATCACAGTTTTGTAAAGTTATTGGGAATATTTTCGTTATTTCTTATATATCCAGAATGTAAAAAAAAAAAAAAAAAAAGAAAAGAAAGAAAAGAAACAGCCTGGGCCTCTCATAAGTGCCAGTAAGCCCTGTATTTATTAATTTACCCATGCATATAAGGTGAGGCTGTGAGGGCTGGAAACCATTCAGGTGATAGAAAGGTTTAAAAAGCTATTTTCTTAAATGCTTGTTCTTTCTCTAAGTACCCAGTGTGAGGAACACTTAAAATAATTTTCACTGAAAAATCTAACATTCTAGAAAATTGAAACCCTCAGGATACATTTAAAAAGGTAAAGCTGCTAAGATTTCACCTTTTCCCTTGGTGTTTAACAACCTATAAGTTATCATTATTTCTTGAAGCACGTTAAAGACCAGTCCAGTCTCACCTGGTAGGAAGAAAGGAAGATGGAAGGAATAACCCAGAGAGCGTCCTGCCAACTCTGTCCTGAGTCATTCTTGGCTTGTGAATCAGGGCTTTAGATCATAACCCCAAAAGGCAAGGTGAAACCAAACAGCGAAGAATTTGTACATGTAACACATCCTCTCCGGAGACAACTTGTCAGAGTGGATGTCTAAAGAATGTGAGACTGAACCATTGGAAAGATAAACAGGCATATATTCAGGTGCTCAGCAATGTAGAAAAGTCAGTTAAGCATCTTATTTATTGCTGTGTGACAAATTACTCCAAAATTTATTTAAAAAAAAAAGTAGGCAAGAAAACAAAATGAACCTGTTTGTTTTTCTCTCCAAGAATACATTTGCACCAACAGTATAATCCAGCATGTTTTATCTGGAAGCATAACTGTTATGGGTTCCATTTGTGTGTAATAAACTGATATCTCCCCATCAAAAGTCCTGATACATCCTGAGTAATTTCCCAATCTGTGAGGATGATGATCTAATACCTGGCTCCCTGTATTTACCTTCTAAAAGGTAAATTCATCCCCAGTGCTTATTCATATACCTTCATCCCCAGTGCTTATTACTTTTCGGACATATTGTCTATACTTTCCTACAATTGTTCTCTGACCTGAAGTTAGCTGAAAATTATCTAACTTAGACATCACACATATACTATCATGTCAACTCTCTATCTCATTGCTTGCTCACCTAAGTTTACCTCTGTTGTACGCCACTGGAATTTCTCCTTTGTTTGTTTATCAGCCCTCCTATCTCTGCCATTCTCAACCCAAGCCTTGTCACATAAGCAGCCCTCTTGCCATCTGTCTAATCTCTCCCCCAACCCGGCGAGGAATTTGCCCTGAATGAATCTAAATATATGCCTCCTTTTCTGAATTTGGCTTATTGAGCACGTCCAGAGGAAGACATGTATACAGGAATATTGAAATAAAAGTCAGAGCCTGCTACCTCAGTCAGACCCTCCCAGTGCCAAAACCTGCAAGATTTAAATACTCCTCTTCCTTTCTGATAGTAGATAATCATAGTAGATAAATATACTTTCTACATCACAGGGCAGGCACAAGTTTATGACAACCTTCAGGCATCAAATGTATAATCATGTTACGTCCTTTCACGGTATCCTTGACTCTGCCCTCTTCCGTATCTTTCACGTGCAGTCCGTCCTAAAGTTCAATTTATGTTATGTTGCTGACAGCTCCTCAAATGATTCACAGTCATTGCTATATTCTGGTATTTATGCCTTTGTGGAATCCCCTCTGTATGAGTACGGGCTGCACTTAATAACTTGCTTCTAATGAACAGAACAAGGTGGGGGGGGGGGGGGGGGGAAATGGGACGTCACTTCCAAGATGCGGTTACACAATACTGTTACTCCCATCTCACTCGCACTGTCTCTGGCATGAGCTGCTTGCTTGCTTTGATGAAGCAGAAGCTGCCAGGTTGTGAGCTTCTCCGCAGAAGCCACCATGGAAAGGAGCAAGGGAGGCTGAGAAGGAACGGAGACCCCCAGTCCAACAGCTCCCTAGTAAATGCCAGCACTCCCCCCCCCCCCCCCGCCCCCCGATGTGGGAAGTAGATTTTTCCCTACTCAGGCCCTCCATTCATACCAGAGCCTCAACTGGCAACCTGATTGCATCCCATGGGAAACCCTGAGCAGAAAAACAGCTAAGCCAAGACCTACAGAATATGTTTGGTAACAAGTGGTGTTTCTAAGCCGCTAAATTTTGAAAGGATTCGTTATGCAGAAATACGTAACTATTATCTAAAATGCTTTATTTAGAGCATGATTCTGGAGCCAGACTGCTCAAAACTCCTCATTTCCTCAATTCGCATACTGTCTGCCACCTTCCAGCGGTGTGAACTGGGGGAAGTTGATTAACTTCACTATGACTAAATGTCCTCACTTATAACCTGGCGATGATAATAGTGTCTACCTTTTAAGATCACTGTAAGCTGAAATGAGTTAATAAAAGTGAAACCCTAAGAACAAAGTCTAAAATTCTTTGTATTCTATGTACTATTAATGTCCCTTCGTATCCCATGATGACCCTGCTACCACTCTGGTATCAAAGGTGCATTTTTTTTTTTTTTTAAACCACTGAAACAGCTCTTAAGTTGTTTTCCTAGTTTCATCTTCATTCTCATCATATTCATTCTGCACTGCAGCCCAATAGAGCTTTTCATATGTACACTTCACCGGGAAGGTTATTTCTCTGCAGTAAGCTTTTCATTGAAGTTATGTTGTATTTAGAAACAATCATTGTAGCTCACAGGGACCTGCCCACCTTTCTAGACACATCTCTCGACATCCTCTCCCCTGCATCTGTACTCTAAACCAGTTTCGCTTAATGAATATCCCTCATTCTCACCTGACTCTGTGCCTGTATATGTGCAGTACCTTCTCTGATAGCCCACATGTCATGAGGTATAGCACATTTATAATTAATATTTTACATATAGTGTTTGTATTTCTCTCTCACGTGAGAGGGGCCATATGGCTCATGTTCATTACTGTTTTCCCAAGGTCAAAAGCAATGCTTGAATAATACAGTAGTAGCTGCTCAACAGATATTAGCAGAATGAATGGTGGCCTGGACTAATGCAAAGACTTGGCTTCGGAAGTAAAAATGTAAGGAAAGATACAGGTAAGTGTTAGAAATAATGTAGAACTGGCAAAGCCTTTAAATTCCTTTAAATTCTATGAAAGAGAGATGCACAGCAATAATGTTAGCATGGGCTGTCCATTAAAATACAAACCTTACGTTATAAAATATATGCTGTCTGTGAAAAACATTTTTTATATAAAAAATATGGCTAGTTACAACAGTCACATAAATATATACAAATACATGCATATACACAAATACATGCATATACACAAAAATAACAAGCAGAAAAAGAAAGCAGAGAATTTTTTAAAAATAGCATTTTGTAGGTAAAAACAGTACTCTTTCAATTGCTGTATCCAATGCTCTTGCCTTGACCTTATTTTTAGTAATTTCTCTGTCACCTCCCAAACTGTTCTTCTTTCTTCCCTTCCAAACATTGAGTTTTTCTACGTCTATCCCTTTCTCTGTAACCACACCTTCTGTTTTTCTTCTCTCCTAACTCTACTCCATACAGTTTTGATTTTTGCCATCTTCCCCTTTCCCATGAGAAAGACTCTCATGGAAACACAACACAAATTTGCATAATAAATATATTACGAACACCTTTGTGTCGAAACTCCATCAGTAAGATTGTAAAAAGAGCCACAAGACTTGTAGAGTGTGCTTAGACTTGAAGTATCACGACCTAAGAGCAAATAACCTAGTAACTATAGTTTCACATAGGTGTTATCTTAGTATATTTGGGAAACGAAGTAGACTGGAAGTCTGAGACCAAGGATATGGTCTTGTGGGTAAGAAATTATCTACCACAGAAACCAGAATTCATGCATTTGACTTTAGGCTTTTTATACTATTTGTAGTAGTAAAATTTGGCCAAAACTGCCTCCTAATAAATACATATTATGGTGTCATTTCTGTACATAGGCTCTCCTTGTCTATATAATGAAGTATAAACTTAACATGATATTCAAGGCCCTACATGGTCTGATACAACACTCTCTAGCTTCACCTCCAGGTACTGTTTTCTCCTTCCATATATACATGTTTCAACACGATACACTAGACTTCGTAGGCCCTGGGACATAACATGCAACCATATTTTAAACCTTTCACATGGGTTCTGCTGCCAAGAGATTACTCCTCTATAGACCTTACGGTTTCCTTCTTAGCATTTAAAACTACTCCACAAGTTGTCTCCTCAGAGGCCTCTAGAGAGAGAGTTATATGAGATACAAACTCCTCCCTCTGCCCTCTCTAAGAACCACAAATAAGCCTTTATTATAAAATTTATCATATCAAATCACAGCATGTGGTCAAATGTCTCTATTATTTTTTCTAAGCTCTAAAAGCTTCCTAAAGGCAGAAATTATACCAGGATCTTTATGTTATCATGGCCTAGCATAGAACATGGCACATAATATGGACTTAGTAAAAATATTTATTGGATAGATGGACAGGGGACCAAAAACTAGAAGTCGCCAATCCCAAAAAATCAAAGTACGCATTCAGTGTTAGACTCCTCCAAAATGTCTCCTGCTCTTGTCATAAAATAATAGTAATTTCTTGAACATATTTTCTAGAAATTTGGAAAATATATACACCGTTTAGAGAATGAAGATTGATAGTTTGAAAAACCAGATGAGTATTAAGTTTCATGAAAATTGAAAATAAATTTTGGATTGATAGTTTGCTTACTTTCTTTTCATTTCCATAATGATTTGCTTCTTCCAAACTTTAAATGTACTGTTTATTGATGTATCAGGTATGAGTGCATTATTTTAATACATGTTTCTTATTTATCTTATGTGCTAATGTAGAAACCTGCATTGTAGATTATTTTAATTTTAAAATATTCTGAATTTTAAATAAATTGCATTGTACTTAATCTTGACCATTGACATTAGGCCAACATGGAGTTACGTCTCAGCTCTGCCATTTATTAGTCGTAGCTCTGCAAGTTTGGCCAAGTTATATAATATCTTTAAAGTTATAAATACCTGAAACTTGAAATTAATATAGTTTCTAGGAAAGATGTGTCTGAAATGTAATAAAATTATATATAAAGCTCTTAATGCTCACTACATAGTAAGTTTTTATATATTTTAGGTCTTAATGTTTTAGTTTTTACTGCTGAAACAGGATGTTATCCCTACCTAAAGCATGTTGTTTATATAAATGTTTTGTCCACTTACTCTTTTTTCTTGTATGTCGTTAATCATTTCCCCTCCCCTCCTCCTGAACCTCAGACGATATCTTGGTTAATTTTTTTCTCCCTAAAGAAAACTGTGCCTCACAACTCCCACCCCCAAACCACTACCTGTGTCCTTCTTGTCACCAAGCTGTGATGAGTCCATCCACCCTCACTGCTTTACCTTGGACCATTTATTTTTAACCTAGTGTAATCACCATAGGAACTGGTTTTCACAGTATCACCAGTGACTTTTTAACTGACAAATCAAAAGATGTGTCTATATCTGCCTCTTTATAGCACCTGTATAGTATGTTATGGACAGCCAATTATATCTTGGTTCTGCCACCTGTGCTTCCTGTATCTTTTGGTTGCCCCATTTCAGAATCATCTCACTTTTGTTCCTAAGCCTGTGTCTAGAAAATTCTTGTTACATGTACCCATAAAGAAATAATATAATACTAACTGAAATAATCATCTCATTTATATGAATACTTTTTATATAGCCATACATGAAAACATATATACATATATATGTATACATATATACATATATAAAACATATATACATATATACATATATAAATACATATATGAGACAGGTTTAGCAGTTGTTTAGGGTTGAAAAGTAAATTTAGATCACACCCCCCCCACCCGTTTTAATGTGTAAAGCACACAAACTATGGCATCGTGTTTAGCCATAGCTTTCACATGTTTTGGACTTCGTATATTCTAGTTGCAAATATGGTATGCACTTGAAGCTAGATGTCAGATACTTATGATATAGTATGTTGGAAGGGTATGTTAGTGTAAAGGATGCAATATAAATCCGTGTTGAAGAGCTTTATCATGTATAAAGCTTCAGTGCAGTTTGGGAGACTATGATGAGAAGAAGGAATACACAAGATGGGTAGATGAATTTTTACTAGATCCTCAAAATCCAGGCAAAATGATTTGGATAATATTAGAGGACTTTGCAGGGGAAAAATGGATTCACACGCTGAATGTTGTCTCTCAGAGGTAGCTTGGAGAACTGTTTTCATGGTCCTTTAAGAAATGGTATAACTCTAGACAGACAAAGCCTAAAAATGTAAAAAGCTGGGTAGATAGGCAGAGTATTCTGGAAAAGAATGAACACCTCTTAGTGATAGAGTAATAATAAACAAATTGATAAAAAGAATACCAGTTTCATTATAGAAGAGAAGGGTTTATCTACTTCAAACCTACCCGTATGATATAAATATTGAAAATAATAGCTGAAATAGCCCAAAAGCATTGTACAATCAGTCCTAACTTTCGTGTGGTCCCAAATCTGTCATTTGACTATAATAAGTTTCAGATAAAATTTTCACTAAAACACTCTAAGTAAAATACTCCTCTGAGGAGATTTGTGACAAATGTGATTATTCCTCTTGAACTTTATATAGTATGTGGTGGTTGAATAAAGTAGTTGCAAGTCTGAAAAAAAAGAAAGAGCCCTACATATTACAGCCACTATACTGAACTATATCAAAGGACCATAGGAACAAAATATACTTTGTTCCATTCCCTGGAATACAGCCATCTGATTTAATGTTAGGAAAGAAAAAAAAAGAAAAGAGGGAGGAAAGGAGAGAAGGAGAGAGAACAAATACATATACATACAAACATACATACAAAAACATGCCCACACTAAAAAACTTCTTAAGAGGGCTTTGAAAAATACTCTAGATGGATTTTAGAAAAGAAATTAATCTCCTTGGGACATTGCAGAAAATGTAAGACAATAAGTGCTGCGCCGACTGACATCTCTAATGCTTCTGTCCAGTGAGGTAGAAACTAGTTTTCTGCATGGCTGCTCAGCCCAAGAGCAATGACTTTCAGCAAGAAAACAACACAAACTGGGACAAGAGGTACATTAAGGAGAGGCTTAAAGATGTCTGATGAAATATTGAGTGCCATTTTCACAGTATAATTGGAAAACAGTTTTGTACTACTAGATTGAGAAATAACTTGTAAGTGTCTGACTTTAAATATGTTCTGTTTTTACTCTCCTGTTAATACAGTCTTGTAGTTGGGTTTTTCCCTTCTTTCTTGTTAATGGGTTATTACAACAATAAGGAGAAAACTACTTTTTAAAGACAATTCCAATTACATTTACAAATGGTCAGTTCTGTCCCATGGCAGTGGAGATTCAAGTCTTCCTTGCTAAGCATGTCTATAAACTTTCAATAATTCACTGATACTCTCATAACGGTCATGATACTGCCTCTTTAGAGTTTTGATTCATGGAAATGGTTGGTAAACTATTCTACAGTACTCTAGATGAAGAAACGGGATAGCTTTATTTTGTATGTGCCAGGCCTTGTGCCCTGTTGCAAGGCCTTATGGATTTTAAATGTTTTATCAGTTTTTAAAGTATTTTTCCATGAGTGATAGAATTTATCATTTTATCTTTCACAAGTTACTCTTCTGTTAGCTTTTATTTTTCTTGTCTGTCTTCAAGTAGTAAAAATTCTTTACTTACTGACTTGTTAAATAGAGGATCTTGTAAGAAGTTAGGCTTTCACTAGAAAATTATGCTTATCTGTATCAAAATAACTTATTTATCCATAAATCTATGTGGAAGTATACTGTTTGGCAGTGAATCCACATCAACATTATCTAAAAGTAAAGGTCGGGCACCTGGGTGGCTCAGTCCATTGAGCGTCTGATTTCGGCTCAGGTCATGATCTCACGGTCCGCAGGTTTGAGCCCCACGTCGGGCTCTGTGCTGACAGCTCGGAGCCTGGAGCCTGCTTCAGATTCTGTCTCCCTCTCTCTCTGCCCCTCCCCTGCTCATGCTCTGTCTCTCCCTCTCTCTCAAAAATAAACACACGAAAAAATTTTTAATAAAAATAAAAAATGAAAGTAAAGGGCCTTCATAAGAACCTTTCCTACTTAACTTAAAGAACAAGCTTGAAAACCCAAGATACTATCACGATGAACACTGATTTTCAATTTTCTCTATTTATGAAATGAAAAATACACTCCTGTGTCTCTCTAGTGGTACAGTAGTCTAGAAGTATATCTCTGATATTGATCTCGAGGGCTATTTAACAAAAAACAAGTAGTTTCTTCATACAGCACCCTAAAAGATATTACAGATTTACAAGTTCTTTGAGAATCACGTTTAATTAAGTTTATTTTATCTCATGCCTCTTACTTCTGTGCCTTTAGTATCTAGAACATTGCATTTTAGAATGAGACTTAGCAACTCCTGAAATAAATTAATAGGTTGAATATTGCCATATTTACTATATATAGCAATCCGTGAACAATTTTGGTCTAGCATCTATTTTTAGTTCGTTCAGCTCTTTGGAAGAATAGATTTCCTTCTTTTCCCACCTCTAGATTGAGCTTAGATTATTTTTACAAGGAGATAATGTGCGTGCATGTATTTAAAGTCTTTGGGATAGTGTGTCCATATACCTTACCTATTGCTATTTTTATTAATAGCCCTGACACTTCAGAACAATAAAAATTCCCTTCCTTTGCTATGTAAGATGCATGTTACAAATGGACTCCCCTGAGAAGAATGTTGTTTAAAATAACTTTGGACAGAAAAACTTATCCTGGAGTTTATTTGCTTGCTATCACAGTCACCTCCTAGGTCTTGCAATCGGAATTAGCTATTCTTCGAGTCCCCCTTCAACCTCCATCCATTCTGTTGTGAGGACTTACTGTTCCTTTCCCTTGCTTCACTCTTTGCACCAGCTATTTTAAAATATTTTAAATTTATATATGCAGTACAATATTTTTTTTAGATAAAGTGCACCGGATCCATCTAAAAACAACTTTTGCCAACCTAGTCATCAAGGAGCATCTTATTAAATACCAAGACTTTTCCAGATTTTTGTCATCATCTCTAATCATGGCCCCAAACTACATCATCTTTAATCATGATAACTTTTCCTTTATACATCTCTGGATTTTTTTCTAAGCAATTATCATTTTGTTTTGATTCTCTGTTTTGGGATTCTGTACTCTTATTTTACAATACATTGATTGGTTTAGAATTAAATAACCAGCTTAGAAGTTATTTATGGTCTTGAAAGGCAGTTTTGTTTTTTGTTTTTTTTTAATTATAAGTTGCCCGGACATCATTTCAAATTCTTTATTATATTTCTGTCTGCCCTCAGGGATAATTACTAATCTAGACTCTATACTTGTTTTAACTCATTTATTCCTTAGACGAACTAATAATATAAGAATAAAAAGTAACCTCCTTTCACATGTAAGAAAACTGAGGTCCAGGGAGTTTAAGCAACCTGCTAAGGACCTCACAGCTAGTAAAACAATAAAGCTGGGATTGAAACTGAGTGACTGCCCTGAGAGACTTAACCTTTCAATCACTGTGTTATACTTTGATTTGGGAGGAAATGGCTGAGACCTTGACAAGTCTTCAACCTTCTGACTATTTTTATAGCCAGAGTTAAAACTATTCTGTTACCAAGCAGAGAATAGCAAAGCTATTTAGATTTGAGGGGACTGAATGGTCAGCTAGGCTAACTTAATAAGTATCCACCTTCTTCCAACCAGCTTTGTCTCTCACTTCCATGACTCGCATCTATGGCTCACGAAATATTAATAAGCAAAAGTCCTGGACCATTAAATATTTGCAACCCTAGAGGATAATTAGAAATCCCCAAAACCTGGAATGCTTCTTTAGCCTATGACTTTATTTTAAAAAAAAAAGAAAAAGAAGAACATGAGTTTGACTAGAGCCTATTCTCTCAAGTAAGAATTATAAACTATTAAAGGTAAATTAGGAAAAAAATTACATGTATGAGCAGTGAATAAGAATTAATATGATTCTTCAAAGTTTTATTTTTCCTAAGATTACATACATACTCTCATTCTACTCACTGAATTGTGAGGAATTCAGTTCTTGACTCCAAAGCTTTAAAAATAATTCAAATTCTTATGTTAACCTTTTATTTCTTCTTTCTTTCCTTAACAAGAGTATGTGCACCCATTTCGTAATCAGAAGCCATATGATAGCGACCAAGGTTTATGAGTATTTCTTTTCTTTCTTTTTTAAAAAATGTTTTATTTATTTTTGAGAGAGAGAGAGTGCAAGCAGAGGAGGAGCAGAGAGAGAGGGGGACAGAGGGTTCAAAGCAGGCTCTGCGCTGACAGCAGTAAGCCCACCGTGGAACTTGAACTCATGAGCCATGAGATCATGACCTAAGCCAAAGTTGGACATTCAACTGACTGAGCCACCCAAGCACCCCATGTTTCTGAAAGTTAAAATATTTGGATGTATATTCTCAATGAAGAAATGTTGTGAGTTGGCGAAATATGGTGGAATGATTCTAAAATTGTAGCTTGTTCCTCATCACAGAGGAATCTCAAAGAATATGGGGAATTGGAGCCCCAAAAGCAACTATTTGGCACATAATTTATTCTCTCTCACTTTCAATTATTTTCATTTGTTTAATACTAACAATTAAGTCATAGGGTTGTTATGAAGATGAAATGAGACAAATAAATGTAAAATATCTGTTCCATGTTGTAGGCATCTATTAATTTAAATAAAGGGAGCAGAACAATTATAACACAAAGCAGATAAAAACACCAAGGAAATGAATTTGGAAGTGATAAAAGGACAATGAAAGCATAGGATCTTTCATTGCTCTAATCATTTAGATATATAATTCTCATATACTTCCTATTATTTTTCTGCTCTCAGTATTTGATAACTGGGATAAGGAGAGAATTAAGGTCTTTGGATTATTAGTAAGAAAATGAAAAAAAAAGCAGTTTATAAAGAATATGCAGCTAGAAACCAGAAGACTTGAGATATAGTTGTGAATATGCTATTAAATGTTTGGGTAACTTTGTTTACATCAGTTTGGTTTTTGTTTGTTTCAAGTTTTTATTAAATTCCATTTGGTTAACATACAGTGTTATATTAGTTTCAAGAGTAAAATTGAGTGAATCATCACTAACATATAACGCCCATTGCGTATCACAGCAAGTAGCCTCCTTAATATCCATCACCCTTTCAGCCTATCCCCCACTAACCTCCCATCCAGAAACCTTCAGCTTGTTCTCTATACTTAAGATTCTGTTTCATGGTTTGTTTCTTGCTTCCCCCTCCACCACGTGTCCATCTGTTTAGTTTCTTAAATTTTACATATGAGTGAAACCATATGGTATTTGTCTCTCTTTGACTTATTTGCTTAACATAATACACTCTAACTTCATCCATCCATGTCGTTGCAAATGGCAAGATTTCATTCTTTTTACATGGCTGAGTAATACTGCATTGTGTGTGTGTGTGTGTGTATATGTATGTACGTGTATATATGTATATGTGTGTGTGTGTGTGTGTGTGTGTGTGTGTGTGTGTGTATTGCAACTTCATCATCCATTCATCATTTGCTGGACATTGGGCTCTTTGCATACTTTGACTATTGTTGACAATGATGCTATATACATCAGGATGCATGTGTGCCTTCAAATCAGTAATTTTGTATCCATGGGGTAAAAGCACAATTGCTGGATTGTAGGGTAGTTCTATTTTTAGTTTTTGAAGAACCTCCATACTGTTCTCCAGAGTGGCTGCACCAGTTTGCATTCCCACCAACAATGTAAGAGGGTTCCCCTTTTTTGCATCCTCATCAACATCTGTTGTTTCCTGAGTTGTTCGTGTTAGCCATTCTGACAGGTGAGGTGGTATCTCATTGTGGTTTTGATTTGTATTTCCCTTATGATGAGTGATGTTGAGCAACTCTCCGTGTGTATGTTAGCCATCTGGATGTCTTCTTTGGAAAAATGTCTGTGTATGACTTCTGCCCATTCCTTTATTTGATTATTTGGTTTTTGGGTGTTGAGTTTTATAATTTTTTATGGATTTTGGATACTAAACCTTTATCACATGTGTTATTTGCAAATATCTTCTCCCATTCCACTGGTTGCCTTTTACTTTTGTTGATTGTTTTCTTCTCTATGCAGAAGGTTTTTATCTCGATGAAGTCACAGTAGTTCATTTCATTTTTGCTTTTGTTTCTCTTGCCCCTGGAGACATACCTAGTAAGAACTTGCTACGGTGGATGCAAAGATGTTGCTGTCTGTGTTCTCCTCTAGGATTTTGATGATTTCCTGTCTCACCTTTAAGTCTTTCATCCATTTTGTACTTATTTTTGTGTATGGTGCAAGAAAGTAGTCTAGTTTCATTCTTTTCCATGTGGCTGTCCAGTTTTGCCAACATTATTTATTGAAGACACTGTCTTTTTTTCCATTGACTATTCTTTTGTGCTTTGTTGAAGATGAGTTAACCAAATAGTTATGGCTTCATTTCTGGAATTTCTGTTCTGTTCCATTGATCTCTGTGTCTGTTTTTGTGCCAGTACCATACCATCTTGATCACTATAGTTTGCAATATAACTTGAAGTCTGGAATTGTAATGCCTTTCAGGTTTGCTTTTCTTTTTTCAAGATGGTTTTGGCTATTCAAGAGGTCTTTTGTGTTTCCATACAAATTTTAGAGTTGTTTGTTCTAGCTTTCTGAAAAATACAGATGGTATTTTGATAGGGATTGCATTAAATATGTAAATATGTACATTCACCTGAGGTAGTATAGACATTTTAACAATATTTGTTTTCCCAATCCATAAGCATGGAATGTTTTTCTATTTCTTTGTGCCTCAATTTCTTTCATAAGTATTCTATAGTTTTCAGAGGGCCTATCTTTTACCTCTTTGGTTAGGTTTATTCCTAGGTATCTTACGGTTTTTGGTGCAGTTATAAATGGGATCGATTCCTTGATCTCTCTTTCTGCTGCTTCATTATTGGTATATAGAAATGCAGCAGATTTCTGTGCATTGATTTTGTATCCTGCAACTTTACTGAATTTGTGTATCAGCTTTAGCAGGCGTTTGGTGCTTTTGGGTTTTTGGTGCTTTCGGGTTTTCTACATAGAGTATTATGTCTTCTGTGAATAGTGAAAGTTTAACTTCTTCCTTGCCATTTTGGATGCCCTTTTGTTTCTTTTTGTTATTGATTGCTCAGGCTAGGAATCCCAGTACTGTGTTAAATAACAATGATGAAAGTGAACATCCTTGTCTTGTTCCTGATCACAGAGAGAAAGTTCTCAATTTTTGCCTATCGAGGATGATATTAGCTGTGGGTCTTTTATATATGGCCTTTAAGATGTTGAGGTATGTTCCCTTTATCCCTACTTTATTGAGGTTTTTTATCAAGAAAGGATGCTGTATTTTGTCATATGCTTTTTCTGAATCTATTGAGAGGATCATATGGTTCTTATCCTTCTTTTTATTAATGTAATGTATCTTATTGATTAATTTGTGAATATTGAACCACCCTTGCATCCCAGGAATAAGTTCCACTTGATCATGGTGAATGATTCTTTTAGTGTAATATTGGATTCAGTTTGCTAGTATTTCATTGAGAATTTTTGCATCTATGTTTATCAGCGATATTGGCTGATTCTCTTTTTTAATGCATACTTTGGTTTCAGAATGAAGGTAATGATGGCCTCATAGAATGAGTTTGGAAGTGTTCCTTCCATTTCTACTTTTTGGAATAGTTTGAGAAGAATAAGTACTAGTTCTTATTTAAATGTTTGGTAGAATTACCCTGGGCAGCCATCTGGCCCCAGAATTTTGTTTATTTGGTGATTTTTGATTACTGATTCAATTTCTTTACTGGTTATGGATCTGTTCAAATTATCTATTTCTTCCTGTTTCCATTGGTAGTTTATACGTTTCTAGGAACTTATCCATTTCTTCTAGATTGCCCAATTTGTTGGCATGTAACTTTTCATAATATTCTTTTAAAATTGTATTTCTGTGGTGTTGATTATAATCTTACCACTCTCATTTATGATTTTATTTAGTCCTTTCTCTTTCCATTTTGAATAAGTTTGACTAAGGGTTTATCAATGTTATTAATTCTTTCAAAGAACCAGCTCCTGGTTTGATTGATGTGTTCTCTGGAATTTTTTTGTTTCTTTGTTTTTCATTCATTTCTGCTGTAATCTTTATTACTTCCCTTCTTCTTCTGGCTTTATTTAGGCCTCATTTGTTGTTCTTTTTCTAGCTCCTGTAGGTGTAAAGTTAAGTTCGGTATTTGATATTTTTCTTTGCTTCTTTTTTCTTTATAATTTTTTTTAATGTTTATTTATTTTTGAGAGAGAGACAGAGTGTGAGTGTGGCAGGGTCAGAGACAGAGGGAGACACAAAATCTGAAGCAGGCTCCAGGCTTTGAGCTGTCAGCACAGAGCTTGACATGGGGCTCGAACTCACGGACTGCAAGGCACCCCTCCACGTATTTTTTTAAATTATTTTTTTTTTAATTTCTTCTTTTAACTTTCTGGTTGACCCATTCATTTTTTAGTAGCATATTCCTTAACCTACATTTATTTGTGGTCTTTCCAAATTTTTTTCTTGTGGTTGACTTCAAGTTTCATAGCGCTGTGGTTGATGCATTGTATGATCTTATTCTTTTTGTACTTGTTGAGGCCTGATTTGTGACCTAGTATGTAATCTATTCTGAAGAATGTCCCATGTGTACTTGAAAAGAATTTGTATTCTGGGGCCCATGGATGGCTCAGTTGGTTAAGTGTCTGACTTCGGCTCAGGTCATGATTTCACAGCTTGTGAGTTGGAGCCCCACATTGGGCTCTGTGCCGACAGCTCAGAGCCTGGAGCCTGCTTCAGATTGTGTGTCCCTCTCTCGCTCTGCTCCTCCCCTGCTAATGCTCTTTCTTTCTCTCTCTCTCTCTCAAGAAAAAAAAAAAAAAGAATGTGTATTCTGCTGCTTTAGGATTGAGTATTCTGAATATGCCCCTTAAGTCCATCTGATCCTGTGTGTCATTGAAAGCCATTGTTTCCTTATTGATTTTTCTTTTTTTTTTTTTTCTTCCCTTGTTGATTTTTCTGCTTGGATGATCTGTGCATTGGTTTAAGCAGAGTGCTAAATCCCCTACTATTGTTGTATTATTATTAATGAGTTCCTTTTTGTTTGTTATTAATTGTTTTATATATTTTGGTGCTCCAGGTTGGGAGGTGAATATTTACAGTTGTTAGATCCTCTTGTTGTATAGATATAGTGCCCTTCTTCATCTCTTATTATAGTCTTTGGTTTAAAATCTAGTTTGTCTGATAGAAGTATGGCTACTCTGGGATTCTTTTGATATTCATTAGCATGATAAATGGCTCTCCATCCCCTCACTTTCAGTTGCAGATGTCTTTAGATCTAAAATGAGTCTCTTGTAGGCAGCCTACAGATGGTTGTTGTTTGTTTATTTATTTGTTTGTTGTTTTTAATCCATTCTGACACCTTGGTCTTTTGATTGGAGCATGTAGTCATTTTACATTCAGAGTGATTATTGATAGATATGTAATATTTAGTGCCATTTTATTACTTGTTTTGTATTGTTTCTGGAGATTTTACTCTCTTCCTTTCTAGCCTTTGTCACTTTTGGTCTTTCCTTCCTGCTCAGAGTCCCCTTTAATATTTCTGGCAGGGTTGGTTTAATGATCACAAACTCCTTTAGTTTTTGTTTGTCTGGAAAACTCTTTATCTGTCCTCCTATTCTGTATGACAGCCTTACCACATAGAGTATTCTTGGCTGCACATTTTTCTAATTCAGCACATTGAATATATCATGCCACTGCCTTCTGGTTTGCCAAGTTTCTGTGGAAAGATCTCCTGTTAATCTTATTTGTCTTCTCTTATAAGTTAAGGGCTTCTTTTATCTTGCTGCTTTTAGGATTTTTCTTTATCTCTATATTTGGCAAATTCAACTACTGTATGTCTTGGTGTTGTCCTGCTTTTGTTGATTTTGATGGGAACTCTCTGTGCCTCCTGGATTTGAATGTCTGGTTCCTTCCCCAGATTATGCAAGTTTTCATCTGTAATTTCCTTAAATAAACCTTCTACCCCCTTTTTCCCTCTCTTCTTCTTCTGAGGCTCCTATGATACAAGAGTTATTATGCTTTATGGAGTCACTGAGTTCTCTAAGTCTATATTCATGATCTAATGTTATTCTTTCCCTCTTTTCAGATTCATTATTTTCCATAATTTTGACTCTTATATCACTTATTCATTCCTCTATTTCTTTCATCCTGGTTGTTATACCATTTGGTTTCAATTCTTGGCTATTTTACTTTTCATATTGACCTAGCCTTTAGGTCTTTTACCTCTGCAGCAAGGGACTCCCTGGTGTCTTCTATTCTTTTCTCAAGCCCAGCTAGTATCCTTATGGTTGTTGCTTTAAATTCTGGATCAAGCATATTATTTATATCTGTTTTTATTAGATCCCTAGTCATGACCTTTTCTTGTTTTTTTTGTTTTTTTTTTGGTTTTTTTTTTTTTTTTTTTTTCTTTTGGGATGAGTTCCCTCTGTCTTGGCATTTTGTCTAGGTCTCTGTCTTCTTCACTGTGTTAGGAAATCATGTTTGTTTCCATCAGTTTATTGGATATGATGTGTCACATCTTTTGATATTTTAAAATTGTATGATTCTCAAGGCCAGTGATTTTGTATAATGCAAGTATACGACAAACCAAATGAAATCAAATATATCTAACAGTTCATCAACAATACACCTTATCTGGTTAAAAAAAAAACTACAGTAGTTTTTTTTATAGCAGTCAGTTCCTTTGCTTCATGTATAAGTTGCAAAAACATTAAGAAGCTAAAATTACTGGGGCGGCTGGGTGGCTCACTTGGTTGAGCGTCCAACTTCAGCTCAGGTCATGATCTCACAGTTTGTGAGTTCAAGCCCCGCGTCAGGCTCTGTGCTGACAGCTCAGAGCCTGGAGCCTGCTTTGGATTCTATGTCTCCCTCTCTCTGCCCCTTCCCTGCTCATGCTCTGTCTCTCTCTGTCTCTCAAAGATGAATAAACATTAAAAAAAAAAAGAAGCTAAAATTACTTAAGAATAATAAAATTTTAAGAAAATATAAGACACAGATGGTCATGAAAATATTGAAATATTAAATAGAAAATTAGTTCCGATTACTCTTTTTGGGAAAAAAAGGACATTGGAGATTTGAAGATTTCCTTTCAAAACATTTCATGATTGGAATAGGAAGGACAGCCACTCTTGGCGGGTAAAGTAGTAATGAGAAGATAGAAATAATTGAACTTAACAGTGGTAAATGTGCATCTTCAACAAATGCAATTTAAATTTTAGACAGCTAACACATATACTCTGGGAATACATTTAACAAATAGTTTTATGTATACTAATAGGATGAAAAATGGGTTTCTAGAATTCTCTCAAGAGTCTAACTAAAATCTAAGTCTGCCTAGAAATGAGTTCCATGCTTGATTTCAAAACTCACTGCTAATGTCACAGAAGTTATAATCATAATTAACCACTTTACCAAGAAAGGAAAAACTGTTTTTCATTTAACTGTATTGGTGACTAATACTTGAAATAATGTATAAAATTTTTGTCTTATGCTGTCATAGCTAAAACATACACAAAATCATTTTTATCTAAAATGTAAATTATAAAGTTGTTAAAATATTTTTCCCTTTATAATAAAGTTCTATGTTTGTTTAATTATAGACAAAAGGTTCTCAAACCATGACACCTTCTGGCTCCCAGAAAAAAGTTAAGAGAACTCTGCCAAACCCACCTCCCGAGGAGACCTCCACAGGCACTCAGTCAACATACAGCACGATGGGCACAGTTTCCAGGAGAAGGGTCTGCAGAACCAACACAATGGCACGGGCCAAGATTCTCCAGGATATAGACAGAGAGCTTGATCTTGTAGAGAGGGAATCTGCAAAGCTTAGAAAGAAACAAGCAGAACTTGATGAGGAAGAAAAGGAGATCGATGCCAAGTTACGGTACCTGGAAATGGGAATTAACAGGAGGAAAGAGGCATTATTAAAGGAGAGGGAAAAGAGAGAGCGTGCCTACCTCCAGGGAGTAGCTGAGGATCGGGATTATATGTCTGACAGTGAGGTGAGCAGCACCCGACCCACCAGAATAGAAAGTCAGCATGGCATAGAGCGACCAAGAACTGCTCCCCAAACTGAATTTAGTCAGTTTATACCACCGCAAACCCAAACAGAATCTCAACTGGTTCCTCCGACGAGTCCTTATACACAATACCAGTATTCTTCTCCTGCTCTTCCTACCCAAGCACCCACCCCATATACCCAACAGTCCCATTTTCAGCAACAGACTTTGTACCATCAGCAAGTTTCACCTTATCAGACTCAACCAACATTTCAAGCTGTGGCAACAATGTCCTTCACACCTCAAGCTCAACCTACACCAACCCCACAACCTTCTTACCAGTTACCATCACAAATGATGGTGATACAACAGAAGCCAAGGCAAACTACATTATATTTGGAGCCCAAGATAACTTCAAACTATGAGGTAATTCGCAACCAACCCCTGATGATAGCACCTGTTTCTACTGATAATACGTATGCTGTTTCCCACCTTGGGAGTAAGTACAATAGCTTAGACTTGAGAATAGGATTGGAGGAAAGAAGTAGTATGGCAAGCAGTCCAATATCAAGCATATCTGCAGATTCTTTCTATGCAGATATTGACCATCATACTCCACGAAATTATGTCCTAATTGATGACATTGGAGAAATTACCAAAGGAACAGCAGCATTAAGCACTGCATTTAGCCTTCATGAAAAGGATCTGTCAAAAACAGACCGTCTCCTTCGATCCACTGAAACACGTAGGTCTCAAGAAGTGACAGATTTCCTGGCACCATTACAGACTTCCTCCAGATTGCATAGTTATGTGAAAGCAGAGGAAGATCCCATGGAGGATCCTTATGAGTTAAAGCTTCTGAAACATCAGATTAAACAAGAATTCCGTAGAGGAGCAGAGAGCTTAGATCACCTTGCTGGTCTTTCCCATTACTACCATGCTGATACTGGCTATAGACATTTTCCAAAATCTGAAAAGTATAGCATCAGTAGACTCACACTTGAAAAACAAGCAGCAAAACAACTACCAGCAGCCATACTTTATCAAAAGCAGTCAAAGCATAAGAAATCACTAATTGATCCTAAAATGTCAAAATTTTCTCCCATTCAAGAAAGTAGAGACCTTGAACCTGACTATACAAGCTATATGACTTCTAGCACCTCATCTATTGGCGGCATTTCTTCCAGAGCAAGGCTTCTTCAAGATGATATCACTTTTGGACTCAGAAAAAATATTACAGACCAACAGAAGTTTATGGGCTCATCCCTTGGAACAGGACTGGGCACATTGGGAAATACCCTACGTTCAGCTTTGCAGGATGAAGCAGATAAGCCATACAGTAGTGGCAGCAGGTCCAGACCTTCTTCCAGACCTTCGTCTGTCTATGGGCTTGATTTATCAATTAAAAGAGATTCTTCCAGCTCCTCCCTAAGACTGAAAGCTCAAGAGGCTGAAGCTCTAGATGTTTCCTTTAGTCATGCTTCACCTTCTGGCCGAACTAAGCCTACCAGTTTACCAATTAGCCAGAGTAGAGGAAGAATACCAATTGTGGCCCAGAATTCTGAAGAGGAAAGTCCACTCAGTCCTGTTGGCCAGCCAATGGGAATGGCCAGGGCTGCAGCTGGGCCCCTGCCACCAATATCTGCAGACACTAGGGATCAGTTTGGATCAAGTCATTCATTGCCCGAAGTTCAGCAACACATGAGAGAAGAATCACGAACTAGAGGCTATGACCGTGACATAGCGTTCATCATGGATGACTTCCAACATGCCATGTCAGACAGTGAAGGTAAATTGGGCCTCAACCTACCTTGTTACTCTCAAAACTCAAACTCTTATTTTTCTGCATGTTTAATTTTCCTTCTCCAAGGATGTATTCTACCTTTTTTAGTGCGTCTTTTGCATGTTTACTTCAATTTTATTTCTTGTAAATGGAAATTTGATCTTGTGTATAGATTTCCTAGCATGCTTTTCTTTATTTCCTTTTAGTTTATTATTTTACTGTCGTTTCTTGATTGTTTGCTTGATTTGTTTGGCGTCCACTTTTCCAAAACCATTATTAAGTAATTGTGTCAATAAAATATGGTCATCCCTTAATTCCATAGCTGGAAAGTTTTTCATTGTATGTTTCTTTTATTTTTTAAAAAATGCATTTCTAAATATACTGGTCAGTTTCTTTCAGTTTGTGAAAGTATTAAGATTTAGAGCTATTAAGTACTATTCTGCTAGACTTTGTAATAGAAAAGTACTTATGTTATTTTTGTGATATCATTGTTTATTAATTCAGAGAATGTTCTCTTTTGAGACTCTTTGGCTAAGGACCTGATATTAACATAATGTAAATTTTATAATTCTCCTTAAATAAAAGATTCATATTTTATTTCTCTCACTATGAATATCGTAATTGACAAGTTTGTGCATTTTGCATTACATAACTAGAAAACTTAGCACTAAATATGATATTAACAATAAATAATCATAGCAGTATGCAGGAAACATTATTTAGATTTAGAATAAAATATTTGTACACTAATTTTGTGACAAGAGAGGAGACTTACAGGAATACAAAGTGTCCTTTCCATGCCAAGAGGACTCATGACTTTTGGTTCTTTTTTCTCCCTCCTCTATGGTTTACATTTGAACGTAGGTATGATTTGAGTCCTGAAAATAAGACATTTCTCATCAAATAAAAGCATTATTATTTCATGCCTTTGAAGACTGTAGAGCACTCAGCTAACATGAACATCTCATCTTTTAAACCTGACATTTTCAGCAAAGACTCACAGGAAAATAAGTGTTCATGAAAAGAATTTTCTTTCTACTTCTGTTATCTAGACACTGATATGATTTTAGAAATTCAAATCTAGATTTAAAAAGATTAAATGACTGAATCTGAAAGTGGACAGACTCCTCTTAGTGAAATTCCAACAGACTAGTTACTTTCTGACTTATTTTATTTTCTACAGGCTATTGGATTGACCATTTTTATTGATAATTATTCAATTAAATAAAGCACACTCTTTGTATATTTTTTGTTTAGTCAATTGTTTGACTCTCTCTAGTTAAACAAGGTTATGATATTATGTGGAAACAGTTTCTTTTGCTACTTTTCTGACAGTCCGCATTTTACACACATTATATGCATATAAAACAATTGTGCAGGAGAATATGAAGATTCTTCAATAAACATATTGGTAAAATAACAAGATAAAACAAAAACTCCAACAGGTTTACGGCATAACTAAACACGTAAGGCTGCGTGTGTACATTGAGCATATATTTGACAGGATTTGACAAGTTCATTTATTCATCATTGAGTTTTGTCAACATAGTGCCAGACATGTAGGTGTATCTAGATATTCCAAAATGTGTTTTTTTACATACAACCCTATAAAAATAACCAAATGTTTTATTTCACATTTATATGTTTGGATGATATATACTCATAGTCATCAAGGGCTATATGAAAAACATTATTTTCATAAAGTAGATGATGAGACATCATGCTGCATACAAAATTATGAAATGTATAAAGATGATATCAAAGAAATAATTAAACTTAAATGTCATTGAAATTACACAACTAAACTAAAATGTATTTAAAAATAAGACAAGAAATTTAGTCATAAAGAACATGCTTATACAGAATTAGATAAAGGACAACTATAACAAATTGAATTACATATGTAACATTATGTGTGTGAATTATAGTGATTATCTTTGAAAATTGTATGTTTTAAAATGTTAGTTATTTTCTTTGCTTTTTAAATCACATGAACATATTAACTCTTCTTCTGGTAAAGTGATGACCAGCTTTTCTTTTGAAATCTTGGATTCCTTGGGTAAGGGAAAAATTAGAGAATATTTTTCCTAATTACATAACTCATTTGTGAACTAATGAAATATCAGGGATTTTTAAATAATTTTTTACCAAACATATGCTATATCTGTAATTCAATGATGTGAAGATCTCTTTGAGAAGTGTTAACATTCATTCTAACAGGCTGTTTAGTATTGAGTAGACAAAAGCAAATTTAATTGATTTCAAATTGTTGTGTGCTTTCCTTGAATTCAATTAAACTCTAGGTTATAGACTCTAAGAATATTTTTCCAAATGTGTTTTATATGACTTTGGTTAATTTTGAAGTAGCTCACTTGAGATAAAATCTAGATAAGCATCATTTGTGTTGCTTAATATGTAAGGCCATTAGCTTGAAGTCCACAGTTTGACATGCGTGCGTGGTTGATTATGTGCAGGGCACAATTGCCTTTGCTTTGGAGCAGATTTGGAGGGAAGCTAAGCTCAAAGCAGTCAAGTATATTTATCTCTACAACACAGATATTTTCATGAAAACATTCTTTCAAAGTATACTCCAAGCCAAAAATAAATAATAAAGCATTAATATAGTGTCTTTTAAAAATGTTTTTTTTAACCTATGTTTGATACTGAATATAATTGAACTATTCATATAACGGTTGACTGTGAATAATGCTAGACCCCCAAATAGCTTACTTTTAGTTTACATTTAAGATTGCAAGAAAATATCATCAGTTGAAAACAAGGAGATATTAATCTGTAGCAAATTATTTAAACTAATTTGGAAATTACTTTTTATAAAATTTAATTTTTAAAGTGCAGATCTACCATGGAAGATCAGACGATTGGAGTTGGAAACAACTAGCATTTATGTCCAATTAGCTATAAATTATGAAGAAAAAATACAGTTTAAAAGTAGGTTCATTTCTCTGGTTGCACTTGATTGATCTATAAATTGTTATGCAAAGTATGACAGATATCCCAACTTAGTTACATATTGAGTCAGTGTAAGGAACAGTAGACAACCAAAGTAGGTAATCAGAAATAAATTGACAAAATTTGAATCAGGTTGAGATTCTGCTTTATTGGCATAGACATAGTCAAGGAAACATGATTTAAAGGATTGTGTCTCAAATACAATTAATGAAGTTATATATTCAAGTGAAATCGTATACTACATCATCTAAGATACTCATTTATTAAAATCAGCTAGATTTTTTTCATGAGAAATATATAGGAATATGTAAGAAGTAAGATAAGATAACTATTACTGTGGTTGGGGATAATCTAGTGTATAGAGACCAATGATTAACTTATAATTTTGTTTGGTATTTGCTTATCAAATGACTCTTATATTAAATATTTTTTTCATAAGTTTAGTTTTTTAGTGTAAAATTAAAACTATTAAAAACCATAATATTATCAAGGAGTTTGTGAGTAAAGGTTGTATAACTGTTAATGAAGTTCAAGGGCCAAATTAATATTTATTTTTTAATGTTTGTATCATAATTAGGACATTTAACTTCTTTCTTTAGTTGATGATTAATATTTCTATTTAATTCATCTCCCAAACACGTGTTGTATTTTATGGCATTTAGAAGGCATTGTTTTAGTGTTGAGAGAGGGGAAAAAAGAAAAAGCATCCTCAAGCAGCTTAGAACCTCCTATTAGAGATCAGACAAGCACATATACAGCCACATACCAGGTATGTAACATTGGATTTCCTCAAATTGAAGACTGACTAAATTATGACACATCATCAGTCATCATACTTATTGAGGGTAAATGCTATGGTTAATCACAGGAGGTGACCACAGGACCCCGATCACAGGAGGTCTGGAGGTGAGTAGTGGTATATATGCTATTGGGTTGCCAATCCTACCAGCAAAGATGTAATGGAAATTGGGGGAAAAAAAGTGTTGAGAAGTTTTTGAAGAGAGGACAATCAAGGATGTAGACAGAAAAAGGAAACTATGAGGAGTTGGGAGAACTCAAAAGTACAGCATTGTAGATGCTAGAATTTATAGAAAGCCTAAGTTTATAGCACCATCAACGAATCTTTCAGCACGAGAACTTGAGAAAGACTGCTCCATCTGCCATTTAGGAAACAACAGTGTATTTCCAGATACGCTTTTACAAATTAGGGATCTTTTTGCAAAGAATAAAACTTTAAATGAAGTCAGATTCTATGTATTAGGTAAAATGGGACTTGGGGGCACCAAATAATAGCTTTAAAAGACCGTGGAATTACCAAGAACTGAATGGGCTGAAAAATTTAAAATAATTATGTACTTAAATGTGGTTGCATTTCAAAAAGTATTGTAAGATGTCAAGTTTTGCCACATTATAAATATAGAAAGCAGTCAATCAGCTCTTCAGTCGAATTCCTAAATCTGTGACTGCATGGAAAATAATTATTTAATTTTAATAAAACATTGTAAATATATTTTAATAGTAGGCTACCAGGTGAGTATGGCACACATGTTCCTAACAGTAGTGTCTGGGATC
The DNA here is from genome assembly GCF_018350215.1 of Panthera leo. Classification (NCBI taxonomy): domain Eukaryota; kingdom Metazoa; phylum Chordata; class Mammalia; order Carnivora; family Felidae; genus Panthera; species Panthera leo. The sequence goes on along the minus strand of NC_056680.1, from coordinate 86,143,912 downwards.
CTCTTAGAAATAAATGTTTCATTTATTTATTGAATGTCATAGAAATGTCATGTTTTCAAAAGCATTCGCTTGGTTTTCAAAGCCAGAAGCCACATAGTAGTGGTTGATACAATAGTGGGAAAGTGACAGAATCTTCTGTACTGAAGGAAGACATTTTCCTTAGATGTTAGCGATAGGTGGAGGTAGTGGGGGAGAGGTGAGAAAGTAGAAACTAAAGGGTTGAGGTTGAATAAAATCACTTCTGAGGCATACTCACTTGTTAATTGATTCAGTCACTATCAAAATTTCTTCTCCTTATTTAAAATTTTATTTTCCTCTGAGAGTTTGAACAGGTGTGTACATTATTTTTTTTCTAAGTTACTCCATGGTACAAAATTTTTATCATAGTGTTGGAAATGATTTTTCTCATCCTACTGGGAGTTGTATTTGAAATGCATGAATGGCTAACAAGCCTGGAGCATGTTGGTACTTCAGAGCATCTTCTGTCCTCTATCATCTGTATTAGTTGTGGTTGCAATGTTTGATATTTCCTTGGTCTCCAAAGCCTATCATCTGCGTCGTGAAGAAACAGATTGGTTTGACAAACCCAGGGAGTCTCGTTTGGAAAATGGACATGGTCTGGATCGCAAACTGCCAGAAAGATTGGTCCACTCTAGACCACTTAGTCAACATCAAGAGCAAGTAAGTGCTGTATTGAGCAATCTCTTTTAGATTTATCCCCCACTGCAATTAAAAAAAAAAAAAAATTATGCCATCAATCAATCAAGCAATCATCCTAGAACGGTCTCAGTATCATTTATCCTAAAATGCATGGGACTTCGGTCAGTCTTCATAAAAAAAATTGTTTTTCCAGTAACTTAAAGTACTAAGTACCTTATTGAATCACCCATGGCTATTGACTTTGCAGCAATGACTGGGCAATTTAAGTGATTCAATCCTCCAAAAGATAATTAAGTTTGTATAACCTACCCAACACTGGTATACAAGGAGAATACATGTAGCTCCTAAAGAACTTACGGAATATTGGGTAAAATTGGTGTGGATAATTTCAGTGCTTTCCAATAACAGTGTGTTCAGGTGTTAAGAAATATAGCAATTAAGGGAGTGGACCAAACCAGGTCAGCTGGGACAGGGAAAGCTTCACTTGGGAAAGAGGAGAATTTATATTTTAGAGTCTATTATATGGACATATTTGTTTTATATTATCTTTGTATTTTATCATCAGAAAAACTCATAAAGTAGATAATATTCATTAATATCTATTTATAGATGGAATTAAACTTAGAGATAAACTTCACAATTAGATAAATATGATACCAAAATGCATGGCCATATTCACTTCAGAACCAATGAGGTGATGTTTGTATGAATTTTGAGAGACACTTAGGAGATCAACATTTGGATAAATTGAAGGAGACTTCTGTGTTAAGCCCAATGGTTTTAAATCGATTCCCTTAAGAGATAGATATTTTCAGGCTGTGTACCCATAATCATTAAAATACCCACAGAAGAACCAGTTGACTTATTTCATATACATTATTAATTCCTAAACCATCTTGGCAGATTAGTGATTCTTTGATATAGAAGACAATTATTTTGAATGGCAAAGGTAAACCATATGAACTTACTGTACCTTACTTCAATGTTTGTTACATTAAAGTATAAAAAAGATGACTTTGCCCATATACGTACTATTGAAAAGATAATATCTATACTCACATTTTACTTCTTCCAAAGCAATTTCAGTTTTCATGGATAAATTTCTCGCTGCTAAATAGGACTTCTGGATCTCCAAATTTTGTTCTGTTTGGTTTTATATATATTTTCTAGAAATCTTGGGATTCTTCTTTCTATATTATAAATATTCTTTTACTGTTTCTGATATCTTTGATAAGATTTGGCTTAGATCCATCTCCCACCCACCTCTCCTCTGGTAACCATGGATGAGTTGATGGGTCAAACAGGATAAGGGCATTAAGGAACACACTTACTGTAAATAAATAAATATGTAAATAAATATTTTTAAGAAAGGTTTTGTGTTAGGATTGTGTTTACCTCTATGTACATGTCTATATACTTCCATTTCTTTCTATTTCATTAAAATGTATCAGGTAATTGACGTATACTTTTCTTAGCTTACCTTGTTATTATTAAAATTGTATATATAGCTGGAGTTCAATCTCACCAAATAGAACAGGTTGGAGAGCAAGAAAAATTAATAAACTCATTCTGAACATGTTTATGACGTATAAACTTAACTCTTTTTATCTGCAGTTATGAAAATAATCTGTCAGCTGAAACTAACTTCTTGAATATATTTTACTATGAGTTTCTCTCTTATAATGACTTACTTTTTATATCTTCCATGCCTCATTTGTTTCTTTGAAGTTTAGTATTTCCCGTAAACCTACATCAGATCACTGAAAGCACAAAAATCCTTTAAAGAAATCTCAATAAAATGAACTATATAAACTACAGAGCTAGAAAATAACTTCTGTATAATTATTTCCCGACACTACTGTTTCCATGAATGCTTCGAATAGTCTTGGCCAACTAATTTATTCAACCAATATTCTTGGAGGATACATTTTAACGTAATCTATGTCCACCTCAATTCTATTGTATGTAGATGAAACATTAATAACCCTAGTAGTACTGTTTAATTTTCTGTTACTAACATCTGCCTATTTATGATTTAAATGCACTCAGGACATAATGCATCCTGTTTAAACAAAATATATTTATAAACCCATATAATGCCAAAATTAAGCAGAGAGAGTATATTTAAGAATCATTTCATGAATTTCTTACTGTTTTTTATACAGTAGAAAATGTGAGGGTCTTTGTTAGAATTACTTATAGGTAAATGTAATAAAGTAATGTTTATTTTTTTGTTAAAAGTTATTTTTTTACATTTATAGATTTATTACATTTTTAAAAATTTATTTCATTATTTTGAAAGAGAGAGAGAGCACAAGAGAGGGAGAGGGAGCATGGGCAGGGTAGGGGCAGAGAGAAATGGAGAGAGAATCCCAAGCAGGCTCTGCACCGTCAGCACAGAGCCAGACATGGGGCTCAAACTCATGAACTGTGAGATCATGACGTTGGCCGAAATCAAGAGTTGGATGCTTAACTGATTTAGCCACCAAGGCACCCCAGTTTATTGCATTTTTTAATTTTGATGTCTAACATACAAATGAAAACCTCCATATGTAGTTACCAAAACCGCAAATATACAGAATTATAAACTAGTTATAAAGTGCACAGCCATATAATCAATATACAGACCAAGGAAGGGAAAGTTGTCTGTCCCCCAGATACCATCTTGTGCCTTTTCCAGATTATAATCTTCAACCTCCTCCAAACAAGTAACACATATGTAACAAAGTAACAAATATTGTGACACTAATTGCTTTGATTTCCTTATAGTTTTTTCTCCACAGAAGTTACATAGAACACAACATATGCTTCAATTACATTTGCATAAAGTGCAAAATTAATGTGTTTTGGCTTTAATATTTATCTTCAAATACTCTTTGTCATTAAGTCACCATAACTATATTTTGGTCTAGAGAGAATAACCCAATGGCATTCTCATTTTATTCATTTGTTTGCATCTGTAATCATAAAAAGGTAATATTGAGCTCTTGGTACTAATAAAGCTGAATGCTTGTATTTGGCAACGTATGCATAACAAGAATCTATACCCATAAAATGCTCTGGAGGCGAAGTAATAAACCCAGACTGACTAGTGCAAAATGAATTTTTCTGCTTTTTTAAAAATATCTTATGTAAAAATTCAAGAGACACCCAGAAAAATTTTTCTGAATGTTTATTAAACTCAAAATCATATTATTATTTAAATATATATATATATAAATATATATATACTTTGAATATATATATATAAATATATATATACTTTGTATATATATGTAAATATATATACTTTGAATATATATATAAATATATATATACTTTGTGTGTGTGTATATATACACATATATATACACATATATATGTATATATTTATACACACTTTGAAAGGAAACAAATATGGATTTTCCTTCTTTACCTCATCTCGAAATAGGGCTAATAGCCCTCACAGGGTGAGTATAAAGGTCAACACTTCCTGACTAATGCCAGCTGCCTCCATGTTCTGCACTAATACACGTGTCTTCTCCAATCCTCATGCAACTGCAATATTGAGGTACATTAAACTCTTCTGAAGAAGCCACCCTCCCTTACATTCGGGGCCTTGGGATGTCTTGTTCCCTTGACCTGAGTACTCTTCCTCTTCTCCTCCCTTGTCGAACTCTATTCATCAGTCAGGTCTCCATGTCCTGTCTTACAAGAAGACTTCTCTCACACCACCACCACCTCCCCACAAATTGGGGCAAGTGTTCTTCCCTTGTGCTCCAATGGTTTTGCAGGCATTATGTCACAGGCTGAGAGCTCCCAGAGAGCAGGGGCTCCCGATTCCATACACCACAGGGCCTAGCACAGTCCTTGGAACACAAGAAGGATGCTCTCATCCTGCAGCTCGCATGCATGGTGTTTAAGAGAGGGAAAGGATGAATATCTCTGTGAATAGCAGATATGTTAACGCAAGTGTTATCATTTCATAAGTTTGAAGGCTCAGTTATTCATGAGAATATGTGTAGGAAGGAAGAATTATCCTTTTGCTGGGAGGCATAAAGATGATAGTTCTTTCAGTGCAGAATCACCAAAAGACAAGGCCAGAGACCAGACTCTGGGGGAGAGGTGTGGGCACTGCTTCACATCTTGCTCCTACTCCTATTTGACAGAAGCAACATGTCCCCTGAAGCTCCATCTCCTGGGGAACTCTGAACACTCACCTGCAGTGCTTAGGAAAAGCTAAGATTCAACTAGTTCATACATGGGAGATAGATACCACTGCTTTTCTACACATTTTTGGTCACATTGATCATAATTGTGGCAGTTTTATGTTTTTGATTTATTAAGTGAGTTTGTGGTGCTGTTAGAGACAGTCTCTGAAACTATACGAGGTGTTAGGAGATGTTCTGAAAGCAACATTTAAAAACATTTTAACATTTATTTTATAGCAACTCTACTAACATCGTCATAGGTACAATTTAGAAGGTGATCATTGTTAGCTGATGAAATTCTGGGGAAAATTTTGGAAAATCCTACTTGTCTCCTAGCTGTGCAACAAATGCACTGAGATTACATCAAACTCTCCCTAGTCTAGATATTTGGAAAGAATAACAAAAGGTGAAAATGTGTCTTCCTACTTTATTTTTGACCAAGTGGAAAACATGACTTTTTAAGATGGTTTTTAAATAAAACATGAAATTAAAGAAATTTAAAGTAAAGTGAAATAATACCAGTTTTGCTTATCTACAGTATCAAACCAAGGTTCATGTATATCTAATAGTTGTAGAGTTTTCAATGCACATGGTTTAATTTTTAGTAAAAAAAAAAAATGAAGATCTTTAAATGCGGGTTGAGGGAAGTGAAAGAACAGAAGTAGAAGGAGAAAAGATGAAGGGTGGGGGGAGTAAGAAAGGCAGAGGAGAGAAGTTAAGAGTGAAGAAGAAAGGAGAGAGAGGTAGACAGAGACTGACACAGAGGAAACAAGACAGGAAGAAAAAGGGAAAATGTATAGACTCTTTTTTCCATGAAAATAAATAAGGTTTTCTTTTTTAAATGTTTTTAATTTATTCTTAGAGAAAGAGAGAGAGAGAGAGAGAGCACATGAGCAGGGGAAGGGACAGAGAAAGAGGAGAGAGAGTCCCAAGCAGGTTCCTGCTGTCAGCACAGAACCCGACATGGAACTCCCACTCAGGAATGATGAGATCATGACCCGAGCCAAAATCAAGGACTGTTGCTTAAGTGACTGAGCCACCCAGTTCCCCCAATAAATAAGGTTTTCATTAGTTTACAAAGTTATGGTAGTATGCGTTACTTAGGGTAACTGATTATACTTACCATAATAGGTTTATAATCTTGCAGACAACATTTTAGTTTTACTTTGAAGAAATCATATACTATTCCTGGACTCCACAGGATTCTGCTGTTTGGGGAATGTTTTCTGTTCATCAGAAATCTGATTAAGCTTATTCTTTCCTAAAGAGAATAAAAGCAAAAGGCTATAATTTAAGCTTGCAGTTTTCAATGCATATGTTACTTTTAATATGTAAAATTCTAGCGATAGAATTCTAACATTCTTACATCTGGATTTACACATTAAAACCACTCGAGTATTCAAAGACTCTTCCTCACAAAGTCAACCTCTCTTGAGTTCTAAATTCTATTTAATATTTTGGTTCAGTACTCTCACACACTTCTTTTTTTGTCAATGTTTATTTGTTAATTTTGAGAGAGTACATGTGTGTGCGCAGCCAGGGAAGAGGGTTGGGGGTTGGTGCAGAGAGAGAGAGGAGAGTGAGAATCCCAAGCAGGCTCTATGCTGTCAGTTCAGAGCCCCATGTGGGGCTCATCTCATGAATCGATCGATGAGATCAAGAGTCAGACGCTTAACTGAGCCACTCAGGCACTTCTTAAACTTCTTTAGTAAACTTAATTTTATTTGTAATTTCATTCACATTTTTCCAAGGTGATAGAAATTTAATCTATCTATAATATAGATATAATATATATATATAGATATTATATAGATATTATATAGATATATATAATATAGATCTCTATATAATATAGATATACTATATATAGATATAATATAGATCTATCTATAAATCTATCTATATAATTAAATCTAATAAAATCCTATTAAGGCAGATATGAGCAAATATTTCACTGTTTTTATCTTTCATTATTTCACAAATCTCATTTAGAAGACAAGTTCCATAAAACAGAAGACACAAGTTTGCATTCACTAATTTGTTTGGTTTCAGAAATCTCATTTTGCCAAGGGGAAACAGATAATGAAATCTTTTATTAACTAAACCAACACACTTAAAAAACAAGTCTAATCCTGTATATTACACTTTGTCTTTAAACATTGATTTTTCACCTTATCACATATATGTCTTAGATTATACAGATGAACGGGAAGACTGTGCACTACATCTTTCCTCACGCAAGGATAAAAATAACAAGAGACTCTAAGGATCACACGGTTTCAGGTAAGGAAAGTCAAATGACCTACTTTTTTATTTTAATGTGAGACTGGGACATGTATTTGGATTTCAGCTTAGATGGCTTCCCAAATTTTAGAAGACACTGCTTTTTATGTCAAAGATTGTGTTTTGGGAGAATTTCCAAAACTAAGCAGACTATGCACTCGAACATAAAAGATTGTAATGGCACAGTCATTAATATGACACGTTACTGATTGGTACGTCTTTAGGTCATTTTTTTTTCATTAATTGCATTTTCAAAACATACATGGCATTATAATACTCCATGATTATTTCCCTATTGAGCAAAATGGTGACTGGTTTTAGAACTGTAAAACATTCTTTTACAGGAAATAGGGAACTGCCTCTGATTCTTCTAAGGAATAAATCCCGCTCTGCCTTGTCACTTTGAACATTATCAATCAGTTTTTGTTTGTTTTTGTTTTTGTTTGTTTGCTTGTTTGTGTTCTTATGTAAACCAAGGCATAGGACACATCTCTAAAGGTTTTTATTTTGAAATAATGTTAGATTCCTACAAAATCCTGGGCCCCCCAGAAAATAGTACAGTCACTTCTTCTGCCCGTCCTTTACCTAGTTTCCCTAATGTTAACATCTACCTAATCACAATAAGATATCGAAACCAGAAAGTTAACATTAATATGAAGCTATTAAAATATCTACAAGCCTTATCTAGTTTTTGAGTTTCTCTTCTGACCCACTAAATTCTTTTTTTTTCCTTTTTTTCTGGTCCAAGATCCAATCCAGATTCCAAATTGCCTTTAGTTGTCATGCTTCCTTCATCTCCCCCAGGGTGATAGTTTTGCATTCGTGTTTCATGACCTAGATGCTTCTGAAAGATGATGGAAGTTCTATGTTACAAATTTAAAATTTTTGTTTAAATCTTTGAGACTAAATATAAATTCTGTCAAAGTTAATGACTTTTTGAAAGATGAACAGTACCTATATTCTCCCTCAAGTATATTCCTTGTGTATATAGACACTGTATATCAACAGAAAATATTCATAAATATAGATGTTCATATATACATATATAGAAGTATATGTATAGGTGATATATCTAACATGGTATATGTGTGGAGGGTTTTTTTTTTCTCTTTAAGGACTGATATAACAAAGGACAAAACAGGTATTTTTTTATCAGTTCACTTGCTATTGTTCCTTGCACATTTTAGACCATGGAGCATGTGGATGTGGAACAGGTTTTACTTTGAGCAACTTTACTTTCTTTATTTTCATAGAGAATGAATCGATTAGGAATCTAATGTTGTTTCCTTTTAAGATTGGTAATTTTTCTCCTATCAGAGACAGATAATTTAAACTTCCATAGTTTCACTGCATACACACAGTATTTTAAGTAGTGATGAAAGTCCCAAGGGTGAGTTTTAAAATCCATGGGCTCTGTGGATTGGAATAATTACTGTGGAATAACTCTATGGAATAGTTACTTCTGCAGACTATTTCAGTTCCCTCCAGCTCATAAAGCAAAACAACATAGTGCTTCCCAGCAATGCCAAAATTTTTTTCCACTGCCAGCAACAGAAATCTTCAAACTGTGTTACTAAATCATCAAAACTCTATATTAATGTATCTTTTTTCTAGCCATAGTCTTACTTTTATGCTGTATTAATCATTCCCTCAACCTTAGTATTTGTCTTTTGTAACTCGTTTTAATTTGCTTTCCTTTACCACAATTAGGAAAAAAAGCTTTGAATATAAAAAAGAAATAATAACGGTTGATATCTCGTTGTAAATATTCTAGTCTGAAAGCTAAATTCGGTTTCCTCTGTATATAGATTTTACTAAATGAGAAGCAAGAATCATTGTTTTGAACAATACATTTACTAGTCGTATAGCGTATCGTGTCTCTGCATGCCCCTTTTCCTTTTGATATTTACCTAATATAAAAGTAAAAATTTTTTCCCCATTCTATTTCCCTGCATTAATTACTACTGAATATACTTTCCATGTGTCCTTGGATAGAATGATCTCATAGTAAGTTAAATGTTCTGAAACAACTCGTGTTGTTTTTAAGTAAGTCCTCAGTACCTCAAAGGGATTTAAGTACAGGTATATGCATAACTGGAGTGAGAAATGACTTCTTTAGCGAACAATGCCCAGAAGGTCTAAGCCAGTGGCAGGCAAGCCCTTAGGCAGAGCATTTGTGCTGATCAGAGAGGCTAATCTCTCTGCTTGCTGTTTGCCACTCAACCAAAAGCCTGTTTTGCTTGACTAAACTTTTGGTGATATTAAGGATTTACTGTCATTTTTTAGCTATGTTGTACCATTTTTACGTTAATGTTAAGGGCATATTTTTTTGAGATACATGCTAAAATGTCTCCAGAAGAAACAATATTTGGGATTTCTTTCAAAATTAGTTGCATGGAGAATGATGAACGAATAGATGAAAAAAGATTGACTGTGGTTTGGTAATGGTTGGAGCTAGAAGACTGACCACCCTGGGTTTTATTATTGGCCTCCAATACTTGTTTTATATGCATGCAGTTTTCCATAATAAAAAAAATGTTAAGTTTCTGTTTGTTTTTCATATTTAGAGAAAAAGAGCAATGGCCAGTAGCTTCATCAGTGGTGAAAAAGCTATCTAAACTAACAACTTAAATGCCTTTATAAATAAGATGAGGTTGTAAGCAAGAAAAGAGTGAAGAGAACAGTAGTGTATCTGTTCTCCCAAACAGAGGGCCAAATGGCCATGAGTGCATTTCCATCTTGGTTTTAGAAACTCATTGAAAGTAGAAGTACTGTGTATCTTCTATAAGAGTTTAATAAACCATTCTAACTGGAAGTAGCATTAAGATATTTTATAAGAATTATACAAAACAGGTATACCTCATAAAAAGAGAAAATATATTTTTATTTTTTGGAATAAAAAATAATTTCAGAATAGGAGACCAGAATAGAAAGTGTGTGGGGTTTTTTGTTTTGTTTTTTTGTTTTTTTTGGTTTTTTCTCATTGTTTCTCCCGTGTGTTTCCCAAAGTATGAGCAGGAAACCCTCATGGTTCCCAACATTCTTTCACGAAATCCACAAAGTCAAAACTATTTTCATAGTAAATTCTAAGAAACACTTGCCTTTGCACTCTCATTTCCTTGTGAATATGCAGTAGAGTTTTTTCTAGAGGTTACATGATGTGTGCATCACAACAGACCGTATACAGAGCAAATATGAGAATTTACCTGTATTCCAGTTAGCTCAATATTAGGCATAATTGTAATAATGTAAAGCAATACCACCCATCTCTTAAGTGTCCCATTTTTAAAATACAGTCATTTTTTACCAAAAATGTCATTATTTTAACATAGAATGAGTTTATTAGTTTACATTCATTAATGTTTTAAACTCTCACTTTTAATTTATAATACAGAAAATATACAGAGCTGGAATTTATAGGACCAAAATCTCTTTGAGGTCCTCAGTAATATCAAAGAGTATAAATGGCTCATTAAAACCAAAATGTTTGAGAACCATTACTCTAATGATATTTATATAGATTTTAAAAAATTATAAATAAGTTTTTGTTCTTCCTATAAAAACTCATGCAACATAAAACATATTTTGCAAATGTTCTTATATCTCATATTAGATGCACTTTTAATTATTTGTTAATATTTACTGATCGAACACCCCTGGTGTGATTTACATTGTGTTCATTGCAAGGGTAATAAAATGAATACAACACAGACTATCATCTAAAATGTTCTCATAATTTGGTAGTAAAATCTGAAATGCAAGTAATTATTACAATAGAATTTTAGGAACAACTGAGACAAAGTCATGGAATTTATAAAACTTTATTGTTCATACCTATACATACATATATGTGTGTCCACACATGTATATATATGCATCATTATTTATATTTTTGTGATGTTTGCACAGAGAAATATATGCATACAATCTTCTATTAAATGATCTGTAACTTTTAGAAAATAGATCCTTTATTAACTGTAAACTTCAAAGATATAGGTGCTGATCAACAACTATATAATGGTTTTGAAAGTCTTTATTCAACCAAACACAAGGCAACAAAATGAAGAGAATAGATAGTGAATTTTAGAAGACCTGAGTTAGAGTTCAACTCTATTGCTTATTTAAATTTTGAGAATAAATTTGCTCATCTGTAAAATAAGACCAACTCTATGTGTCTCACATAATTTCAAATGAACCCAGCACAAAATCCTGTACTTACTATACACTCAACAAATGTTATTTCCCCTTCTCTTAGAAATTATCAGGAAAAAAAAAGGAGAAAATGTAACGCTAAAGAAATGAGTCTCTCTTTTTTATTTAAAGCCATCTTATGGTTCTGGAAACACAGCTGTTTCAAACAAGCCAAAGAAATTCTTCTGATTTCAAAAAAGATAATTTGCTTATGTATAGTTCCATAATGGATTGGCTACATCTGCACGGCTAGAAAGACTAATTAGCAAGTGTACTAGTGAAGAACACTAAATATGTTTAGGTTCAAAAGACAGCAGTATCTTCAGTGAAAATGTTGGCTCCTCTTCTGTTCTTCGTTAGTCTACCATCTTTATGAGCTTTTAGAAACAAGAGACAAATGTAACAGGTCTCCTTGGATCCGAGATGGTAGCAATACCAAATATGGATAGCTTTTTTATTATTATTTAAACAGCTTTAATAAGGCAGAATTTACATAAGTGTACACATTGTAAGTGTGTACACATTTGTAAGTGTACAAATGCACAAGTGTACAAATCAATTACTTTTAGTGTATTTAGGGAGTGTTGTGACCATCACCACAGTCTTGTGTTAGAACATTTCAGTCATTACAAAAAGTTCCCTTGAGGCGGCTAGCAATATCCACCTTCAACGCTCCAGCCACAGGCAGGAGATTTACATTCAGTATCTAAGTTTGCCCTTTCTGGGCATTTCCTATAAATTGAATCATATAGTATGCAGTTTTGGTGTCTGGCTCCTTTCACTTACCAACATTTTGCAGTTTATCTATTTTATCACATGTATCAGTCGTTTGATCTTTCTATAGCTAAATAGCATTGCATTGTTTGGATATTCTCCCTTTTTTTTATCCATTGAATTTTTCCCAGTTTCAAATATTTGCATACAAGTTTGAGTTTAACCATATGATATTTTTTAATGGTTTCCTAGAAGAGGAATTGTTGGGTTCTATGGTAAGTTTCTTTTTAACTATTCAAGAAACTGGCAAATCGTTTTCCAAAATGAATATACCATACTATGTTCTTGCCAGCAACGTCTGAGGGTTCCACGTTCTCCATGTCATTGCCAACACTTGATAATGTTTACCTTTTGGGGTGGGTGTGGATAAGAACTCTGTGTTTTAACTTCTGATTTCCTAATGACCTATGGTATTGAGCATATTTCAGGTGGTTATAAACAATGCCTGTCTCTTCTTTGGTGAAATGTCTGTTCACATACTGTACTCATTTGGGTTGTTTGTCTTCTTACTGAGTTGTATGAATTCTTTATATATTTTATTAATTCCATTTTAATGGAATTAAATTTATCAATATGTTTTTTCCTGTACCGACCAGGCTGAGCTCTTGATAGAGTATTAAGAACTATCCCAAGGTCACAAAGATTTTTCTCTTATTTTTTTATACCAGAAGCATTATACATTTAGCTTCATGACCTATTTTGTGTTGATTTTGGTATATGGTGTGAGGCAGAAGTCCACGTTCTTTTTTTTTTTTTTTTTTTTTTTTTTAAGCATAAATGGATATCTATTTGTGTAAGTACCTTAAAGAAAATCCCCCCATTGAATAGCTTTGGCACATTTTGTCAAAAACAATCACCATTAATACAAGGATTTATTTTCGATTTCTCAGTTCTATTCTCTTTGACTATGTGACTAACTTATTTCACCACTAGTATACTTTATTGTTTATTATTGTGTTTTATTAAGTTTTGAACTCTGGTAATATAAGTCCCCCTTTTCAAAATTGTTTTGGCTATTGTAGATCTTTTTAATTTTAATAATATTTTAGTATCAGCCTGCTGGGATTATGATAGGGGTTGCACTGAAATTATAGATCAATTTGGAGAGAACTGCTATCTGTTTCATTGAGCCATTTCATCCATGAACATGTAATATTTCTTCATTTACTTGGATCTTCTCTAATATTTTTCAGTAGAGTTTTATAGTTTTTGGTGTAGAAGACTAGCATTTCTTTTGTTAAATATGTCCCAATTATTTTATTATTTTTGTTGCTCTTATAAATGGTGTTATTTCTTAATTTCAATTTTGGACTATTCATTGCAGTTTTATAGAAATACAATTTATTTTTGTATATTGACGTTTTATCTTATAATCTCACTAATGTTGTTTTTAGTTCTATTAGTTTTGTTGTGTGGAATCCTTGAGATTTTCTGAGGATGCAAGTTCATGTCATCTGCAAATAAAGACAGCTTTATTTCTTCCTTTCCCAACTAGAATAGTTAATTGAATTTTTTTCTTTATTGCACTTGCCAAAACTTTGTGTACAGTGTTAAACAGAATAGCGAGAGCAGACATCCTTGCTTTGTTCCTCAAGAATGTTGACAACTGATTGTAATGAAAAATCAGGGACTCTGCCCTATCCCTGCCATAGAGTTCCTTCCTCGCCTCCCCTTTGTTAATACTTACTGGAAGAGATTTTTTGGCCTAACATTTTATTTATTTATTTTTTTTTATTTATTTATTTTTTTTATGGAGTTTCCAAATGTTACTCACTTTATTTACATTTACATTTTTTTTTTTTTAATATATGAAATTTACTGTCAAATTGGTTTCCATACAACACCCAGTGCTCATCCCAAAAGGTGCCCTCCTCAATACCCATCACCCACCCTGCCCTCCCTCCCACCCCCCATCAACCCTCAGTTTGTTCTCAGTTTTTAACAGTCTCTTATGCTTTGGCTCTCTCCCATTCTAACCTCTTTTTTTTTTTTTTTTTTTTTTTTTTTTCCTTCCCCTCCCCCATGGGTTTCTGTTATGTTTCTCAGGATCCACATAAGAGTGAAACCATATGGTATCTGTCTTTCTCTGTATGGCTTATTTCACTTAGCATCACACTCTCCAGTTCCATCCATGTTGCTACAAAATGGCCTAACATTTTAAAAAGCTGATCGGAAGTGTTTAAGAATAGCTTTAAAAGCCAACACAGCTAGTTAAACTTAATTTTATGTTTTTTTCAAATAACAGTGGATTACAGAGACAACTGCTGGAACTTGAACAGATCCTACAAGGTGGGCCTTGACACAGAAATGTCTCCTTTCCAATTCAGAAGAATTTCCTCACTTTTATTCTCATTTTAAGAGTATAGTTATACATGACACAGTTTCTCATTTTAAGAGTGCAATTATATATGATACAGTTTCTCATTGTAAGCCTCTCAATTATTTTTAGGGATAAACTGAGTATAAACTTATAGAAGTGAAATGTAGATCAGGTGGAATCTCTTCTAAAATCACAATTTCTTTCTGGTAAATTTTTTTTTTTTTTTAATTTTTTTTTTTCAACGTTTATTTATTTTTGGGACAGAGAGAGACAGAGCATGAACGGGGGAGGGACAGAGAGAGAGGGAGACACAGAATCGGAAACAGGCTCCAGGCTCTGAGCCATCAGCCCAGAGCCTGACGCGGGGCTCGAACTCACGGACCGTGAGATCGTGACCTGGCTGAAGTCGGACGCTTAACCGACTGCGCCACCCAGGCGCCCCTCTTTCTGGTAAATTTTAATGAAAGCTTGCATTCATTTTCCCAGTAACAAAGGAATGCTTCTTTTCAAGCCCAGTTCCACATGAAAATAATCACTCCTCCTGATACCTATCAGGATAAATATTGCTTGTGCAATTCTGTTCCTGCTAAGGAAGTACTTTGCTTCTAACTGGAGATAGGTTAGCACATTTTTCTATGCATCTTTAATAAGATTAAGTTTAAAGGGATTAATGATTGATGCCATGAGGTGAGTGTGAAGACATTCCAGATATTTAACCTCCAGGAGAGGAGGACAAATGGTAATGTTAATGTGAAATTTAAGGTTGTAAATCCAAAATGTATGAATTGGCCATGGAAAATTGGGCAATAAGAAATGAGATTCATTGAAAAGAATAAGGATTTATACTGATCTCCTGGAATATCTTCTTGACAAATAGAGTAATGAGAAAAAGTATATAGAAAGAACAAGGATGTAGAAGTAGTCATGGGAAAAAAATAGGCTCCAATCTTAAGTTCTTTACATGCTGGACAACCTAGGTAAGTGTCTAAATTTCCTTCATCTTAGCTTCGTTGTCCTGAAATGTTATGGCTAGTACATAACATAAAAAGTTGTGGAAATATTTTCTTTTTTTTTACTTTTTAAATGTTTTTATTTATTTTTGGGAGACAGACAGAGACAGAGCATGAGCAGGAGAGGGGCGGAGAGAGGGAGACACAAAACCTGAAGCAGGCTCCAGACTCTGAGCTATCAGCACAGAGCCTAACGCGGGCCTCAAACTTGTGAATCTTGAGATCATGACCTGAGACCAATTCTGACACTTAACTGAGCCACCCAGGCACCCCAGAAATAATTTTTAACATAAAAAAGTGTAAGACACATAGACAAAATTCTTGAAATGTTAGTTGCTTCTATTTGCCTCTATCTCTGAAGATGATACTAAAGAGTTTGAGAATAATCAAATAATGTATTAAATATAAAACAATATCGGCATGGCACACAGAAACCAAACAGAATTCATCACTTCAAAGTCATATATTTTGAGACATCTGACAGTTAAAAGTTCAACATATCTGATGTAGTAGAACATTGGCTGAAAATAAGAGCAGCTCTCTTTTTGTTTAAAGCACAATCTCACTGGAATGTTGGACTATTCATAGCTGGTCACCTAGCAACGTGTAACATTCCTTGTCCTTTCCAGGTAGTAGTAACAATTTTTAAAATAGAGAAATGAAAATAACCAAACAAATTGTATTATTTCACTCTTTATTTTATTTTATTTTGTTTTTGTTTTTGTTTTTAATATATGAAATTTATTGTCAAATTGGTTTCCATACAACACCCAGTGCTCATCCCAAAAGGTGCCCTCCTCAATACCCATCACCCACCCTACCCTCCCTCCCACCCCCCATCAACCCTCAGTTTGTTCTCAGTTTTTAACAGTCTCTCATGCTTTGGCTCTCTCCCACTCTAACCTCTTTTTTTTTTTTTTTCCTTCCCCTCCCCCATGGGTTTCTGTTAATTTTCTCAGGATCCACATAAGAGTGAAACCATATGGTATCTGTCTTTCTCTATATGGCTTATTTCACTTAGCATCACACTCTCCAGTTCCATCCACGTTGCTACAAAAGGCCATATTTCATTCTTTCTCATTGCCACGTAGTATTCCATTGTGTATATAAACCACAATTTCTTTATCCATTCGTCAGTTGATGGACATTTAGGCTCTTTCCATAATTTGGCTATTGTTGAGAGTGCTGCTATAAACATTGGGGTACAAGTGCCCCTATGCATCAGTACCCCTGTATCCCTCGGGTGAATTCCTAGCAGTGCTATTGCTGGGTCATAGGGTAGGTCTATTTTTAATTTTCTGAGGAACCTCCACACTGCTTTCCAGAGCAGCTGCACCAATTTGCATTCCCACCAACAGTGCAAGAGGGTTCCCGTTTCTCCACATCCTCTCCAGCATCTATAGTCTCCTGATTTGTTCATTTTGGCCACTCTGACTGGCGTGAGGTGATATCTGAGTGTGGTTTTGATTTGTACTTCCCTGATAAGGAGCGACGTTGAACATCTTTTCATGTGCCTGTTGGCCATCCGGATGTCTTCTTTAGAGAAGTGTCTATTCATGTTTTCTGCCCATTTCTTCACTGGGTTATTTGTTTTTCGGGTGTGGAGTTTGGTGAGCTCTTTATAGATTTTGGATACTAGCCCTTTGTCTGATATGTCATTTGCAAATATCTTTTCCCATTCCGTTGGTTGCCTTTTAGTTTTGTTGGTTGTTTCCTTTGCTGTGCAGAAGCTTTTTATCTTCATAAGGTCCCAGTAATTCACTTTTGCTTTTAATTCCCTTGCCTTTGGGGATGTGTCGAGTAAGAGATTGCTATGGCTGAGGTCAGAGAGGTCTTTTCCTGCTTTCTCCTCTAAGGTTTTGATGGTTTCCTGTCTCACATTCAGGTCCTTTATCCATTTTGAGTTTATTTTTGTGAATGGTGTGAGAAAGTGGTCTAGTTTCAACCTTCTGTATGTTTCTGTCCGATTCTCCCAGCACCATTTGTTAAAGAGACTGTCTTTTTTCCATTGGATGTTCTTTCCTGCTTTGTCAAAGATGAGTTGGCCATACATTTGTGGGTCTAGTTCTGGGGTTTCTATTCTATTCCATTGGTCTATGTGTCTGTTTTTGTGCCAATACCATGCTGTCTTGATGATTACAGCTTTGTAGTTGAGGCTAAAGTCTGGGATTGTGATGCCTCCTGCTTTGGTCTTCTTCTTCAAAATTACTTTGGCTATTCAGGGCCTTTCGTGGTTCCATATGAATTTTAGGATTGCTTGTTCTAGTTTCGAGAAGAATGCTGGTGCAATTTTGATTGGGATTGCATTGAATGTGTAGATAGCTTTAGGTAGTATTGACATTTTGACAATATTTATTCTTCCAATCCATGAGCAGGGAATGTCTTTCCATTTCTTTATATCTTCTTCAATTACCTTCATAAGCTTTCTATAGTTTTCAGCATACAGATCTTTTACATCTTTGGTTAGATTTATTCCTAGGTATTTTATGCTTCTTGGTGCAATTGTGAATAGGATCAGTTTCTTTATCTTTCTGTTCCTTCATTGTTAGTGTATAAGAATGCAACTGATTTCTGTACATTGATTTTGTATCCTGCAACTTTGCTGAATTCATGTATCAGCTCTAGCAGACTTTTGGTGGAGTCTATCGGATTTTCCATGTATAATATCATGTCATCTGCAAAAAGCGAAAGCTTGACTTCATCTTTGCCAATTTTGATGCCTTTGATTTCCTTTTGTTGTCTGCTTGCTGATGCTAGAACTTCCAACACTATGTTAAACAACAGCGGTGAGAGTGGGCATCCCTGTCGTGTTCCTGATCTCAGGGAAAAAGCTCTCAGTTTTTCCCCATTGAGGATGATGTTAGCTGTGGGCTTTTCATAAATGGCTTTTATGATCTTTAAATATGTTCCTTCTATCCAGACTTTCTCAAGGGTTTTTATTAAGAAAGGGTGCTGGATTTTGTCAAAGGCCTCTTCTGCATCAATTGACAGGATCATATGGTTCTTCTCTTTTTTTTTGTTAATGTGATGTATCACGTTGATTGATTTGCGAATGTTGAACCAGCCCTGCATCCCAGGAATGAATCCCACTTGATCATGGTGAATAATTCTTTTTATATGCTGTTGAATTCGATTTGCTAGTATCTTATTGAGAATTTTTGCATCCATATTCATCAGGGATATTGGCCTGTAGTTCTCTTTTTTTACTGGGTCTCTGTCTGGTTTAGGAATCAAAGTAATACTGGCTTCATAGAATGAGTCTGGATGTTTTCCTTCCCTTTCTATTTCTTGGAATAGCTTGAGAAGGATAGGTATTATCTCTGATTTAAACGTCTGGTAGAACTCCCCTGGCAAGCCATCTGGTCCTGGACTCTTATTTGTTGGGAGATTTTTGATAACCGATTCAATTTCTTCGCTGGTTATGGGTCTGTTCAAGCTTTCTATTTCCTCCTGATTGAGTTTTTGAATCGTGTAGGTGTTTAGGAATTTGTCCATTTCTTCCAGGTTGTCCAATTTGTTGGCATATAATTTTTCATAGTATTCCCTGATAATTGTTTGTATCTCTGAGGGATTGGTTGTAATAATTCCATTTTCATTCATGATTTTATCTATTTGGGTCCTCTCCCTTTTCTTTTTGAGAAGCCTGGCTAGCGGTTTGTCAATTTTGTTAATTTTTTCAAAAAACCAACTCTTGGTTTCGTTGATCTGCTTACAGTTTTTTTTAGATTCTATATTGTTTATTTCTGCTCTGATCTTTATTATTTCTCTTCTTCTGCTGGGTTTAGGCTGCCTTTGCTGTTCTGCTTCTATTTCCTTTAGGTGTGCTGTTAGATTTTGTATTTGGGATTTTTCCTGTTTCTTGAGGTAAGCCTGGGTTGCAATGTATTTTCCCCTCAGGACTGCCTTCGCTGCGTCCCAAAGCGTTTGGATTGTTGTATTTTCATTTTTGTTTGTTTCCATATATTTTTTAATTTCTTCTTAATTGCCTGGTTGACCCACTCATTCGTTAGTAGGGTGTTCTTTAACCTCCATGCTTTTGGAGGTTTTCCAGACTTTTTCCTGTGGTTGATTTCAAGCTTCATAGCATTGTGGTCTGAAAGTATGCATGGTATAACTTCAATTCTTGTATACTTATGAAGGGCTGTTTTGTGACCCAGTATATGATCTATCTTGGAGAATGTTCCATGTGCACTCGAGAAGAAAGTATATTCTGTTGCTTTGGGATGCAGAGTTCTAAATATATCTGTCAAGTCCATCTGATCCAATGTATCATTCAGGGCCCTTGTTTCTTTATTGAAACCCGTGTGTCTAGATGATCTATCCATTTCTGTAAGTGGGGTGTTAAAGCCCCTGCAATTACCACATTCTTATCAATAAGGTTGCTTATGTTTATGGGTAATTGTTTTATATATTCGGGGGCTCCGGTATTCGGCGCATAGACCATTATAATTGTTAGCTCTTCCTGATGGATAGACCCTGTAATTATTATATAATGCCCTTTTTCATCTCTTGTTACAGCCTTTAATTTAAACTCTAGTTTGTCTGATATAAGAATGGCTACTCCAGCTTTCTTTTGGCTTCCAGTAGCATGATAAATTGTTCTCCATCCCCTCACTCTCAATCTAAAGGTGTCCTCAGATCTAAAATGAGTCTCTTGTAGACAGCAAATAGATGGGTCTTGTTTTTTTATCCATTCTGATACCCTATGTCTTTTGGTTGGCGCATTTAATCCATTTACATTCAGTGTTATTATAGAAAGATACGGGTTTAGAGTCATTGTGATGTCTGTATGTTTTATGCTTGTAGTGATGTCTCTGGTACTTTGTCTCACAGGATCCCCCTTAGGATCTCTTGTAGGGCTGGTTTAGTGGTGACAAATTCCTTCAGTTTTTGTTTGTTTGGGAAGACCTTTATCTCTCCTTCTATTCTAAATGACAGACTTGCTGGATAAAGGATTCTCGGCTGCATGTTTTTTTCTGTTTAGCACACTGAAGATCTCGTGCCAATCCTTTCTGGCCTGCCAAGTTTCAAAAGAGAGATCAGTCACGAGTCTTATAGGTCTCCCTTTATATATGAGGGCACGTTTATCCCTTGCTGCTTTCAGAATTTTCTCTTTATCCTTGTATTTTGCCAGTTTCACTATGATATGTCGTGCAGAAGATCGATTCAAGTTACGTCTGAAGGGAGTTCTCTGTGCCTCTTGGATTTCAATGCCTTTTTCCTTCCCCAGTTCAGGGAAGTTCTCAGCTATTATTTCTTCAAGTACCCCTTCAGCACCTTTCCCTCTCTCTTCCTCCTCTGGGATACCAATTATGTGTATATTATTTCTTTTTAGTGTATCACTTAGTTCTCTAATTTTCCCCTCATACTCCTGGATTTTTTTATCTCTCTTTTTCTCAGCTTCCTCTTTTTCCATAACTTTATCTTCTAGTTCACCTATTCTCTCCTCTCCCTCTTCAATCCGAGCCGTCGTCGTTTCCGTTTTGTTTTGCATTTCATTTAAAGTGCTTTTCAGCTCCTCATGACTGTTCCTTAGTCCCTTGATCTCTATAGCAAGAGATTCTCTGCTGTCCTCTATACTGTTTTCAAGCCCAGCGATTAATTTTATGACTATTATCCTAAATTCACTTTCTGTTATATTATTTAAATCCTTTTTGATCAGTTCATTAGCTGTTGTTATTTCCTGGAGATTCTTCTGAGGGGAATTCTTCCGTTTGGTCATTTTGGATAGTCCCTGGAGTGGTGAGGACCTGCAGGGCACTTCCTCTGTGCTGTGGTGTATAACTGGAGTTGGTGGGCGGGGCCGCAGTCCGCCCTGATGTCTGCCCCCAGCCCACCGCTGGGGCCACAGTCAGACTGGTGTGTGCCTTCTCTTCACCCCTCCTAGGGGCGGGATTCACTGTGGGGTGGCATGGCCCGTCTGGGCTACTTGCACACTGCCAGGCTTGTGGTGCTGGGGATCTGGTGTATTAGCTGGGGTGGGTAGGCAAGGTCCACGGGGGCAGGAGGGGCAGGCTTAGCTCGCTTCTCCTTAGGTGATCCACTTCAGGAGGGGCCCTGTGGCAGCGGGAGGGAGTCAGATCCGCTGCCGGAGGTTTGGCTCCACAGAAGCACAGAGTTGGGTGTTTGCGCGGAGCGAGCAAGTTCCCTGGCAGGAACTGGTTCCCTTTGGGATTTTGGCTGGTGGATGGGCGGGGGAGATGGCGCTGGCGAGCGCCTTTGTTCCCCACCAAACTGAGCTCTGTCGTCCGGGGGCTCAGCAGCTCTCCCTCCCTTTGTCCTGCAGCCTTCCCGCTTTCTAAGCAGAGCTGTTAATTTATGACCTCCCAGACGCTAAGTCGCGCTTGCTGTCGGAACACAGTCCGTCAGGCCCCTCTGCTTTTGCCAGCCAGACTCGGGGGCTCTGTTTGGCCGGCGAGCCGCCTCTCCAACCCGGCTCCCTCCCGCAAGTCAGTGGAGCGTGCACCGCCTCGCCGCCCTTCCTACCCTCTTCCGTGGGCCTCTCATCTGCGCTTGGCTCCGGAGACTCCGTTCTGCTAATCCTCTGGCTGTTTTCTGGGTTATTTAGGCAGGTGTAGGTGGAATCTAAGTGATCAGCAGGATGCGCGGTGAGCCCAGCGTCCTCCTACGCCGCCATCTTCCCTCTCTCTCCTTATTTCACTCTTTAATGGAAAGTATCTCCTGATAGATACTCGAAAATAGAAGCTGTTGAACTACGTCGAACACTTTCTTCACCAATAGCAAATTGATTTTGATGAGAACAGGTTTAGACTGTAGCGAAATAATAATCTGGACACCTAGATTTTATTTATATGTCTAAAGTGACTCATCAAATTCAGAACTTTTCTCACCTAATCAGTTTCTCAGTTCTTCCCCCAAATAGTAGTAATTATAACAACTATTATGCTACCAGGCTTGTAGAAACTTTGTTCTTTATAGAGTTGCATAGCAAGATAGGAGTGTTAATCCAACTACTTATTCATTTAACAGCAGTATATGCAGTTCATATTTGTATATAGATGTGAAAATACAAACATGATTAAAACTGTAATGCTAAAAAAGTAACAATTTCATCTTTGTGATATATGATAAAGATATAAGCATGGCATCAACTTTTATGCATCAGTAGAAAAATAAAAATTATCATAGATGAAACAAAACATCAAGTGATCAATTTAATCAATCCCAGCTACAGATTAAATGGTATGCTATGATCTGTGACCACCTAAGCCAAAACATTTCCTCTCCTTAGTTTTGACTGAGAAATGCTGGTTCCCAACACATTTCCTCTATCCTGACGGTTTCTTCTCTTAAAAGCCTAATTGCAATCCTTCCCATCACTCTCCTCTCTACAACTGAACAGGGTAAGGAGGTGTTGGGTGTGCTGCTCTCAAATCCATCCCTTCTGATTCTAAACCAGGTGCTAACCAGGCAGGAGATGCGTTGCTGGTCACTTACTTGGGCTTCCTTCTACCTTTGCCATATAATCAGGTGTTGCCATGAGCATTCAGCCTGGCAAAGCCTCATTTTCCTCATGTATAAACAGAGGGGGCTTTGTTTTTTTTCTTTTTATTTTAAGATCCACTGGGATGACGTAATTTTAAGGCATTTTCTAAGAATAGAATAGAATACAATTATATTGTTGTTAACACTCTTATCATTGATGCATTAGACTGACCTGGAGAAAAATGTGCATTTTAGTATTTATCCATTCAATATTCATTCAGTTATATATTGAGTGTTGCCTAGATACTGTATGCTTACTACACATTTTATACCAGAATCTCAGCTTTGCAGAGCTTTTCCTCTGTTTATGCAGGAAAAAAAGGTGATTTTTTTGCCCTATCTTCCCTTTCATTCCTACCTTCTGTTATTGCTCAGTCACTGTGGTAACTACTATAAGCACAAATGTCTCCCAAGTTTTGCGACCAGGATAATGTCCATATATATTGTGTGCACAGAAAACCACTTTTATCTTTGTATTTTCTATTGGCATGTAACAAATTACCACAAATTTAATGACTTAAAACAGCACACATTTAGTATCTCACAGTTTTCTTGGGTCAAGAAATCCAGGCACAGCTTAACTGGAATCTCTGGTCAGGCTCTCAGAATGCTGCAGTCTACATGTTGGCAAGGCTGCATTCTGTTCTGGAACTTGGGGATAGTCTTTCAAGCTAGCAAGCGCGGTTATTGGCACAATTCAGTTTCTCCCGTTATGGTACTAGGCTCCCCTTTG
Source organism: Panthera leo (assembly GCF_018350215.1). Taxonomy (NCBI): domain Eukaryota; kingdom Metazoa; phylum Chordata; class Mammalia; order Carnivora; family Felidae; genus Panthera; species Panthera leo. Next base: position 86,120,245 of record NC_056680.1, on the reverse strand, counting down.
CTCCCTGGCTGTCAGCCAAGCCACTCTCAGCAACTGGAGACTCTTGAGCATCTTGCCCTGTGGTTCCCTCTGTTACCCTCCACACATGGCAGGTTCCTTCTTCAGGGCCAGCAGAAAACTGTCGTCTTAATGGGCTAAGGGAATAAAATTATGGTAGTGACTATCGCATTACCTTTGTCAGCTCCTACTGGTTAGAACCAAGTCACATGTTCCTCCTACATTCAAAGTGACTTATTGGGAGTCAAGATAGAATATGTCTTCCACAATCTTATAGTATCTCCAGAAGTACAGAAGGAACACTTCTTCATAAGTGTTTAATTACAATAGTATTCTTCTTCCTACTTACCTTTTATTAAATAAAACTGGCACTTATTTTGGAAAGGTCATCATAGCATTCCTGTATTATGAGTTTAAACTATTTTATTTCCACCAATAGTGATAGGGTTACATGAGTGTCTCCCAATACAACAATTTTCTTTAACATGCATAGTAAATGACCCTGCTCCCAGTCCTAGGCTGTCATCCTAAGATCACTATCTAAACAAGTAAGCATTAAGGCCATATCTATAAATTGACCCAATCTTCTAATTTTGTAACATCCAATTTCATATCAGATAATTACTTCATTTTGGAAGTACTGCTAAATGAATTAAGTTTTTTTATTTCCTTTTACGGAAGTATCATGCAAACCCCCTCAGATTTTACCTTTATGATTATAATTTTGCATTTGCCTTATATAAGCTAAAATAAAGAAAAAAATCCACGTGTTATTGAATGAACAAAACATGATTTTTGTAGTGTGGCTGTCCTGGGAAATTTTCTTGATGGACATTATTTTTGAAGTATTTCAGGTAGAGGAAACCCTATGTATCCTTAATAAAATCAGTATACAAAATATCTTTTATTTGAAAGATGTTAAACAAAGCCAGACTGCCGATATCTTTTGATATTTATTTGTGACTTTTTTGCATATATATAATGTTTTATATGTACGTGTGTGTATATATATATGGGACATTGTGTGTGTGTGTGTGTGTGTGTGTGTGTGTGTCTTTGTTATTTCCCATGATAATGGCCATTTCATTCATGGGGCAATTCAATGGGGGGGCCCAATTCCTCTACTGTGATGTGAGTATGAATAGCCTTTTATACTTGCTTTGTGTAACATTTTTATCTTAATATTAACTCACATTACATTAGAAAAGACAAATGTGAAATTCTGTTGATGGAAATGTGACAAAGAATGTTCTCTTTGAATCTTTCATATATGTAAAGGATATATATTTAAAACTAGAAAAAAAGGATTCCATACAACAATTGGCTGTGTTAGAAAAAGCTAATGGGAATAGTTGAGTTTGTAATTTGTAGACTGAGTTAGAGTCAGATTAGATTTGGTATTAATGTGGTGCTTCCATTTTGATGCTGCTGGACACAGTCAAGTAGGGATTGCTGTTAAGGTAATTTATATGTGTTGTTGTATTTATAGGAATGTTTTTCTCATAAAGTGCAAAAATTAGTAAAGATAAAGGAAAATGGTGAAGTAATGAAATATTCTTTAGGTCTTTAGACTCAAGTATAAGTTCATTAATGTAGCATTTGGTAAGACACAAAAGGGAAATTACTGTGTTTTTAATATGTTAGTTTATTTTCCTAAATATTTACATAGATAATTTATAACAGAAATTAGTAGGTGAAAGACTATAAAAATAAACTTTCATACCCTCACTCAGGAGTATAATTAATGTGTAAACTATAAAAATAGAGTCGATTAAACTATCCTTTGGAAACTTTTCCATTATCCTTAGTACTTCATTAACACTGGTATTTATATAGATAATCTTTCTTCTTCTTCAGCCCAATGAATGGCATGACTAAATTGCAATACATCATTATCCTGTGATAACTTTACTGTGAATAATAAACTCCATTGATTTAAAGACTACTATTAATAAGATAGTGTGTTCACTTACAAGACTTTGCTTTTCCTTGTTGTTTAGATGTAGTATGTGGTTTTGTCAAAATGAACCAAGGATTTTAATTTTGTCTAAACTTAATGGTCTAATAATTGTAATATCATAATATTTTCATATATTTTTAAATGAAAATAATAACTTTCTTTTTAATACTTTAAAATACCAGAACTTTTAATGTAACATGTTAATAAACCAATAAAGGTTAAACTAGATTTAAACTTTAAATTTAAATCCAAATATAAAGATTTTTCCTTAATATGCTCATTTTATTTTATACACAGCTTATTTTATTTGTGTTTTATTTCAACTTTATTGATGTACCATGGACTTATAAATTTGTGAGATATTTAAAGTGCACACTGTGGTGATTTGATTTACGTATATATTGTGAAAATATCCCCCCCCCCCCCATCTAGTTAAGACATCCATCACCTCAGGTATTTATATTTTGGTGTGTAAAAACACTTAACTTCTACTCTCTTAGTAAATTTCACTTGTACAATATAGTGTTAAAACCATAGTCACAATGTTTTATATTAGATCTTCAGAACTTTTCCATCTCAGAGCCCCTGGCAACCACTTTTCCACTCTCTGTTTCTATAAGTTTGAATTTTTTTCTCACACGTATATGTGACACTGTGCGGTATTTGTCTTTGTTTGTCTGGTTTATTTCACTGAGCTTAATGTCCTCAGGGTCTATCCCCATTGTCCCAAATGGCAGGATTTTCTTTATTCTCAAGGCTGAATAATATTCCGTGTGTGTGTGTGTGTGTGTGTGTGTGTGTGTGTGTGTGTGTGTATCTCACATCTTCTTTATCCAGTCATCTGTCACTAAACACTTGAGTTGTTTTCATATCTTGGCTATTGTGAATAGTGCTATAATGAACATGGAGTACAGATATCTCTTTGATAGCCCGTTTCATATCCTTAGAACTGGGATCACTGGATCATAGGATAATTCTATTTTTAATATTTGGGGAAACTCCATACAGTTTTCTATAGTGACTGTCACCAATTTACATTCCCTTGAGCAAGTACACCAGGGTTCTCTTTTCTCCACATCTTTGTCAACACTTGTTATCTCTTGTTTTTTTGATGATAGCTATTCTGCCAGATGTGTGGTATTATCTCATTTTGGTTTTGATTTGCATTTCCCAGATGATTCATGATGTTGAGCACCCTTTCAAGCACCTTTTGGCCATTTGTATATCTTTTTGGAAAAATGTCTATTTAGTTTCTCTGCATATTTTTAAATCAGATTGTTTATTTGTTTGCTGCTAAGTTGTATGAGTTCTATATATATGAGTTTTTATGTTTTTATATTAACCCCTTATCAGGAATGTGATTTGTAAATAGTCTTTCCTATTCTATAGGTTGACTTTCATTTTGATGGTATCTCATGAATCCTTTAATCTATTTTCACTCTTTTTCATTCTTTTTTCTCATTGCTCCTCTCAGGTGACTTCTACTGCTCTGTTTTCAAGTTAACCCATCTTTTCTCTACTTCTCTGGTCTGATAGTAAACCCTTCTATGAATTTTGCAGTTCATATATTTTATTCTTTAGTTCTCTGATTTCTCTTTGATACTTTGTTATATATTCTGTTTGTTGAAATTTTCACTTTGTTCATGTATTGTTCTCCTAACTTCATTGAACATCATTATTTTGAACTTTTTAAATAAATAACTTTACTCCATTTCATTAAGGTCCTTTTCTGAAATTTTATCTAGTTCTCTTGTTTGGAACACATTTCTCTGTTTCTTCAATTTTTTTTGACTCTGTGTGTTGGTTTCTAAGCATTAGATAAAACAATCACATCTTCTGGTCTTGATGCAACGGTTTCACGTAGGATTTAAACATTATGATTCAGGGGTGCCTGGGTGGCTTAGTCGGTTAAGCGTCCAACTTCAGCTCAGTTCACAATCTCATGGTTTGTGGATTCGAGCCCCCCACCCCCACCCCGTGCTCTCTGGTGACAGCTCAGAGCATGGAGCCTGCTTCAGATTCTGTGTCTTCCTCTCTCTCTGCCCCTCCCCCAGTCGCACTTTGTCTCTGTTTCTCTAAAATAAATAAACATTAAAGAAATGTAAACATTATGATTCAGCCTGGCCTGTGCTCTTGGTTGTCTCTCAAATCTTAACGATTGTTCGAGCTGCCTTCTTTGTTCTTGATGGCTCCCAGGAGTTGAAGGTATGCCAAAACGTGTTTTGATGTGGGTTTTGTTTTGTTTTGTTTTATTTTGTTTTTTTCGCACGGACCCATTATGTAGGAGTCATCAGCTAGTTTCTGGATTTTTTTCAGAGGGAATTGCTCCACGTGTAGCTGTAGATTCGGTGTGTCCATGGGACGAGGTGAGTTCAGGAGCCTCCTCTGTTGTCATCTTGGACTGGAACATTAAAAGTGACTACCTAGTAGTATATTTACCACATAATTAAAACATACATAGGGATTTGAAAAGACTGGTATATTTCAATTGTAATCCTAAGGTTATTAAGGTAATACTTTCTCTTAATGACTTGCTACCTTTATCGTTGGATGTCTCTTTTCTTATAAATATTCCCTACATACTTTAAAAGATTTTTGAAAGTTAGATTTCTCTGTAAGACCCCCTCAGTAACATCTCTGCTTATTTGTTGTGAAATTACTGTAATTTCTGACAATCTTTTTTAAAGCTTCTGTGTTCTCTTTGGTAACTACCGTCTCTCTACTCTGCCGTGCTGTTCACTCGAGCAAAACCCTTGTATTTTCAAGGCATCTAACTAAGGAAGCATTTTGTTAATGTTTTGAGATAGAATAAAAGCAGGGAGGCAAAAGGATTTTGTGTTGATAAAAATTTGTCCAAAGTTGAAAAACTTTGGTAATATATAAACATCACTTATCAAGGACCATTTAAATACAAGCATTTCCGTTAAAAATTAATGTTCCTTCTTGAGTTTACCAGGTCTTCTATTGCATTCTATAATTCTATTGCAATTCTATTGCAATCTATAATTTAGATTTGAGCTGGGGTGTTTTATTTTTATAGAAGTATTTTTGTTTATCTGCATTTACTACATAAAATATCAAAGTGAAGCTATAGAAATGTTAAAATGTCCACATTTAAATTATTACAAATCATATAAAGAAAACTTCTTATGTACCCACTAGCATGTAACTACTATAAAATAAGCAAAAAAAAAGTTATACTTTCTGAGTCTTTTTATTTTCTATCATTCTATTTTATCACAAATTTTAATATTTCTATGCTACTTTATTGTATACATGAAAAACTAGCAGCAACCACAGCAATGTCAAAGCAATTTCAAAGCAACAGGAATTCTTGAAAATTTACTATGTGCTTGAAGTGGTTTCTTTATATATAAAATTTCATTTCCCACAGTATTGTCATGGCTGTACATTACTTTCATTTTACCAAAGATACTGAGGCTTATAACATGTATTTGTATAGTGTTTTAAGTATTAGAATTCAGTGGTATAAGATGTATTTTACACAATTAAAGAAATGTTGTGTTGTGCTACTTTATTAAATTAGCATCAGCCTTATATTTTACTTATTTTTGAGAGACAGAGAGAGACAGAGCACTAGTGGGGGGAGAGGCAGAGAGAGAAGGAGACACAGAATCCCAAACAGGCCCCAGGCTCCAAGCTGTCAGCACAGAGCCCAACACGGGGCTCGAACTCATGAACCGCGAGATCATGACCTGATCCAAAGTCGGACGCTCAACCGACTGAGCCACCCAAGCGCCCCATGTTGTGCTACTTTATTAAGATGGATACAATTATAACTTTCTTTCACTGATCCTTTTCTACAGGGTTTTAGGTGTATTCAGTCACCAAAAATTAAATGGTAGTAGGGATGCAACTACTTAACTCTTAAGACATTTCCATCTATAGAATGAAACTATAACCAAATCTTTAAAAATAGTCACTTATACCAATGAATAGATTTCAGAGTTCCACAACTACTCTTTTAGCTATACCTTTACAAGGTGTAATAATCCCATGTGTAGATTCTAAACATATGCTATGCCATATATGATATAGTGCTGAAATTGTTTTTCATGGGCTATGTTTATATTCTGTTTTTTTTAAGCTTAAAAACAAATAAATAAAACCAAATGCCCTGAGCACTCTACTATACCCTACTACAGTGTACTCTTCTGAGTGTAGCATTATAATAAGTTTTGATGTATGGAATGATCTTGAACATATGCCTATATGGTAAGGAAATGTCTTAAATCATCTTTTGGGATCTCAGACTGACATGTCTCAAAATTGATAAAGACACACCAACCACATTAGAAATTCAGTATCTGTGTGTGTGTTTATGAAAAGTTTAACAAGTAGTAAATTACAGCTCTGAGGGATTCAATCATGAAAAGTGAAAGCAAGTCTTTTAAGAAACTGTTATTACTTTTAACAGATAAATTCCGTGACCAGCTATTTTAAAATCCTCATTTTGTAATTTCCAAAATATCCTTAGCACACTAAAAGATAGACTAAACTGATTGAATGAAGAATGGGTAATAACTTCTTCATTTGTTGTCCTTTATTTATATCTATGTAATATCTTATTATATAATCAGTCCTGGTGAATTCTTTAAGACTACTGTCTAAGTAAGAACTCAACTGTTGGTAAGCAGCCTTAGTTGAGACCAAGTCCTATACTAAATGATGTTCTGTACTCACACAGCTATATTCAATGTGTATCATAAATTAATCTCTACTCACAGGGGTAGCAATGGACCAAGATACTGGTGACAGAAAAGCTTCATAAGTAAGGCCAGAGAAGGCTAGTATCTTATTTAACTATGACCCATTGACAACAGCAGGAAAGTTAGATGCATACAGTTGATTTGCTTAGTTTTTGGGTTTTTTTTGTTTTTATTTTGAGGCTCAATCTTCAGAACACTTACCCTGGTAAAAAAAAAAAAAAAAAAAAAAAAGTAGAAAGAGGGAGGCAAGTAGGAGGGAAAGAGAGGGAGAAAAGAGGGTAAAAACAAGGAAGGAAGGGAGGAAGGAAAGGAGAGAGGAAATTCATTTGGAATTACCTTATATAACCTGGAAATGATGTTTTACCAAAATATATCCCTACCTGGATAAATGGCAGAAGGGTTCCATAATCCCGTGTTACTTGCTTGTTGAATGTTTGTACTGTGTTGATATTGACTCCAGGGATTGTTTTTGAAGAGTAAAGTGGGAAGGGAACAGGATCTGTAAGAAAGCTGTCTTTTAAAATTTAGAGATTTTTGAAAGAGTTGAAAACGGGCCTTCAATCACTGAATAGAAATAATTTTAATCTAAAGAAATAGTTAATTGTGTCTTGATTTAAGAAGAATTCTGCTTTCTTTTAGTACTTTTAAAATATCCTTGACATTTGTAATAAAAATATTTCTGGTGCTGTATATATACGCTTGCTAATTTTTAGCTGATTATAAAGAAAATATAAACTTAAAACATCAACAGTTCATTTATATCACACTCAATTTTCACACAATAATCATTCTCCATCTTTTTATCTATGTAGCTAATTACAGAAAAATCTATTCTATGAAATAAAGTTTACTAAGTTGTTCATCAGTCAAGAATTTTATTTTGCCTCACGAAAAATGTCATGTTAATAATGCACAATGTTAGTTGATGAGTTAAGGCTAAAAAATGAATAGTAATTCATAAATTATGATTGTATTTTTATCTTATCAGTTGCAATCATTTGTATGTTTAAATTGTGTCTTCTCAATTTATGATAGCTATTACTGTCTTTTACATGAAATGCTCCTCAATTTCATAAGTGAATTATACACTCTGGTGTTTCTTATACTGAGAACATCTTTATACAATATGTTTACAAAGTGTCTGGCCAAAAGTGGACAAAGATATCTGTATTATATCATGGTGATATCATTGAATTCCAAAAATTATTTTTTAATATCAGGGGATTCATTGTAGATCCTACAAAAATCTCAGAATGTCCTATTTCATATCATCTATTATTGAATTCAGAATAATATCCTTTTGTTATTGGTGTCCAGTCCCAATATTCATGTTGTAGATAGCTTCTGGGCACCAGAGCTCACGTCATGTGCACCTTATAACTCATGATAACTGTTGTTCCTTTAAAATGTTACTAATAGGGGCGCCTGGGTGGCTCAGTCGGATGAGCCGCTGACTTCGGCTCAGGTCATGATCTCGCGGTCCGTGAGTTCGAGCCCCGCGTCGGGCTCTGTGCTGACAGCCCGGAGCCTGGAGCCTGTTTCAGATTCTGTGTCTCCCTCTCTCTGACCCTCCCCCGTTCATGCTCTGTCTCTGTCTCAAAAATAAATAAACATTAAAAAAAAATTAAAAAAATAAAATAAAATAAAATGTTACTAATAATTTGCTATTTTTTCAATACAGGTAATGGATTAGGAATTAGAATTGTGGGTGGTAAAGAAATCCCTGGACATAATGGAGAAATTGGAGCCTATATTGCCAAAATTCTTCCTGGAGGAAGTGCAGAACAGACAGGAAAACTTATGGAAGGTAAGAATAAGGATTTCATTGTTGATTAAAATGAACATACTTATATTAAACATATTTTAATTTAATATGCAAATTTTCTCTTTATTTACCACGTAGGTAACCCTCTCTCCTTATGGTTAATTATGAAATTTTGGTATCATAATATAAAAGAAAATGTGTTCACAACTATATTCACTTTATTTTCAATTGCATTGTCCTTTTGGCAGTTGGGTTTGCTCTGTGAATATCTTACTTAAGAAACACTAATTAGTCAATATTGTTTACTGACTTGGGCAATATTATTAAAACTACTTTGGTTATTGAGATTAATTTTTTTTATAAATACTAAGAAAATTATATTGAAATCATAACTGTAAAAATACCACATGATTCAGTACACCCTAAAGTTGGGTCAGCAAACTGTGAACATCCCCCAGGCCAAATCTATCTGCTGTTTGTTTCTATAAAACAGTGTTGGAACACAGCCAGGATCATGAATTTACATGTTGGATATGGGCATTTTCCCACTACAAACAGAACTGCATTCATGACAAGATGAAATGGTCTACAAAAACTAAAATTTATACTCTATGGCTCTTAACAGAAAAAAATTTACCAACTCCTGTGCTAGGTTACTGTCTACTTTTGGGTACTATACACCTTATCACATCAAAAGCATTTAAAAAAAAAGAACTTTACAGATGTATCTAAAGGTCCATAAAACATGTATTTTATCAATTTATTTCACGTCATAAAATGTTCAGTTCTCAAAACACAAAGTGATTATTTTCACTTGTTTTTAGTTGATTGGGTTGTTTCCAAACTCTAACATATGGTTTATAAGCTTTCAGTGATATTGTTTATAATGGATTTTTTTTTATCATAAAACAGCCTCAACCTATCATTTTATTTCATTCTAAACAAAATACTTATTTGGAAAGTGTTTTTTTCTCATTTCATAGTTTTATAAAATGTTGTTATTTAAAATTCTCATTATGCTAAAATGATTCACTATTATTTTCTTCAATGTATTGGAATCTCCCAAAAATGTCCATGGATATTTTGGTAGACTATTAGAATAAACACAAACTTGAGGTATTATTTACTCATCACAGTGTTCTTACTGGAGCCAGTTGGTACCAAGTCTCTAAGATACGCTCTTCCTAACTTCACATTTAGTGACGTCACATTGATGGCTTGAACTGGTCTTGGTGGGAGGATTTACAAAGTGGAAACAGATCAATGTGATAAATTAGGCCTGTTTGTTTTGTTTATCTGCTTGTTGGTTTTCAGAATGCCAGATTACCAGGTCATCACCTAATATGTAACTGAAAGCATATTTTTAAAAATATTCCAGTGTGCTGCCTAAAACAGAGAAAGGTAGGAGAATTAGCCAGAAAGCTAAAAGAAAGTAAAAACTGTGTCAATCAAGATATAATAATTATGAGCAAACTACTGAGTCTGTACAAAGTTTCTATGACTATAATCTTATCATGCCTGATGCTACTCTTTGCTGTTGCAGTCTACTTAAGCTATAGAAATTGAGACCATTTTTTTTTAATTGACACCATTTTTAACGATGGAAGTGATATGCCACTTTTATGCAGCATACTCCAGAAGGAAAGGTGTATGCTGTTTTTATTCTAAAATAAAAATTGCAGCAACTGTTTGTTTTATAGTTATGCAAAGATACCTGAATACAGATAAATTTTCATACTTTTGTCTGTAATTACACCATGGAAATTGACAAATACTACAAATCAGGGTGGTTTTGGAAGATGTCTTAAATGAAGTGTTTTGTGATGAAATGATACTTTTTGTACTTGGTAGTCTATGTGGCCATTTTTAAGTTCATACACTTAAATTTAAAAAAATATATAGATATAATATAGACTAAGTCAAGAGAGAAAATTGAAGTGAACCTAATGTCCAAATATGTCCTTTCATGTCCAAAGATGAACTGACTAGAAGGTCATCAGTCCAAATGGGAATACACAAGGACAATATTGTTTGACCAATATATTTTCTGGATATATATCTATATGTATTTATATTTACATAATTTTTGTTTTGTCTGTAACTATGTGTTTTATTCATACATGGCATTCTTAGAACCCTCATCTTCAATCTCTAATAGATTATCATACAGTTTCAGAGCAGTATATTGGTTAAGACACAACTCTGATTTTTATGTCTGATGTAACTACAGGAATACCGAGTGTAAATCACTGAAGTCTTGTGGATTTTTTAATATTTAAAATTTTTTATGACATCATAAAATTTTATTTATTGAAGGCAATAACAACAGTTAATTCTCCATAGTTTGAAATTCTTTTCTTTTCTAAGGAAAAAAATGTATACGAATAGATAGATAAAATATGTATTTGTATGCATTTAATTGTACTTCTCCATCTGTAGAACGAATTTCAGGTAGACTTAGGAATTGATTTGATGTCTTCCCGGTGTATCTTTCTGCATTTCTGAATACAAAACTATATACCCTGAGCCTTTATGGTGTAAAATTGCCTCACGCTTGATTTAAAACATACGTGAATGACAGTTGGTTGACCATAGAATTCTTAGACTGCATTTTTTTCCCACTCCACACAAATGCGCTATTGTTAAAAAAGAAGTTGACCCTACGGTTTTTCCTAAGTTTGGTTATTTGTCTTACGGTAGGCTTTTCAGTCTCATCAGGGTCTTACATACTTATACTCTTGCAGCACTCAGAGGCATGGATTCTGACTGTGTTGACTTTTGGAAGAGCAAGAGTATTTTCAGGTTTCTTCTAGCTTTTTATCGTCAGGATTTGTGCATTTAAAACACACTGACCAATCATGTAGGTTTTCTGATGCTGTTCAGAAAGTAGTGACTTATGTAACTAACATTAAATGGAGGGGAGAAGGCCCCACTACTTCCTGAGTCCACTGAGCTGGTTACTTATTAAAAGGAGCTTTTTATTCAGTGTTTTTTGAAAAATCTTTCTGAACTAGGTTGTCTATCTTGTTACATAATGTAGGAAAGAGTTGTGTTTCAGAATGCTGATACTTGGCAATAATTACTATTGCCCAATCATTAGGCTATTCTCAAAAAATTCATTTTTATACACTCATAATATAGGCTTGTGCCATCCTCTGCAGTTAAAAAAAGCAGTTAGAGAACGTTGCATTAGTCAAAATTTCCTGAGCCAATCTTCTGGTTTTACAAAAATCTGTAGTGATTTTCTGAAAGAACTTGCACAGTCAGATATTTGAGGGATCCTAATCTTCCAAAACCATACAATTTATTTTTTGGCAACATTAGTAAGCATTCTTAAACAGATATTGGACAAAGAATGATCTTTGGCTACCTATTATTCTTCATTTTAATGCTTAAAGTCAGTTTTCCATTAAAAAAAAAGACAAAACATCTGGGGAATTAAACTACAAATCTGATTTTCTGAACTGCTATTTGTCACTATTTGCTTTAGGATTAAAATTTTAAACAATTTTAGATCAACACTGTTGGGGCTGTGTATTGATCATCAATATTGGGACTTTAAGTGGTGTATAATTTTGTCTATCATTTTCTCCTTTGATGTTGTTATTTCTCTTTGGACTAATTTGAGCATCTAAAAACACACTTGAATATATGGATTTTGTGTATTTAAATTTGCCACTTCCATTTTAAATGTTTATTTTTAAAGGAACAATTATAAACCTTATTTATAGTACAGTATCAATACTAGGTTCAATAAAATCAGCACCTTAACTAATGGCCTCAAAAAACTAGATGCGTCTTCTGTGATAAATTTTCTTTTCTCTATATTACCTAGTGAAACCTGTTCAGTGTGATTACAATTTTAGGAAGTTTTGAATTCGTGACATGCTTTAAAAATAAAAGTTTCTCTAAAAATAATTCTTTATAGGGGTGCCTAGATGGCTCATTTGGTTAGGCATCCAACCTCAGCTCACTTCACAATCTCACAGTTTGTGAGTTGGAGCCCTGCATCTCTCAGCCCAGAGCCTGCTTCAGATTCTGTGTCTCCCTCTCGCTCTCTGCCCCTCCCCGCCCTTCTCTCTCACACTCTCAAAAATAAACATTAAAAAAATAATTAAATGAATAACTCTTTACATATTGTTTTCAGATCAAAGTTCCAACCATCTCCAAATCTGGGGAGTCTGTAATACAATTATCCATATTTCACGACAAGCAAAGATTTTGTTTTGTTTTGTTTTGTTTTGTTTAATCTGATACAGACTTGGGTCAGTTTCTGTGTCTTAGCCATTTGTGCACATATCAGTTGTGCATGGATCCAAAATCATGACCCTTAACACCGAGGGTTTTTTCTCCATATTTGGTGCCCAGTACAGTGTCAAATAAAACAAGATTTCAAATAATATATATAGAAATTAGTGTTAAAGAATTAATTTTTGATTACAGGTGTTATATACTAATTAAGAAGTTTCTCTTCACAGGGTTTTGTGAAGCAAACAATATTATGTAAAGAACCGTGTACATTTAAGACAGCATCCATATTTGGTAATATAACTTTTGATTACCTTTCCAGGAAAAAAAATGACAAAATAAAAACCATTTCCTCTGGGTACACATCCTTACAACTTTGAGCTTAACTACTCATAAATTAACATAAATTTACTCTAGGTGTTTTTTGGGGTTTTTGTTTGTTTTAGTTTTTCTTTGGTTTGAATTTAAATTAAGATCTCTGGAGTGGGGTATCGTGTGGTTACTGATATAGAAGAAAAACCCTCATCTCTGGAAAATGCAGCACCATTCTTCTGTGCTGTGACACAGTGTGAGGAAAAAATTTTCCTCTGCCAGTTCTACTCTAGCCCCAAATCATCATTTGCTTTATGGTTGAAAGAGGGCGAAGGGCACACAACAAACGAGTTTTAAATTCGAAGTTAAAATATAGCAAGTGTTCTGTTGAACTGTTTGCTGCCTGACACATCTGTGTCTGATTAATTTGCACTTAAATGGTGAGGGTGTTTTGCTCTCAATCTTGTGAATTTGACTAAAACGACTCACTGGTTGAATGTCTCCATTCCATAGTAACCACAAGAAGTCAGGGTTTGATGGGTACTGATTCATTAAAAGTGGACCTGAGTTTTCCCAGCCTGAGCCTCCTCCCCCATCAGGAAAATTACCTAAGAGTGACACCGCTTTATTCACGTTTTCACCTCCTCCGTCTGTTGAGACACCCAGTTCAACATCCCACACCTTCTCTTTTACCTTCCCTTCTGGGAATGGAGCTGGGGGGAGTTTAGAAGCATTTTATGGCCTGATGTATGCAACTTACCACTTATCTGGCGCTGACTTGTCATTTTGGTTGCAAATGTCAGAGTGTACCACAAAACTGTAGAGAATAATATGACAAACAGCCCTGTACCCACCATACGTTTTTACATCACTATTTTGCCACATTTGTTTCATATTTTTCTGGGGAAGGGAGACATATAAATCAATTAAAGCCTCCTGTAGTCACTTCCCTTCTCCCGACTTCACCTAATCTGAGGTTACTCTTTCCCTTGCTGTTCTTCCCAGTTTTATGTATGTATTCATAAACCAAAGAAGAATTGGTTTGCTTGTTTATGAAATTTTATGTAAATGACATCTTAATGTATTTTTGCAGCCTCTCTGAGTCACATCCAGTTTATACAATTTATCCGAAGTGATACATGTGGCTCTATTTCGTTTATTGTAACTACAGGGCAGAATTCTAGTATTGTACATTTCAATGGCACTTTAAATTTAAACATTCCCTGGTTATTTAAGTTATTTGTGAGGGTTTGTTTTTTTGTTGTTTTTTTTTTTTTAGTATTTCAAACAATGCTATAATTTAGTTAAAGTAGTCTCCTTATGCACATGTACAGGAGTTTCTTGGACAAGTTAAATTTCAGGCTATAATGACTATCGTGTTAAATAATGTAGGAGGAATGTTGTATGGTTTTTTCAACAATAGTAGATTTTTCCAAATCGCTGTCCAAAGTGTTATATTGTTTTTACACTTGTCCGTAGTCAATTACTACTTTTGTTACTCTACATCTTTCGTCCTCTTCCTCTACATTTTCTTTTTCAAATGTAATGTGGGATGATATCTATTGCTTTTGTTTACCTTCCCTCCAGGAATGTGGAATACGATAATATTTTATTAATTTTGTTGGCTCTTGGGTTTTTCTCATCTGTGATTTGCCTGTTCTTTTGTTTATTCTTTAATTGTATTAGTGTATTTCAAATTGAATTTTAGGGAAACTGTATATATTCTGGATATAATCCTCTGTCAAGTAAGTAGGCTATAGATATCTTCTTCTCCCAGTATGTGGTATGCTTTTTAGTTTGTCTGTTCGTTTTTACAGAGGTTTAAATTTTAATATGGTCAAGTTCATTTATCATTTTGTTTCTCTTAAGTTTTCTAAGTGTTCTGTATTGTTTTGGAAATTGTCGTCCAGAAGTTTTCAGAATGTTGCTCTATATTTTCTTCTAAAAATTGTACAATCTTACTTTTCACATAATGTCCTTACAGAAATAGAATTTAATCTGTCTGTGGTCTGAGTAGAAACTTTAAGTTTTTATCTTCTTCAGCATGGATAATCAGTTGTCTGTACACCATATATTGAATGTTACATTGTTACTCCCACTGATCTCTAATGCTCCACTTGTCAGAAATAGATTTTTTATACATATATGGGTCTTTTATGACCTCTCTGTTCTAGTCTACTGGTCTATTGTCTATCCCAACATAAGTGTCACATTTTGTTTTAATTATGATTTCTTTGTTTTAGTCCTGACACATGGCAGGTGAACATACCATATTGCTACTCTTCAAATACTCTTGGGACAATTCTTGACCTGTGATCTTGCATATATTTTCCAGATTCTGCTTGTCAATTTTCAGGAAAATCTCTGTTGAAATTTGATAGTGATTGTATTGAAGGGATAGATTAATTTAGAAAAAAATGTATCTTTTTATATTGAGTCATGTCTCTTTGAGTCGTAAATGCATTCACAATACTGGACCCTTGTTCCGCCTAGAGATTTAATCATTGTACTCTGAATCAATACAATAAAGTAAGTTAGGACAGTAAAAAAAAAAAAAAAAAAAAAAATTAACACATAATTGTTAAACATTAAAACTTTTGTATCATTTTACTCAACTTAAAATAGTATTATATACTCAGAAAAGGCAGTGTAAAAAGTATAAATAAAACAAAATTTTGTTTAGGAAATATAATGGGCCAAATGTAATCCTTTATGTGCATATCATTGCTTCTGAGGTTCATTTAATCACTGAACTTCTTAAACTCACTTCTTTTTTTCTTGGTATTCTATATCATAATTGTGAAATAAATTACTGGCATGATACTTTTAAAATTTCAACAATTTCCATAAGAGAACAAGAAATCCATAAGAAGTAAACATCTTTTAGCCAAAGAACCAAACACGGTCATTTGGTTTTAAAGATAACTTGTATCTATATTATTATTATTATTATTGATAATTAAATCAAATTTGTTTGGAAGATTTTTGGAAAGCTGTTTGGAGCCAAGATAAGAATATAATGTTAAGACCCTAATGTAGCTTCATGAAACTCTTAATGAATCAGCAGGGTCCTAGAATAGGAGAGTAAAAGTTTAAAACCAATAATATCCGCTGTTTGCTTTTAAATTGAGCAAGGGCTGTATGAAAAGTTAGCTTCTCCCAGGCCATTGCACCTGTAAAGAATGAGTTCAATTTTGTTCATCTGCGTCATTCTGTGAGAAGTATGCCTGTGGCATAAATTCTAATTCATGGAAATTCTCGGTTTCTAGTTGTCTCAATTGTAGGTGACATCGATCTGGCTAGCTAGCTCTTTGTAGAGATGAATTGACAGGGTTCCTGGCAAGAAAATGCTGTCGGATTAATGGTTGACAATCAGTGATTGGAGCGAAGGTGAGGCCAGCTGTTTCTGGAATGGTGGTTTTGTTAGCAGTTGGCCTCTGGAAATCCCTGTTATGAAGAAGTCTATGGTAGAAGACACATTCCAGTAGTATTGTTAGAAGAGACACTCCTGTGTAACTTAAGGGAGAATGTTCCTAGGCAAGAAAGTCTTTATTTCTGCTTATGCTTTTTTGGCATATGTTACAGATGGCATGGCAGTGATCAAGGTTGGAGATCAAGAAACACACCACACAGATGAGTCAGCTTCCTTGTTCTTGTTCCAGGGGGATACCAGGTACGGATTGGTCATTAGCATGAGATTTCTCAAAATTCCTTAAGCTGGTGTGCCAGGTACACGTGACACAAGATCACATTTCATGTTAATACAAAGATTTTCTAACAAATATTTAGGAATCTGTCTTATGGAAAGAAAAATATAAATTCTAGGTACCTGGGCTGGTAGGTTGTAATATATTATTTTCAGGGTTCAGTGACATCATACTTACCTTGTCAGGATATCAAAGATTAGCTATGTTGCCAGGACAAGGAAATAGATTTCTCTTTTTTATCCGTTTATTTTGAAATTAATCAGAGGAGATTATGTTTGAGTCATAATATTTCTGATAGAAATATCAAGAAAACTAAATGATTGCCCTGTCTTGTACACTTTTTGCTAAGTGTAACTAATAATCCATATTCTAATTTGATTACTTTTATTAACAAAGGTAGCATACCTTGAAATATTTACATAAGTTCAAGTGATACTGCTTCTTGATGAACAATTGTTTCTACTCTTAAATTTCGGATTAGACTGGTCAATATGCCATAACAGGCTACATTTTAGTGGGTGTGTGAATTGGAGTGGTTTTTTTGGAAGCAAGGATATTGAACCGTCTTTAATATGCATGCCAGACCTTCAGTCAGCCAGTGCTTTAGCACATCCCATATATTCGGAGAATGTTTTTACAGTCAGATCAGTATTTAAGTTCAGCTGTTGTACTCATTGCCTGGGTACGTTGTTTCACTTTTAGTTTCTTGATGTTCTCAGTAGGGAAATTGAGATAATAATAGATTTAGAAACAATGTACCAGAAATACAGTGTTTTACATGAGTGGTGAATATAATCACGTTTACTTTCACTTTGGAGATCTTTGATGGTAAGAAAAATATTTGCAATATTAAGCTTGAATTCTGTGTCCCCCATATGTGGACATACTTAAATAATTGACCATAGTCAGTTCTGATCTCGGAGCTGCAGGGATGCAGAATATTTCTAATTAACAGAGCATCAAACTTCGGTCACAAAACTCTGACCCAAGCCATCTTCATCACTTTAGTCCAGTTACTCGTGTTCTCTAAGTTTCCTTTTATTTCGTCTGTACAATTGAGAGATTGCAAGACCTGTCTCACAGAGTTAACAGTGAGTGACAGTTACTTATGTTTATTTTTTATATGCTTTGTTAATCTTACAAAGTTCAGACTTCCTATAAGGGACTATCGAACTGTTAGAGCCCTCTGTGATAATGGAAAGTTATTTTAGTTTTAGTTATCAGGCTTGAATAAATTTCAAAAACAAAAAACCTTAATGCCTGAAGTAAGTAAGCCATTTTTCATTTAAATGTATTATCTCCTGGGGCGCCTGGGTGACCAGTCTGTCTTGATTTCAGATCAGGTCATGATCATCCTGGTTCATGAGTTCAAGCCCCACATCAGGCTCTTTGCTGCCAGTGCAGAGCCTGGTTGGGATTCTCATTCTCTCTCTCTCTCTCTCTCTCTCTCTCTCTTTCTCTCTCTCTCTCTCTCTCTCTCCCTCCCTCCCTCTCTCTCTCTCTCTCTCTCTCTCTGTCCCTCTGAATAAATAAATAAACTTAAAAAACAAAATACCCGTACTACCTCCTAACTGTAAAACCATTGGCTAATCTGTTAAAAGTCTTCTCATTTTTTCTTCTTATCAACAGTATGTTAATCAGTAAACCTCACATCTGATTAAAATTTATAGGCGCACATACAATGAATATCTGTTCACGTAACTTTCATGGTCTATTAGTCGCTGAAAACACATCTTGTTAGTGACCAGAACTGTGGTGTCTGATGTCTTGCTCTCAGTGTCTGGACTAATCTTTCTCATCAACTCCTTTTGTGTGGGACTTTTGACAAATCACAAAAGCTTACCGGGTCTTGAGCATTCAGTGTATGGGATCCTCCATTAGACCTTTCTATAATGCATACTTCAGAGACACTTTACTTGTTGAAGAGATGTGGGGGAGAGGATGAACCTTGGGATGAAACATGGTTCAATTTTAAGTTTGGGAGGTGGAGATGAAGCGGTACATGAGCTATGATAAGCTGAGTATGTTAGATAAAATGAAAATTCAAACACTAGAACTATGGGCTAAAGAAAAAAAATTAAAGGGAAATTAGAAAATATTTTGAACAAAATGCAAATGAAAAAGCAATGTACCAAAATTTATGGGCTGCAACTAAAGTAGAGCTTAGAGGCATGTTGATAGTATTAAGTACTTATATTTGGAAAAAAGGCTCCAAAGGCATGAGAAACAGAAGAGAAAATTAAGCTAAAATAACTGAAAGCAAGGAATTATTAAAGATAAAAGCAAAAAACAAACAGAAAACAATAACTGATTATGACAGAAAGCAGACAGGTGGTTTCCTGGAGCTGAGGTTGAGTAGAAGAGAAAAGTGGGAAAGAGTCAGTGGGAACTCAAGGCACGAAGAAAGTATTCTCTATCTTGATTCTGGTTGTGGTTTATACAGTTGTATATATTTGCTGTCATTTCACTGTACATATAAATAGGCTGTTTTTATTACATGTATGCTATATCTTGGTAAAGCTGATCTTAAAAAAATTCTTAGATATTTTTGGAAATGGGACAATGAGTATTTGAATATGAAGCAGTTGTAATATATAAAATAATGTGATTGCTTTTTAAAATAAGGAGTCCTTATCTATTAGAAATACATATTAACATATTTGTGTATGAAATAATAGAACTGCTGAGATTTGTTCCATAAGAATGTTAGTAGTTCGGAAGTATTTGGGGATAGAGATTAAACATAATTTCCGTGAGTTGATAACTGTTTAAAGTAACTTATGAGTAAATAACATTTTCTATTTAAAAAAAAAAAAAGACTGTGAGGGTGATTACATGGGATGAGAAAAGAAATGAGATCAGAATGAATAAATTATGGCACTTTAACGAAAGGACCATCTCAGGGCTCCTCTCTCACTTGTATGAGCCCCCGCCAAAGCTCCAGGAAGTTCTAAGGAATGTGTAATGTTTGCTGCCTTTGTCACCTTTTCAGCATTTGTCATTTGTTGTGGTTTCTTTTGTCCTTTTCATAAAAATTCATTTGTGCCAAATTTTGTATTCATAATCTTATATTTTTCCTTAAAATTGCATAAGCTTCAGGCCGTGCAAAGCCTAAATTCATTCCCACATGCGCTGTTTCTGAACGGGAAGAACATTGAGGAGCATGCTGCAGAATTGTAAGACTCTGTTGGGGTGCACTCTTAATATACTTAAAATTTAGATGGAGGTAATAAACAGGGAGTTCAGAGAGAAGAGGCTGTGAAGGAGTGGTGGTGATGTTCTTAGGAATGCCAGCAATAATGAAGGATTCAAATGGGTTGCCCCATGTATTCAGTGACTACTCTCTATGGGTTTATCCTAGAATGATGCAAAGTGATATAATGCTCCCCTGCTTTCAAAGTGCCTACCATCTAGAGAGGCAGTGGATGGAAGGTACTCACTGTGAAGGTAGCTTTTGATCAGGGTGTCAATGAATAAAAATGTAAAATAAACCCAAAGAACTAGGAAAAAATACCTTTAAGGAAAAACAATATATTTCTTTAATGGCTTTTTTTTTGGGGGGGGGGGAACTGTATGTTTTATTTTCATTTTAATAAGAGAAAGCTAGAAATTCAGAATACGGTAGTTGATTCTGCAATCATTAGAACCAGTAAAATACTAAGTGGAGCTTACAGATATGGCTCTTCCCATCCCAAAGAACCCCAGGTAACCTTGCGGTAATTTCTAAGGGCAGATTATAAGCTCTCCAGGGCAAGGAACTGTTTAGGAACTAAAACAGATCTTTACAGTCTTTCATTTATTCCATTTGTTAATTTTTAAAATAGTTCAACATAGTTAGGGTATTCTACTGTGTTCCCAATAGAGTAATGAGTGCCAAAGCAGAAAGAACCTTCTGTGGGATTGCAGGCTTTTGTGTCAGCACAAATTCAGATGAAAGCCTTTTCATATGTAGGGTAAGTTCCACTGAGCATTGGAAGAAAATAAGATTTCTCTTATTTTCTCTTAGGCTACTTTTGTTTTCTTTTACTTTCTACTCTTTCCCGGATTCTTCTCACTGTCATTATGGCCCTTGAGTCTGCTGAGATCAATGATTGATCCAATTATTTCTATATATATTTTTTTTTTTTAGTACATGCTGCGTAGAGCAATCTCTGATGACCCTGTGGGGACATTAATGAGGAAAGCATGAACTGTACATTTTAGTAGCTGAGACAGAAAAGAGCAAAGTTTTGTTTTTGTTTTTTTTTTTAAGTACTCTATATTGAATGGTAATATGTGCTGAGGAAAGAAATATAATAAGGAGCATAGATCCAGCTTGTCAGACAATCAGGTTGCAAATTGAGAGGGGATGATCACGAATGACCTTACCAAGCAGGCCGAAACTGAATGAAGTCCCCAAGGAGAGGAAGGAGTGAGCCAGAAGTTACTGACATTACAGGAGACAAATGAAAAGGGCAAAGGCCCAGAGCAAGACCATACCTGGTGTGTGCCAGGAACAGTAAGTTTGCAAGGTCAGTGTAGCTGCAGCTAGTGGGCATGTGAGGGTGGACGGTGGACGTTTTGGTCAAAGTAGTCAAGGAGATAGAATCTTGTGGGCCACTGTAAGGACTTCAGCTTTTTTTTATGTTTATTTATTTATTTTGAGAGAGAGAGAGACAGTACAAGAGTGTGCAAGCAGAGGGAGAGAGAGAGAGAGAGAGAGAGAGAGAGAGAGAGAGAGAATCCCAAGCAGGCTCCATGCTGTCAACACAGAGCCCAACATGGGGTTCACAAACCAACACAGGGCTCACAACACGGGGATATCACAAACCATGAGATCATGACCTGAGGTGAAACCAAGAGTCAGATGCTTAACTGACTGAGCTACCGAAGTGCCCCTAGGACTTCAGCTTCTCCTTGTGCGGGATGAGAAGCCACTAGGCTGACACACAGGCTGAATGACATTTTTATTCACATCATTTACTGTTTTTTCCTCAAATTTTTATTTAAATTCTAGTTAATTGACATATAGTGTAATACTGTTTGCAGGAATAGAATTTAGTGATTCATCACTTACATATAACACCCAGTGCTCAACCCAAGTGCCCTCCTTAATACCCTAAATGACATTTAAATAGGAACACTCTGAGTGCCGTAACTAGAATTATTTGAAGGGGTGAAGGTCGGAAAGAAAAGGAGTTTAGTTAGGAAACTGAAGAAATAATCCAGGTATGAGATGCGGCTGTTAGAACAAGGTGGGAATGGGGACATAATGATAAATTATTATATTACACTGTGCATATATCTGTATACACACACACACAGTACAACATGTGTGTTAAATTTCAGCTCAGTGAAAATGACCTCAATATGTTCATTCATGTGTATACATAGTATTCAGATTTAGTTAGCCAGAAGTCACTCCACCATATTTTTAAAACGTAAATCCCTACATAACAGTCCTACAGAGTAAAACATGAAAGAGACTGACTCTAGCCTGCCAGAGTGGGAGGGCCACAGGGGAAGGAAGGCGTAGACCCTCTCCAAATTTTATTATTGAAGCCTTTCCTCTTATGTCTTACATTATCAAACGCATTGAGTCCAAGTTCACTGTGACCTACCAGGCCTGTGGTAACATACCCCAACCTTTTGGAACTCATGCTGGTCCATCCTTAACTCACATCTCTCAGCTCCCCACCCACCAGCCCCACTGGAGTTCTCTAATCCTGGAGCCAGAGTTTTGTCTACTTTCCGTGATGGTCCTGCTCCTCCCTGGGAGATACCATGTCAGAAATCGTAAGTGATTGACATTGGTGACCCAGAATCTACTCCCCTCTGTGACACACACTAAATATCTGTCAACTTGATGTGATGAGTTTTATCATAATTAAATACATTTACTTATATTGATTTTACACTTTTAGGGTTTCATTATTAGGTTCTATGTATCTTAAATAGCAAAGAATCATGTGGGATGCAGGTATTCCTGAACTTAGAAGACGAATCAGGAGACCTGGCTTTTGAAACTGTCACTAAATACGATTTCTAAAGCTGAGGTTTCACATTTGTAAAAGTAAGGATAGTTACATTTACCCTACCTGTTTTACTGGAATGCTGTGAAGAAAAAAGAGAAGAGGTGGGCAAAATAACTGTTTAAAAAAAAAAAAAGTCTCATATTGATGCTATTAACACAAGTGAAATGGATCTAATTTTATTTCTTTTAAGCAAAAGGACTTCTTAGGGGCACCTGGGTGACTTAGTCGGTTAAGTGTCCGACTCCTGATTTCAGCTCAGGTCATGATCTCATGGTTCATGAGATCAAGCCCCATGTCTGCTCTGTGTAGACACTGTGGAGCCTGCTTGGGATTCTCTCTCTCTCCCTGCCCCTCCCCTGCTTGTGCTGTCTCTCTCTCTCAAAATAAGTAAACTTAAAAAAAAAAAATGACTTCTTATAATTAGCTGGTGTATGTATGAATGTCCTTTGTAATTCATCTAGGATAGATTGCCATTCGTTTTTTATGGTTGTAATCATGTTTGCTTATGAAATAGGGGAAATAATTTCTCTACATGAATGTTAGCTGGAGAGAAAATAGTTGAGTTTTGTTTTACATCAGTTGGCAAATACTGCTGTTAAACTGTTGTCTTCTTAGGCAATTCTCATTTTTCAGTGGAAAAATCAATTATTGTAATATGTTATATAAAATTATATATCTATTGAGATTTCATTTTACATATTAAAAGTAATTGAGAACTTTTGGAATGAAATTCTATCATCCATTGACATCTGTTATTTATTGAACACCCATCAAGCCAATGTAAATTATTTGCTAATTTTTCTTTGAGACATAAAAATTAGGATATTGGCACTTCTTATGAAGTAACACCTAATTCATTGTATTTCTTTAAGATTCTCTCAGGATGGATGATAAGATGGTTATTGATTCTTTTTTGTTTGAAATGGCTTCTTTATTTCTATCCTTTGGCTTCTCAAATGATGAAAGAATTTATACATTAAAAGTACACCATTTTAATTTTGATTATACCATTCATAATAATGATATAGTATCTTTGGCTCAAAAATAAGCCAAATACAAAAACTTAGTTAACTTTTTTGTGCACAGCAGTTGACCATGTTGCAATATTTCAAGTGATGAGTAATTAGGTTATGATAAAAACTCCCTACTTCTTTGTCAAAAGAAATATTTTTTCTTATACTATAGAGTAAGTATATTTGCATTTACTTTTGTGTTTAAATTTTGATTGAGAGATTTCTTTTTAGAATTTTCCTTTCCAGAGATATTTTTTTTATCTGATTTGAAGTTGCAATTCACTAATCACTGCAGTGATCACTGCACTGTTCTGTGCATTCTGTCAAATAATAATTTGAAATGGAATTTATTTTGTCCTTATATATGTATTCTCAGTGAAGATGAGGAGGAGGAGGATGATATTGTCACTGGTCCAGATAGTTCCTGTATTTATTAGGAAACACTTAACAAGAATAAAGTGATGATATTTTAGGTTAAAATGCATAAGTAGTGGGATACCTTTAAATAACATTCAGAAAAAGAAAGTACAGAATATATGAATATTAAAAAAGGTTAAGAACATAATTAAAGTTAATATCCTTAATAGTTCACTAGAGACACTTCAAGTAACAATTAAGGCAAGCACTTCTCTGGGTTGCGTGGGTGGCTCAGACAGTTAAGCATCTGACTTCAGCTCAGGTCATGATCTTACGGTTTGTGAGACCGAGCCCCATGTTGGGCTCTGTGCTGACAGCTCAGAGCCTGGAGCCTGCTTCAGATTCTAAGTCTCCTCCTCTCTCTGCCCCTCCCTCACTTGTGTTGTCTCTCTCTGTCTCTCAAAAATAAATAAATTGTTAAATTTTTTTTTTTAAAAAGGCAAGTATTTCTCATGCACAACTGCATCATTTAGCCTAACTTCCTATGTCCATTCAATTAACTGTGTATCTATATAATCATGAGTGCATTTTGGATTAGTCTGTTACTGTCATGGTATTTTTCAGGTTTGATGGTATTAATCTGTAATACCACTGAATTAGAAAGTCACTAGAAAACATCCACTCTGGGTGTTTTAACAGAATGAATTGGGAAATTAAGAAAAGTTTATAATATTATGAATTGCAATCTACTTTAAATGAGATGATGACATCACATACCTTTCTTTCATCGGATAGCTCCACATGTTACATGATTTTCTTGGGACCATTCAAATTTACTAATCTATCCATCCCCTTTTCCTACCTTGTTCAGCCACATTCTGTTTTAGTCAGTTTCAAATAATACATCTACTTCTAAACACCATAAATTGTAGCCATGGAGTAACTTTGGCATCTGTACCAATCCTTCCAATACATTTTGGACTGCAATACTAGATTATTTTAATGATGGTTAGAGTGATTTGAAACAGAATCCTGTGATGATAACCTTCTTCACATTAGACCACAAATCATGGTTAATTATATTCCTCTTTACCTTAACTCTATTTAAAAGGCATGAATTTGCAAAGCCATACTGGAGTGCGAGAAGCACATTACTTTTTCCTGTAAATCAAATGTGATCAGTTCCAGTCTTCCCTTATTATTATCATTATTTGATATTTCCTGCCTCACAAGCCCTGGAGAAATACCGATGAGGATGTTATATATTCAGAACACTGGGGGATTGGCCCCCTGTACATTGATCCACATCACGGAGAGAGCAGTTATCTGACCCAGCACACTTCGTTGACAGTGAGTGGCTCCTTTAACTGTTACGAAGTCTTCCTGAGAGTAGTTCTCCTAGGTTGAGCCACTGAATTCAAGGTCAACTTTGCTAAGGGTACTACACAGAATTTTTTCTTTGAGGTAATGCCATCTTCTCTGAACAATTTGAGCAAGCATAGTACCTTTACAAACTCCAACCACAATTGTTGGGGGGCATCTCCTGTTTAGAACTGACTTTCTATCCCCATTTCTTTTACCCATCCAACATTCTTTTTTTTTTTTTTTACCATTTAAAAAAAATGTGATTATTAATCTTAACATGAGATCTACCCTCTTCACAGATTTTCACTTGTACACTGTAGTATTTTTATCTACAGGCACAGTGTCGCTTATCAGATATCTAAAACTTGTCTTGCATAACTGAAATTTTATACAAGAAACACCCCGTTTCTCCCTCCCCTAAACCCTGGCAACTGCCGTTCAACTCTTCACTTTTATGAGTTTGACTGTTTTAGATTTCTCATGTAAATGGAATCCTGCAGTATTTGTCCTTCTGTGACTGGATTATTTATTTCTCTTAGCATAATGTCATCATGGTTCACCCATGGTGTGTCATACTATAGGATTTCTTCCTTTTTAAAGGCTGAATAATATTCTACTCTATGTATATAAGGTTTATACCGTTTATGTCAATGGATATTTAGGTTATTTCTACATTTTGACTGTTGTATATGCAACTATAATGAGTGTGGGAGTGCTATTATCTCTTTGAGATCCTGTTATTAATTATTTTGAATAAATGCCAAGAAATGGGAATGGCTAGATCATGCCGTATTCTATTTTTAATTTTTAGAAAACATCGTACTGTTTTTCATAATGGCTGCACCATTTTGTTTTCCAACCAACAGAGTACAAGGATTCTAATTTCTCCATCCCTTTACCAACACTTACTTTTTTTTTCTTTCTTCCTTCTTTTCTTTCTTTCTCTCCTTCTTTCTTTCTTTCTTCCTTTCTTTCTTTTCTTTCTTTAATAATGGCCATTCTAACAGGTGTGAGATGATACCACATTGTGGTTTTGATTTGAATTTCCCTGACAATTAGTGACGTTGGGTAAACCTTCCCACATTCTTTTCCCTTCTGGTAGTGTTCAGAATAATTTCTCATCAGTGTGCTCCTTTAAGTGTGATATTGGCTTATTTTCTGGGAGCGGAGTGGAGAAAAGAGATGAGTCAGTCAGCCTTTTGTTCGTTCCAAGTTGACATTGTTTTTTTTTTTTAATTTTTTTTTTCAACGTTTTTTATTTATTTTGGGGACAGAGAGAGAGACAGAGCATGAATGGGGGAGGGGCAGAGAGAGAGAGGGAGACACAGAATCGGAAACAGGCTCCAGGCTCCGAGCCATCAGCCCAGAGCCTGACGCGGGGCTCGAACTCACAGACCGCGAGATCGTGACCTGGCTGAAGTCGGACGCTTAACCGACTGCGCCACCCAGGCGCCCCCCAAGTTGACATTGTTTATCCACCATAAATGGTATATTCTACAAAATCTTTGTTCAACAATGTCTTCATTTTCTGCACATCCAACTCTTCAAATAAAATTGTCATATACATAATTAAAACAATGTTTAAATTCTCTTTTTATTATAATGAAAATGGCATTATAAATAATATGTGTTCCTTGTGCTAGGTTTTACATATTTGAACACCATTTATATTTAGGTGGGCTATGAGATAGGTTTAGTTGGCATAAACCGAATGAGATCTTCTAATTGCTGATAGTAGCATTCACCTAAGAGATAGACGGAAGTCATACTTCTGCACTGCCGTCAACTAACTGTAATATTAGAAAAGCCACGTCACCTCATGTTTCACCGAGTTCTAATGTATTCTGTAAGAGACGAAAACTAGCGCATCCACAAGGCTATTGCTTGCTTTATAACGTTGAGTCTATAAAATAGTTGTGACCTGCTTACAACACTGTTTATCTGTGTGATTCTTTTCCAGTGGCCTTTTTATTGTTGACCATTAATATGGCAAATTATGTGATAATCTACTTACTTCGTAATTATTATTTTTTTTTATGATTGACACTAAATCTGTTTTAGATCTGTGATTGTAGAAGCCATGGATTTTAAATAACTCGAGGTACTCAGCCTAGAAAACGAGAGTGGGTAAGCCCAGACAGTTTAACTGTAGTCTTTGGTGTTTCTTAGATGTTTTCTTCTGTTTACACTGTTATGAGGATTTTTTATTTTGTAAATTAACTTCATTCAAGAACTTATATATTCAAGCCATATTTTGCTTATTTTAATTGCTTGTTATTCATAAAAAATGTGAATGACGGAAGAAACATGGAAAACGAATTGCTTGACCATACTCCAAATTAATGACAGTTTTAAATAAGATAATTCAACTTCTTTAATTATGAGCTATTGAAAAATATAGCTAAGCTATATAACATTAGCCAAAAAACTCCTATAAATAGTATTATCATAGCATCTACTTTTGCTTCCCAATCTGCTTCATTTATGTTGGGCTTGTTGTTAACGCAATATAAAATCTACAATAGTTTAAAGCAAAATACTAGAAGTTACCCCAAACCTCCTATATATGTATGTTTAATACTACTAAAATTTGGAAGAATGTGAATTTATAAAATTTACATTAAATATTCTAATGAGTTTAATTCTATTATCTCTATACTGTGAAGAGAGGAAATTGTGATCTATCACATTTTTTTAAAATGTATAGTTTATTAGAGTTAAATTTTTGGTATTTTAGATTGAAAACAGCTTTGAGTTTGAATGGTGTTAGCTCTAGGTACTTTGGCATGTAAGTTTAAACCAAAAATTAGGTTCAGACTACAAATTGAATGTTCCAACCCCTGAGTTAACCAATCCAGAACCAAAGGTAGCAAGTGCCCAGAGAAGACAAACTAGATAGGGTAATGCCATGGGGGCCCTAGGGAGCCAACACCAGCCTAAAGAAACAGAACTGGGTGCCTGGGTGGCTCAGTCAGTTAAGCTTTCAATTTCAGCTCAGGTCATGATCTCACGGCTCATGAGTTCAAGCCCCACGTCAGGCTCTGTGCTGACAGCTCAGAGCTTAGAGCCTGCTGTGGATTCTGTGACTCCCTCTCTCTCTCTGCCCCTTCTCTGCTCATGCTCTGTCTCTCAAAAAATAAATAAACGTTAAAAAAAATTTTTTAAAGAAACTGAGAACAACCGCAATGGGCAGTGAGAGGAAATGTGGGGAATGCAGAAGAGAAAAATTAGATGACATGACTGCTGTGCTTTAAAGTCTTAACGTATATAGAGGGAAAAGTTGTAAATAAGGACAAATAATGAAAAACAATGTGGAAATTTCAGGATCCAAAATGTTTGTTAAAATCTTCACATACAGGGGTGCCTGGGCAGCTCAGTCAGTTAAGTGTCCAACTTTTGGTTTCAGCTCAGGTCATGATCTTATGGTTCATGAGATCCAGCACCAGAGTGGGGTTCTGCGCTGACAGAAAAAAATCTTTAAAAGAAAAATCTTCATATAAAGCTCCAGCTCAAAAATTGCATTTTCATAAATTGTAAACAAGCAGGGGTTTTGTTGTTGTTGTTGTTCATTTGTGTTTCATTGTGCCACAGTCATAGTATTTTCCCCTTCATAGAGTATGAGTAAATTAAAACAGTGATCTAGCAACATAATCTCCCTGAAGGAAGCCAATATGGCGAATTAACCAGTTTGCTGAAGGTCACAGCCTTCCTATTGTGTTTGGAGATTTCCAAATTTGATTATGGAGAAGAGAAGAATATCAATGGTCAACTACCAGCAACATGTTGGTTTACAAAACACATTATTTCTGAGAATAATACATATTAAAACATGGGAAGATTTTAATTTGTTCATGCTAAGTATCAAACACACACACTTTGTTGCATTTGAAAGCATTATTAAATTATGAATTTTTAAAAATGCAAAATTTTATTGTAGTCTTTTTTAGAAACTCAGACTACATTCTCAATAAAATAAAATTCAGATCATGTTTCTTTTAATGTAGCTCTTTCTTTTAATGTAGCAATGTCCTCGTTAATGGAAATTGTTCCAAAGCCTTCTTCAAGCCACGAGGTCATTTTAAACTCAACTCATTCAGGTAGACCAGAGAAACAAGGTCCCTACAAGCATCTAAGGATACTTCTAGAATGGGGACTGGAGAGTGAGGAGGGGTAAAACAGGCAGATAGAGATTGCTTCCATGAAAGTAGCCCCATGTTTACATATTTTATGTACTAAGGCTCTCTTTTAAGTTTTGATGAAACTATGTGTTACAAGAGTTTTGTCAGTGACAAAAATGGCAACATTATTATGAGATTACCTATTCAAGAAGATACTTTTTAACCTTAAGATTTATGCATGTAGATGACTTTTCACAGGAAAATACATCTGGGTTTTTAATGTCTTATCATAGTGGAGACAGTGTCCTTTGTTCTGTAAATAAGCAGAACTCCATTCAAATACTATTTTTTCCCTTTTTTCTCTTTACCAAAGATACCCTTCATCTACTCTATTTTTCCTTCCTGAGTTTCCTCTCTTCCACCTTTTTTTTTCTTTCTTTCCCTTCATGTTAATGTATAAAGTGGTTAAAGTTGTAAAATATTTAAAAAGTAACTTTATAAAAGAATAAAATACATCTATCTATTTATTTCTCTGTATCTCTGTTTCTGTGTATTAATACTGCCTAACTTGAAGATGAATGAATAATTAGTATAGCTGATGTGGACAATATATAGGACCCCGGGAGCTCAACTTGCAGGATTTGTTTACCATTTAGAAAGCCAGGGCCAACAAACATTTCAGCTGAGTTTTTGCTGCTGTTGCTAGTTTATAAAGGATTTTTGAGAGCAAATGTTCAGATTTAAGAAATTAATCTGTAGTCATGGTTAATAATATCAGTGGAGAAAATGTACAAAGCAAACAATTTTGATTAATTTATCATATACATGTAATTTTAAATTAGGTTTGGTTTTATTTTGTTCTGTTCTGTTACCCTAGTGGTATTAATTCTCATTCCATAGCACACCAGCCTCACTGGTTCATGTAAGTGTCCCGTATATGAGTGTGTGTGTGGTTTTGTGTTTGTTCATTTATTAACTCATTCATTTTCTTTCATCTCATTTTCTTTTTCCATTCCCTTCTTCTGT
The DNA here is from genome assembly GCF_018350215.1 of Panthera leo. Lineage (NCBI taxonomy): Eukaryota > Metazoa > Chordata > Mammalia > Carnivora > Felidae > Panthera > Panthera leo. Next base: position 86,089,633 of record NC_056680.1, on the reverse strand, counting down.
TCACGAGCAACTATAATAATTTTTGATACTTCTGATATCTTTGTAAAATATATAATGTTAATTGGTACAAATGTCATTTTAATGTAAATAAAGCATCATTGCCCTATAGACCAGATCCTGTTTCTCACTTGCTTTTACTTGGAAATGGCTTTAAGATGGATCCACCTTTTGGTGTTAATGCCTGTTACGGCCTTTTTCCTGCACCCTGTGCCAAGGGTTTCCATCTTGAGCATTTACTATGCTCTCATTGTCCATTTCTCCTGATACTGCCCCCTCCTACAAATAGACACACAAGAAGATTTCTGGGTCACAGAGTGTACATGTGTATAATTTAATGATGTTCTGCCACATTGCCCTCCAGAGAGATGCACTTATCCATTCCCATTAAAATAATTACATGTTTGTACATTGTAATCACGCAGTTGTTTTCTTTTCATCTGATGTAGAATGAGGGTGAAGCTGAACAAGCATCCAGCAAGTATAATCTCCCTTGGAGTCAGGGTCCCCTAATCCTACATCTTGGGCAACACGTGGCATTTTCTGGATTTTAAACTTTTGCAATGTGATGAGAGCTAAGTAGTATCTCATCATTGCTTTAATTCATACTTTCTAATCACTGATGAGTCTGGGGTCTATTTTGTATATACTTACGACACTTTTAAAATTCTTTCTCTGTACTCTTAAAAACTGAGAACAAACTGAGGGTTGATGGGGGGTGGGAGGGAGGAGAGGATGGGTGATGGGTATTGAGGAGGGCACCTGTTGGGATGAGCACTGGGTGTTGTATGGAAACCAATTTGACAATAAATTTCATATATTGAAATATAAAATAGAATTCTTTCTCTGTGAATTCTCTTAATTTTACTAACTGCCAAGATATTTCTGTTGTCTTTCTAGTAGAGTATCATTTTTATGAATTTTTATGGCAACATCAAATATTACCTATAAGGTGGTAATGATCGCATAAGTGACTATGGAGTGCCTGCTGCATGCTAAGTGCTAAAAAAAATAGTTGTGGGGGAAAAAAGTCATCGGGTTTTGTGTGATACACATTTGGATATACCTCTGAGATTTCAACTGTTAACTCAATAAATTTAATCCATAAGATGTTTGTGATGTAATGGTAAATATTAAATATGGACAGAAATAACATACATGAAATCCTATACTACAAAGAATAGTATATAATAGTTTTAGGAGCATATAAAGTTAGGTAATCCCAGAAGTTATAAAAACACATAGTTGAGAAAGTTTTATGTTGATTGATTTTCTTTAATTTTTAATTTTTTTTAAATGTATTGTCTTTTTTTTTTGTTTTTAATAACATGTTAAGTGTAAGATTTTGAGCAGCAAATTCTGTCATGAACTGTTGCACATTTAATAAAAATTCAAATTATCTTAGTTTTCCTGTTAAGAGTTATTAGTATAGGTACTTTCTAGGGATATAATCGAAACATCACCTGGACAGTCTAAAAGTTGAACAGTTCATTAACATACATGTTGATATAATTTAAAATAAAGAAAACATAAATGTTTGCTCATAATGCTAAATAATAGATATAACCATTCATATGTACACTGTCTTCCAGGAATTATTTCTAAAACAAAGTCAATAAAAAGTTATCTTAAGATTGACTATGCTTTGGGGCGCTTGGGTGGCTCAGTTGGCTGAGCGTCCGACTTCAGCTCAGGTCATGATCTCGCAGTTTGTGAGTTCGAGCCCCGCATCAGGCTCTGTGCTGACAGCTCAGAGCCTGGAGCCTGCTTCAGATTCTGTGTGTGTGTGTGTGTGTGTGTGTGTGTCTGCCCTTCCCCCACTTGTGCTCCGTCTCTCTATCAAAAATAAATAAAATGTAAAAAAAATTTTTTTTAAAGATTGGCTATGCTTCCATTCAAGTCAATTAAGTGATAAAATACTACTTTAGTGACCCTCCATGTAGCCTGGTCATATTCAACAAATTTTTACCTGCATTTTAAAATAGTTTGTAGGATTCTTCAATTAATACTTTCCAGAACATTGTATTTGAAATCATACCATACTCAATTCTCACAACTATTAGAACCTTGTTATGAATTAATAAGGAGTGATTGGTTATATTCACGTGGTTATTTTAGTATGGTTCTTGTAGGATTTTAGGGAGTTGGAGAGGCAATGGATAAGGAAGGTATTACTAAATGATGACATTCCCTGTAGCATCTGATGCTCACCATTAGAACCAAGAATAAAAAGTTTAAAGTGCTGGCAAAATCTTTTGAACCGCAGTCCTGCACCAGCTCTGGTGGGAAACTGAATGAAGAGAAAAGAAGTTCAGCTGGTATACCACAGGAACAGAACAGATCGTGTAGCTTATGACCTCATGTGTATATTATAGGCCAGATTTCTGGTTATCTGTATATTTTTCTCAGCAGTTGTATTAATGACCCTAACTAGTTTTCCTGTTTTAATACTAGAAGCATTTTAAATTTCATTGGATAATCATGCTTTGTAAATTTACCCCTTTGTTTTGAGAGGTGAAAAATGAGCAAATTAATCAAGAGAAGAGGCATGAAGATTATGCAGCTACTTCTTTTCATAGAATCTTCTTTTGCCGAAAAGTGACAATGCAATTATAACACTATAATTTGTTTCAATTCAAGATGGTCTCTACATAAATATACTCTTTATCGTGACTTTTAGAAGAGTGGGTTTTTCAGTGTGCTCTTCCTTTTGCTGTGCTAAATTTTTCTTTAGTGGTATCATCATTGTCTTTTATGTAATTTTCTCATTTTATATGTACAACAGCCTGGGATTATTGAATTAAACCTAAGGCCCGTCTGAAGGTAAAGTCTTCTTTGGAGTAAGTTATAGAAAAGCCATTTTTGTTGTGTTATTGTGAACATTTTTATGGACTTATTTTGCCGTTTCACTGTGGTAAAAGTATTTCCCTTACTTGTTTACAACTGGCAATATGCTTTCCAATGTATATCAAAATCATTAAAACTTTTGAAGATTTAATTATTCTCTGTTTGGAATTTTCCACGGAAGGCACTGGTGAGCAGTAGGGACTTTCACATAGACCTCTCTGAAGCTCATTGAAAACCTAATTATTCAACAAGTATTTCTGTTTATTTAAATAAAGCCTAGTTAGGGCAGACGATATTTTCTTAGGTAAAGCTGGTAGCATTCACAAATTTGGGGGCACTATGACTTTGGATAGTCTCATCTAATTTATATCCATTTCCCATAGCTACGTAGTAGAGCCAGGTGATTCTTGCCAAATATGCCCCCCTAGATTATTTTGACAGCTCATATAAAATAGATGAAAGACATGGAATTTAAAATGTTGAAGTATGATGTCACTACTTTTTTTAAGCGAAAATTATCTTTCTAGATAGGAAACACGAAATGCCCTGTAATTAGTCCAGCAACATAATCGATGCGATCCAGTGCAAAAAGAAAACGTAGAGTTCTTTGTTGAAACATTATTAAGAGTTTCGAAATGACAATAGCGAAGCATTAAATCAAGCGTGGGCCCTTCTGAGAACAGGGCCTTGTGCTTCTACACAGGCCACACCCCTCCTCCCCACTCCCCCCTCCTCCTCCCCCACCCATGAAGCCGGCTTGTCTGTAACATGCCTGCAGATTGTACTCAGGAACACCTTACATGCAGTGAAGAAAAAGAAAAACACCCCGCGGAAATCTGTATTATCTGAGCAAACTTGAAGCAGTACAAATTTCTCAAGGAGAGCCTCAAAACAAACTACTAATCACTTTTTTTCCCCTCTCCCACCCATTCCATGATGGAATATGGAAGTTTATACTCTTCTAGATACGTGTTCCCCATGGAGAAATTATATTGCTGCTTGTGATGTTTTTTTGTTTTTTTTTTACCTACACAAGATTGGCTTGAGCAATATATATTCAATGATGTTTTCTTTCTGAAAGCAGTGTGAACATAATGCATGTGTTTGGTAATGTTTAATAGATTTCAGATGCAACATTTTGCATGTTATGTTACACAGGTCTAATGTGTTCAGGTAAATGATGAAATCAAACTACGGGCGGTTGTGGTATTACTGTTCAAAGAACTTTGAACTGATGGTCTCTGAAATGGTGTGCTGAGTTGGTTTTTAAATGCAGAGCCCTGTGTGTCTTCTCTGCCCTGTGGACCCAGACTAGAAATACGACACATTTTTTTTTTTTTTTATACTTGAATTTGTCTTTTTAGGGATGCAAGTGTTGGAATGGAATGGAATTCCTTTAACTTCTAAAACATATGAAGAAGTGCAGAGTATCATTGGTCAGCAAAGTGGGGAAGCAGAAATATGTGTAAGACTGTGAGTTTTTCCCCATCTTTTTGTTTCCATTTTTTTGGCTATTCATGGCTCTTTTAATTTAAAATTGTTAAGGTGGAACCTTTGCCAGTCAGCAAGATTTTCAGTAATTAGAACATAAAGTGAATACAAGTTTTTATAGATTTCTTGTGTTCAGAATCAAAATCTAAAGCATAGTAAGAATTCAGCTGATTTTGTTTCTGATATTGTCAGTAGCTGTCCCCTTTCATGCTTTTACTGAAACATGCTTCATTTAAATGAAAGCCTAAACCCATTTAGGTTTCCTGTGTGTGTATAGTATTTCAAAATGAGCTTATGTTTAATCCATAAAGATTTCACCTTAAATAATCATTTTTATCAGCTGACTTTTAACAGCATTGCAAGTATATATTTGGTTAGAAGGGTGAGCATGCTTGGAAGTTGCTTTATATCATTAACCACTTCTCATTTACCTACTGAAAAAAAAAAAAAAAAACTCAGGGTAGTTGGAAAAGAGGGACTTTTGTCTCAGGTTTCCTCAACTTCTTTCTCAATTTCTTTGTTTTAATTTTTAGGGACCTCAATATGCTATCAGACTCTGAAAATCCCCAGCACCTGGAGCTTCATGAGCCACCGAAAGCTGGTAGGTGAAAGTAATCTGCTTTCAACTGTGGGTAAAGGCGTCGATGTAAATGGAAACATCGTTGTAGAGGCAGGTGTAGCTGTAGATGAGGATGTGAGCATAGATACTGCGTAGGCAAAAATGTACTTCTAGACTAATCAATGTTTATTTATGTAATTGTAAACAAAACCAAAGCATTGCAGCTACATTTTTAGCCTTCTAGGGAAACAAAGATTTGTGTATTAGACCCATTAAAGAAATTCATACAGAATTCTGGCTATGTGAGTTCACATGTTTAATTCTTTCAAAATAAATTCATCCCTTCAAAGGAATCCATGGAGCCATTTATTTGCAGTTTTAGGTTATTTTTAGACAATACTCGATTCCTTTTAGCCTAGGATTATGGGGCACTTATTCTTGAACCTTTTGATTGCTGTTAATAGTGAATAAAAAAAAAATCAACATTTAATTTCATAAGTACATGATGAAATAGATTTAACTCTATTAGCAAACAACTATAGTCTTACAAATGTTGATCAGCTGTAACATGAACACTTGTTTCATTAATTGTAGCATTATCACTTGTTTCTTCGTTTAACAAATATTTATTGAAAATTTTCTATGCTGCAGCTAGCATTCTAAGAGTCTGGGTTACTGCACTAAAGAACAGACCGTGGCTTGTAGAAATTTTCATACATCTGTGAAGTTACATTACCTTGTCATCTAGAACCCAAGTAAGTTCCATGGTGTTAAGTACCTATGAACCTGAGAAATACATAGCCATTTCTTTTTGTTGTAGTGGAGAAAGCAAAATCCCCAGGGGTTGATCCTAAGCAGTTGGCAGCAGAGCTCCAGAAGGTCTCATTACAGCAGTCACCACTGGTTCTGTCGTCCGTTGTTGAGAAAGGATCTCACGTTCATTCAGGTCCAACATCAGCAGGATCCAGTTCCGTCCCCAGCCCTGGGCAACCGGGGTCACCCTCAGTGAGCAAAAAGAAACACGGCAGCAGCAAGGTGAGAATTGTTCAGTATGACCTCTAAGTTACTTATTTTCTAGCTCCTTATTCAGACGAGGACAAAGGAAAGACGATATCGTTCTCTTGTGATTTTTCATTTCCTAATGATCTCTTGGCACAAAAAATTGCCATTTCTGAATATATGACCGAGCAAAATGTTCATGAAGATGATGTGTTTTTATATTTCTTAAAATATTTTAGCAGTTATTATTATGAGGAACTTGAAAAGTGTGTCTAATGCTCCCTGTTTCCTGGTTTTTTTCTGTATAGTGGTTGCATCAAGTTGAGCCTCTTTGTGTATGAAACATTAGCTTTGCATCTTTTTGGAAATAAGTTACCCATTAGATTGGGTTTGATAATCTAAATAAAAGGTAAAAAGGACACAGAGATAAAGAGAATTTAGGACAATAAGAAATAAAGAAAACCAGTAATATAGAATTGCCATTTTGAATTGTATCCCTATTTCCATACTAATAAATTTTCCCTTTTTGCAAGTCTTCATTTGTAATAAATGTTTCTAACATTATAATTTCCAAGATACTAGTGAATTAAAAAAAACATAGAATTAATGTTTTGAACCTTATAAAAGGAGATGAAAATGTAGACAGTTTGTAACTTTTCCCTCATAGATTTCATTCATAATGAAGAAATTCTTATTATGGTTAAAAATATGTTTGACAAAGTTTTCTTTTATTTAAACATAGATGAAGATTTCTCTTTACTTGGTAAGATGCCTGGGAGGGACAGGCTATGCTTGGGTAAACTGACTGGACTTCAGAAAACAAAAGTTTGTTTCACCAAGTATAAACACAGCAGATGTCCCCCCAAATCCCTTTTATTCAGAGAGAAACAACAAAGGTAGGATGATCTTAATCATTGCATCACAGGATGGTGTGTCCCAAAATAAATATAGCAAAGCTTCACAAAGAACAATTTCAAGAATGGTTAGATTCAATTTCAATACAAATTTTAACACAATTATAATTTATCACATACAGTTATGTGTTAGTTTTCAAGAATTACCTCATGCAGGCTCCCTGTCTTCTGAGTTACAGACTGATATTTCTCATTCCTATCTCAAGTATCTCCAGGTAGGACACAAGAAATGAGAAAGTCGGCTTGCAAAGTTTCCACACCAAGGACATTATAGTTCTACAAGTTTCTCATCCTAATTTTTTTTTTCAGCACCTGACATCACCATCCTCCCAGGAAATTAAGTAAAAATTTGAGACCATCATTTTCTCTTCTTTTCTCTTCATTCACAATGTCTGATTAGTCACTGAATCTTAATCCTCAGAATTCTGATTTTCTGTTAAGTCTCTAGTAAGTTTCTGCCTTCTTTGAACCCGCCAGTTTTCTTTAGCAAAGCATTATTTCTTTTTCCAACATTATTGCACTCATTACTTGCAACTCCACTCACCGTTCTCTCTTCATTCTCAAACTACCCTCCAGCTGATCTGTGGCACAGTGACCTGATTGGGTCACTAACCTGTTTAAAATGTATCCCTGCTACCTAGAATCTTGACAGCCTCACCTGTGCCTAGGACTCTATCCTACTCAGTCTAAAAGGGCTTTTCCTTGGGAGATTATCACAGTAAGCAATTGCCTTGCTAATAAATACTCTGTATATTAGAGTTGCCAGCTCATTCCTACTTTCCACAGACATTTTTTTTGGATAGCTCCTCAGTGTCCAATGAAATAAGAGCAACAGGAAGCCTTCATCCATGAAATCTATCCATATTCCAATCCTGCCTTAAAATCAGAAGATATCCATTCTTCCTTTTCTACTCCCTCCAAAGTGCCCCATACTTTATGTATGTATCTTTATGTATGTATTTTGTATCTTGATTGTAGCTACCAGTTTTCTTATTTTATCCTCCCAATTAGGCTGCAAGTTCCTTAAGAACCAAAACCATTTCTTTTTTTTTTTTTTTTTTTATGCTTTTTAAGCACATAGTGGAGGGGCTTGCACAGAACAATAATAAAATAAATAAGTAAATATTGTGAATTAAATCATCACTGGCACTTGTCATATATTCTTCAGAATATTTACAGAATTATAGTTTTAACTTTTTTGTGTTTTCATTAGGTATAAGACTAGGTATTAAATTATAAAATATTAGTGTAAGAAATGTATTAAGACTAAATATTTAAATATAGTTGGCATAATTATATACTTAGATATTTAGAACACCGTCTAGTAAATATTCTAAATGATTATTCATAAGTAATTATTAATTGGTAATAATGCTCTAAATGGTTTCTTCTGAGTAAATGTAGGTAAAATATGCATCTAAATTATTTAAATATATGTTTGTTATATAAGCTATGTATATGACTTTATCAAATTGTTATTTTGCTTAAGCTATTTCACTATGAATTTTTATCTCCAAAATTTTTATTTTATCACCTCAAGCTGTTTTGTGTCTGACATTTTAATCAAACCTTCTTCAGTTTATCTTTGAAGTTTGAATGCTTTCTTGAAAGTCATGTTATAAACAAATGATTCAATTAAAGTACTCCTTAGTTTTGGGGCACCTGGGTGGCTCAGTCGGTTGAGCATCCGACTTCAGCTCAGGTCATGATCTCGTGGATGATAGGTTTGAGCCCCATGTCAGGCTCTGTGCTGACAGCTCAGAGCCTGGAGCCTGCTTCTGATTCTGTGTCTCCCTCTCTCTCTGCCCCTCCCCCGTTCATGCTCTGTCTCTCTCTGTCTCGAAAATAAGTAAACATTAAAAAAAAATTAAAATAAATGAATAAAATAAAGTACTCATTAGTTTTAAATGTTCTTATGAAATAGGTCATTGATCTCCCAAACCTTACTGGTCATAGCGCCCTTAACATCTCACTAGTTTTTTTCACGGGTCTCTTATGCCCAAAGATATACCTAAAACAGTTTTATATATTATATACTTAATTCGTATTTATGTCCTAATATCTGAGTAACCATTGGAAAAAATAATATATATAAAATGAAATAAAAATAATGTATTTGTTTCACTACACATCGTTAGGGTATTGTGCAGCTCATGGACATTGTACAACTATTCAAACTGTGAAATCAGACTGCACACTACCAAAGTGATTGCCTGTTCCATACTTGTATCACTGATTTCTATGAAGAACATTTTTTATCACTGTAATCATTAAAAACAGCCTCAGAAAGATATGGCATCCTTTAAAGGAAAGTAGCTAACTCTAATCTGGAAATGTCACTACCTGGAGCTGGTAGTTTGCTCCGTATCCAACAGATACTGATCTCTTTCCTTCCATAATTTAAAATATCCCTCCACACCGTTTTGATTTTACTGCCACACCCAGAACAATTAAAAATGGTCCGTAAGTTTCTACTCAACCCTGAATTCAGTGATATTGCATGATTACATGTCAAATGAGCTACAACTGTCAAAAAGAAGTCAAAATAAGTTACCAGTAATCACTTAGCTTTGTGTTCTGTGAGCGTTTTTTTTTTGTTTGTTTGTTTGTTTGTTTTGCTTTTTGGCTTGTGTTTTTACTTTTTGTCTCAGTATTCTCCAGTTTTCCTCATTGGAATGCAAAGGAAACTGGTCTTAGGAAAACCCCTGTCTTTAATCAAGATAGAAATAGTTCTAGAAACTTCTATTGTCCTTCTTTTTCTAGATTCAGTTTGCTTTTCTTTAAATTTAAACAGTAAAATAATTTTTAAGTAAATATAATTGGTCACTAACTGGTAGGTTATCTTTTGCAGCCAGAACATGGTTTCAATATTAATGAATGGACATTTTTTAATGTTTTATTTTTGAGAGAGGGAAATAGAGAGCGAGAATGAGTGGGAAGAGGGGCAGAGAGAGAGAAAGACAGAGAATGCCAAGCAGACTCTGCCCTATCAGCACAGAGCCCGATGCAGGGCTCGAACCCATGAACTCTGAGACCATGACCTGAACTGAAATCAAGACTCAGATGCTTAATAGACCTAGCCACCCAGGCGCCCCTAACGAATGGACATTCTTAATAATGAGCTGAACTAAATAAAGGATACATGGCCTAGAAAATTTAACCTCAACTCTGTAATTTTACCAAAGATTACATTTTCATTCCTTAGTTATTTCATAACACAAGACCTGGAGTATAGCTGTCTTCTTTGGATTGCTCTCATTTCCAAGATAAAAATATAAAGGAAAAGGTGACAACAAGCGTATCCACCTAAATATTATGGATCTTTCCTTTTCAGGTTAATTATTAAAACAAAGCCAATATTATGTACATGTAGGCAGACAGGGCTTTACTTTGAGCGTAGCAGGCTGGCCTCCGTTTTAGTAAGTATCTCCCTGTGTTGATGCCATGTTGCCTGAAATTCTAGACCTGGAGTCCAGAACATCATCTCTCCTTTTGTACAAATTCTGCATTGAAATATAACAAGTCAGCAATCAGTCATTTTTGTTAGCATTCTGAACCAGTTTATCAGATCACATTCCTAACTGTTTTAAGTCTTTACTGACATAAGGAACTTCTTAAGGAAGTGAGAACTTGCTTGGAATAGGGTAGAACTGTAATTAAGGAATGTGAAATATTAAGAAGTGATTGCCTGGGTGCTTCACTCCAGAAGGGAGCAGAGTGGGGTTTACCACCCATCGAAGGCCAGCAAGAACGGGCTTCTGTGACGTCTGTGCTACTAGGCAGTCACTGTCTAGAAACAGTGTCTTTGTCGTTTCACGAAAGATCGCTAAAACCTGTAAAATACTTAAATCGAGTGCTTTAAGCCAAAGTATTCGTTTCATTGAGTAATTGGAAATACAGCCCTACAGGTATAAAATTATAACTTCAAAACGGGCTGAACAAAATGAAAACTAGATTATGTATGTATAAAATCAAACACACGTTGTGACGTGTAAGTAGATACCATAATCTGAAGCCGCCAAATGGATGAAATACATTTTCCAGACAGTGTGCTCTGACCAAATAGAAATTAATTTCACAAGGAAGTGGAAATGGTAAATTTTGTGAAGGGTTTATCCATTAATATATGTTCTTATTATTGCAGCCTACTGATGCAGCGAAGGTTGTCTCTCATCCAATTACAGGGGAAATTCAGGTAGGAGAATTTTTTTAAAAAATCATCATTATACCATCTTCTTCGGCTGTTTCTTCTCCCCTCACTGGTTTATTGAAATCGCAAACACTGTTAGAACTTTTCCTGTTTTATATGTGCATGTAACACATACAGGAAGAATACAATATTATGGAACAATATCTTAGTACAATATACAGTTTATAAAATCTAATTATATGTATGGAATTCTATAATTTGAAATCTGCATGATGCCTTAGCAGAATCAGTAAGTTTTATGTCTCAGTTTATACTTGTTGAATGTGTTTCAAACAGGACAGATTGTTCTGGAAATGTGAAGATTCCTCTTTAAGAGTTTCATGAGTCCAATACTATCCTCTTTTCTTCCTCCTACCAACAATTGTTATATAATTGCTGAACAATTTTCCTACAGTAGTGTTTTTCATGCCAGGGGTCATAACCAATTTTTAATCTGTAAAATCAACGTAGGGGATTTTGACTAGGAAAACAGAAGAAAAATAGTGTAAATCACTATCTTTTTTAGTTCTATACGTGTGTGTTTCTGTGTGTGTATTGTATCGTAACCCATATTTCTCACTGTGGGTCATCGTCAAAAATGTTTTAAAAAATGTACTTTAGATAATACCAAAAAGTAATCCTGGATAGATAAGAAAAACCATGTAGAAAAAAGTGACACAATGAAAAATAAGAATATTTGAAGATAGTAAGTTTCAGACAAGGGGAAGAGCACAGTAAGTCTTAGCTGCGTCTCCAACATATTCTAGAGGAGATTTTCATGAAAGACTTCACAAAGGACAACAGACTTGAACTAATTTGTGGATCAGCCCTGAGAAAAGGGGAGTGTGTTCCTGGAAGAAGCAATGGTTCAAGGAAAGGTTCTGCTGGCAGAAACAATAAAAGGCAGACATCAGCTTTGCTGCAATGAAATGCTCCTGTACAAATAAGTTGAAACCAAATTAAAAAGAACCTTGCACACAAGCTGGGGGTTCTTGTTAGCCACTGCAGTAGGGCGATCGGTAAATATGTTGGATAAGGGAGACTAATTAAAAGGGATATATAGTAAGATTTCATACATCAATGGCCTGTGTAAGGAAAGCTTATAAAGGGAGGACACAAAGACAAAGAAATCAATGCCGTGATCATCTAGGCTCCCACAGATGAAAGCAAAAGTGGAGGGTGAGAATGGCATGGAAAGAGGTGCAGAATGCAGGTACCTTGCTGGCAAGACCCAGCAGCACGAGCCTGGTCACCTCTGTGCTGCACATCTTGTAGTCTCGCTATTTCCTCTTTTCTTTTTCTTTTTCTTTTTCTTTTTCTTTTTCTTTTTCTTTTTCTTTTTAATGTTTATTTATTTTTGAGAGAGAGACAGAGTGTGAGTAGGGGAGGAGCAGAGAGAGAGGGAGACACAGAATATAAAGCAGGATCCAGGCTCTGAGCTGTCAGCACAGAGCCCGACGCGGGGCTCGAACCGACGAACCCCAAGAACATGACCTGAACTGAAGTCGGACACTTACCAACTGAACCACCCAGGCACCCCAACTGTTTCCTTTTTTCAGAAAACCCAACCTGATCTTTCCTTATTTCACAAGCAGCAGAGAAAAAGCTAGATTTTCTGAGTTTCTGATTCATAGCTTGTTCTCTCTTACCTTTTTTTTTTTTTTCTTTCCTCTCTTGCCCATGGACCAGCATTTGCTGTGTTTCTTTTATGGCTTGTTATTGTTTGTTCTTCTTTTATTTTCCCTTCTCTTGAGCAGTAATCTTTAATTCTCTAGTGGAAATTTAATAATATTCCTTCTTTACTCACAGGCTCTTTTCGTTTCTTTCTCAATATTTTCTCGTGACCTTGATTTCCATTTTATTTATTTATTTTCTTGTAGCAAAACCTTTTTGCAGATGGAACCTTACATGGACACCCAAACCTACCAGCATTGGAGTGGTTCTCGTGGAGGGTTCCTGGGGACATTTCAGTCTGTCTCAGAAGCAACATCTGAGCAGCCCTAAGATTTTTCTAAGGCACTGCAGCATAAATTTTGAAAAGCACCTTTTTAGGGTAGCCTGTAGGTTTTCATTTCAATAAGAAGTGGTTTTGGTGCCTCATCAGATAAAAGTGAACTTTAAGGCTGGCAAAGAAAAGAGTAAGTGGGGGAGAATGTCTTCTTACAGTTTGGAAGCTGTTTTAAGTCTCCGTGAAATTAACTGCCGAATAATTCCATATTTCAGTACTCCATTAGAGTCCACAGTTACTGCAGTTCTGAACTTTCAACTTAAACCCTTCCTTCATGGCATTTTCTTTTATGTCACATTGCTTTCAGGATGGTCAAAGTCTAAGTTTTTGCTGCGTTGAGAGAAGCAATTGCAGATTCTTTTTCTGCCACAAAATACAACTGGACCAAAATTATGCTACAATTAGGAATTATTTTGATTACCAAATTTTAAATAGAGTTTGACTTGTCTAAATTACCCCATTTTCAACATTAAGCCTAGCATACTTGTTTCGTGTGATTATTAAAAATTCGGTTAGTATCTTTATTTATGGATCTTTTTCTTCTGAAATGCAGAGCCCTTTCTTTCTATTATTTGATAAACCAAAACAGCATCAAGCAAAATTGAGGCTTATTCAAAATGATGCCATAAAAATCTTTACATTTTGAAGGAGAAGAATTAGTTAATTCCACGATTTTAGATTATGTGGGTGTCTCAAATATTTATTTGAATTTTTCATTTTTTCCGATTCACTGACAGTTGTGTAACAGCCATTCACTAATCTAGGAAGCAGCCCCTTTTCTTTCCTGTGCAGCTTTAAAAATTAAAGAACAAGATTTTATTATCTTAATCTCTGACCCTATTAGAAAAGCAGGCACAGAAAAAGAAAAGCTATAGGTTATATAGGGTAATATAGGAAGAGATAAAATCTACACATTCTTAAATATTCTTACATTTCAGACTAACAGCTCTATCTTTAAATAACAATTCCACCTACTGCTAAGCATTTGGTGAAATACAGAAGACATTTTGTAATAAATTTATCAATTAGTTAATTTATTTTCAATGTCCTAGTCACTGTATTCATGAATGCTAACAACATTTACTATTTTTCTAGGAACGTAAATTTGGTTTAAAAATGTCACTAGCGTTTACTGTATGATTTTTCTTCTAAATGAATTTTAGACAGGCCAGAACTTTACCCATGGAAAGAATGAACAGCACACTTACTAGTTATTAGCATGTGCCTGGGAGTTCTCAATTAAATTAGGCATAAACTAGTCTGTTCAGTTTCAAATAAAATGGAAATGGGGGTTGATGCTCCTCATGAGAATAAAAAGAAATGCTGGTAAGTTATTGAATAATAACGTATTGTGGCTTTTTAAAAATAACATCAAAATGATCTTCATGGACTATTTTGATGTCCCTTTAAGCTTCAAATCAACTATGATCTTGGAAATCTCATAATCCATATTCTCCAAGCAAGAAACCTTGTCCCTCGAGACAACAACGGTTATTCGGACCCCTTTGTTAAAGTGTACCTTCTTCCTGGGAGAGGGTAAGTGAAGAAACAGTGTCTTCTAAGTATTGCATCCCATGGATTCAAAAATAGTGTTGGTGTTTCTATTCTCTAATTTTAAAGAGTTAAATATATCTTCCTTAGTTTTATTCACATGTCATATTTATTTATTTCTAACTATTAGATATGATGGAAATAAAAATTTGTAATTAAGCCTTAACGGGTTCTAGGAGAGCCTTGATCATAAGAAAATCTGTCTGGATGAAACAATCAGTATTTTGAATCTAGAAACCACTATAACCCATCAGATGGACTGTGAAATCATTTAAAGAATTGTTTGTGGCAGATTTAGAGACTTAGCTTATCTTCCCAATTGCATTTGTTAAACTAACGTTCGAGACTCATGAGTTACTGTTTTATTTTATAAGATATTATTAGGTAGCACATTACATGTTCATTAAGTGACTTATTAATGTATCCTTACTTATATGCGTATTTTCAAATCAGTGTTTTAAAAACTATAAAATAAAATAAGAGTCATATTTGACATGTTGAATATTAAATAAATATTTACTAAGTATGGTAAATATTAGGTAATAAATGAAAAATATCTCTGAATCTCATGTGATTTATAAACTGTTCATATAAAGCAAGTGCTCTTTAGAGATGTTTAATTTTTACATAATAAATGCAAATTGCTATGTTCTGGTATATAAATCAGTACTCAAGGTTGGTTTCAAAACAGTAATTTGGACTCAACAGATCATTATACCTTACCTGAAAAATTTCTATTAGCCAAATTTGCATCTTGGAACCATAAATAATCAACAGTCGGAGGTATGATAAGAAGAATTCGAGGCTGGTAATTTGAAGGCTCTGGTTTATTTTTTTTCATTTTTCATTTAACTTGAGTAACATTTGAATATTGCCTTTTATTTGGGAAACTTGTATTGTTGCACATGAGTAGAAAGAATAATGTAATTACCCATCCCATACTCATTACTTAGTTTCAGCAATTATCATCTCCTAGCCAATCATGTCTCATAGAATCCCCTATACAGATTATTTTAAAGTAGATCTCAACTATTACAACTTTTTTTCTGTAAAGAAATAGTCATAATACTACATACAACCATTGTAATTTTAAAATGTTTAAATAATTCCTAATTTCCCCAATTACCTCGTAATATTTTCCTAATTGGTTTGAAGACCTAATTGATACTTATAGAACATTCTTCTCATCAATATCAGAATACATCTTTTCAAATGCACATGAAACATTCTCCAAGAGAAACTATTTTTCAGGCCATAAAACAAACCTCAACTGATTTAAAAGCATTGAAATCATACAACACATGTTGTATGACTATAGTTGGTTTGTTTGAACAGGATCCAAGTTAGAGTTATACGTTACCTTTGAATCTGCTGGTTGTTGACTAATTATATCACCACGGTCAGAACACCAGTTCTTTTGAGATTAATTTTTTTCTTGTTGACATTGACAGAGCCAAGGTGAGCAGGGAGCTAGTGAATAGTTTTGCTAGGAAATCAAATGTAGATAACACTCAGAAAATAATTTGAAAATTTCTAGGTACTATATCTAATTATGGATGCAGCCTTTACTTTTATCCCATTGATTTTTTTAGAAACTTAGAATTGCTGGTGTTGTGGTTCTATTTTTAAATCATTGCATTTTATTTATTTATAAGGATCACCAGCTAGCCATATAGCAGAGGAAAGGAGAGTTTTTATTTTATGTTCATTTATATCATAATTAGTTACAGCTGAAATTTGGCTGCTTTTTTTCACATGAGTATAACAACAAACTGATAACTTCATTCTGCCTTTGATTGGGTCATTAGACCTTCAGTGTTATTTAATGACAATATTATGGGGCAAGAAGAAATCACTGCCTAGGGTGTATTTTTAATTGGCATTTGCTAATGAATGTATGAAAATAAAGCAGTGTCTTTTACTTTCTGTCTTCTCTAATAGTATCTTGGAGAGTGTCACCTTTTATGCTATATGAGAGTGCCTGTCTTTTATTTATTACATGATATGTTTCAATTAGACTATTGCAAACTTGAGTAACCAGCAAGGGCAGACAGGTAACATGAATATGTCAGTCATTCTGGGGGGAGTGGCAGGGGATTCCAGTATACAGAGTGAACTCCCCATCTCAAGCCATCTCCATGTATTTTGTCAGACAAAACAAGCCTGCTGGGTGGGTTCCTCCCCAAAAGCAGCTAATCAGCTGCCCTATTCAACTTGTAAACCTTTTATTAAATTATTCCTAATTATTACAGCATCCAAGGCCTTGGGATTTTTTACATTTAGGAGGTGTTATTTTCACTGTAGCTCTGAGATTGTTTTCTGCTTCATGTTATTTATATGTTCTGGTATAGGTCCTCTGGTTATTATTCTCGTATTTTCTTCTTTGTTTCTCTTCCTAACTTTTTTTCTTCCTGTCTTTCCGACTTGCCTGTTATATCCTTCACTCTTGCTCTTGGAATCAATGCAGTCAAGTCATGGTTGTCCAGAATGCAAGGTAGAGTTGGCTCATTTTCAGTGTCATGCTGTGCTGTGATGTCTAAAGTTTATATGTACACACTTGAAAATATACATTCACCTGTAGTTCATTTGTATCTTTTTATATGTTGGTATCTATTGAATTAGGCTACCAGAAAATCGCTCTGATTACATTACTAAATAGGCTTAGCAGATGTGTGCAGTAGAAAATTGAAAAGTAAAAAACGTTAAAAACGGAAAAATGTGAATAAAGAAATATCACCCTGCAATATAGATATAACTAGTTTTCAAATATAATTTGTCCGCTAAAATACATTTAGCTTCTCATGCGGTAACCCTGGCTTAAGTGCTCCTGAGTCTTCTATTCCAAACAAAAACAAAATCTAGAGTCATCTTTCAAAAGAAATTAACTGATCTTCTGGATGTCCAGAACTTTAAGATGTCATCTTAAAGACCAGAGTTTTGTAGTCTTTTTCCATGAATTAGACCTGATATTGAAACATTTCCGTGTCTTTATAACTTCTGCACCACCAAGGTATTGCTGTGCAAAAGGATGCCATAACCTGCCTGCTCTCCCACATTAACAACAACACAAGAGCATCCTTCTTTGTTTGCCAACAGTAGGAAACAGTTTTCTAAGAGAGCTCATAACTCGATACATCATTACATTGTCAGCCAAGAGTATCTTTTAGATACATAACTGGAAGCATTCTTTTGCACATTTCATTACATTATATACTATGTGTGTTATTTATTTAGTTGGGGAGGTGACTCTTATACCATCTGTAGCAATAAGGTGGTGAGAATTTTAATCCCACACAAAATATTAACGGTACAGGATTTGTTTTTGTCTGTGACATTAACATTTCACATATTTCCTAATTCTGGCAAGCTGTGGCCCTAAAGACGTTGTTTCTGATTTTGATCCTGATAGCAGTTGGATATTTAAATATTGTAAAGAATAGGATTAGTCACCACACCCTTTCTGGTGGCCAGAAATTTTTTTGTTTCCTTACATCCACTTAATCATGGCAAACACTAAATTTGATATTCTGTAAGGTTGCTTGTTACGGCTAGCTGTCTCAGGACACCATCCAGATCTCTCAGACTGATGGGCAAAATTAGTCTGGTTGAAAGAGATAATGTCATTTTAGAACAGATATTATCAATCACTTTATGCAGAACCTTCCTATCATTTATCTAGAGAAACAGGGGTGGAGGGTAGTTGTCAGAATGACAACGATTGTCTGTATTTAACTTAGAAAAGAGCGTGTTTTGTAAATGTGAATACTGGTTGAAACCGTCTAGGATGTGCTGGTCACAGTTTCAAAGATCTAGAAGTCACTTTCTCATTATATGTTTCATTTAGAAGTCACTTTCATCATCTCTGAGAACTGTCGATGTGAGAAGGAATTATAATGATAAGGTACTGATATTGTAGTTTTGGCTGAGGGAGCCAGTGAGTGAAGTCCTGAAGAACTTGGGTTTGAATCTTAGCCCTGCCTCTTAGAAGTTGTAAGCTTTCTCTAAAATGATTTCCTCTTCTGCTAAATAGAAATAATAATAGCACCCCTCCCAGGCATTTTGTGAAACAGAGTAAACCACCAAAAGTGATAAGCATAATGTCCAGCACGTAATAAACTCAATAAATGGTAGTTGATATTATTGCCAATAGTATGTACAATTACACTCTCTTAGGGTAATACCACTCAGAATTCCCTAAGCTACTCTAAAACTGGCCTAAATTTGTTATGATATGTGTTTATATACAAATATATATAATTTATGTATAGGAAGTTTATATACATTCACACACACACACACACATATATAGGAATATATATATATAAGAATATATATATATATAGGAATATATATATAGGAATATATAGGAATATATATATAGGAATATATAATTCCTATATTCCTCTGCCCCTCCCCTGCTTGCGCGCTCTCTCTCTCTCTCTCTCTCTCTCTCTCTCAAAAGAAAAAGTAAATAAACATTAAAGAAAAGTTGTGGGATTATTCATATTTCATGATTGGCTACATCAAGTAGCCAGTGGTCAGTTGTCCCTACAAAAAAGGAGATACAGAAAGCTTGGGCTACAGCATTACACCAAATTATTTAACATCACTGTATAGGAAACTAAACAACTTTGAACTTCGTTTTCTTCAATAATAAAATGTAATACATCTGTCATTGTTAAAATTTAAAAAAAAAAAAGTCCTGTGAACTGATAAGAATTTCACTGGTCCAATTTTCTGGTCTCCTTTCATTTCCTCTTCCTACCCTTGGATCAATATACTCATAAGCTCTGGAAGCCCAAATCGTCAGCACCAAGATGAGGTGAAAGAAAGACCAGGAAAGAGCACAAAGAGTGCATGAACTCAGAAGTTGTCCCTGGGTAATTAGGAAATGGAAATGAGCTTATCCAAAGGATCCCATCTTTACACTGTTTGACAAAGTGCAGACCTTTTCCCACTAATGAGACTATGAGACTTTGCTATGATTGAAGCTGATATTAGCTATCATAATACCTTGAAGTTCCATTCCTGGCTAGACTTTCTCTAAACCTCCTTGTTAGCATATCAGACTGTTTCCTCTAAGACCTATGTAAATCAGGAACAGTTGTTGTGTGCATTTACAATTCAAAGGGCAAAACTTGTTTCATTTCAGTGGATTTTAAGAGGAAAAAAGTAGGAGCATGTTTTAAGGATCCATCCAATAAATATTTCTTTAGCACAGACTGTTCCAGACACTGTGCTAGGAGCTAAGGTTACAGTTGACAAACAACCATAGCTCTGACTTCAGGGAGCACAGGGGGCAATAAAGTGATGTGCTAAAAACACACTACTGCACAGAACAATAGAGCTTATAAAATGGAATATGATATGAGCTTCTTTCTAATTTAAAGGAAAATCCTTAGAGGAGTAATTAAAAATTGTGTGTGTGTGTGTGTGTGTGTGTGTGTGTGTGTGTGTGTGTGTGTGTTTCTTTATTGGACCTACTGTATTTTTTCAGTAAAGATATATATATGTATATGTGTGTATGTATGTGTGTGTTGTGTGTTTCTATATATAAGTATGTGTATATATGTCTGTGGTCTTTATGTGTGTATGTGTGTGTATATATATGTATGCATGTATGTGTGTATGTGTGTGTATATATATGTATGCATGTATGTGTGTGTATGTGTGTGTGTGTGTATATATATATATATGATTTCCAATAAAGGAAAACCAAATAAAAGAAATAAAAACCTTCAATATTTTAATTCTATGAGAGTGAAATAGAAAGAAGCCATCATATCCCATTCTTCTTTCTCATCTATATTTTTAAATTAAAAAGAGAAACTCAGAGTACTGGTTTTCTGTCAGTTTAGGGAAGAATAATTGAATTTCAAATATCTTCTTCTGACTGTCTTAAAAGCAGATTTACTCATGAGAAAATAACTGGTCAAATTAAAAAATGAAAGAGAAAAGAAATTAGTCAAAACTTCAAGGAGATGAAGGTTAACTTTTCTTTATTAGCCCCATGCCCCATCTTGATTAATTGACTTTTTATTTTCCCTGGTTAAAAAACCTCTGTGATTATCAGATATGGACTCATTGTCCTCATTTAATATCATTATTGCCATCTTCCCAGGAGGGAATATAGTGTGTTTTCTGGACGAAGAAGGAAACAGAAAAGGAGCCCCACTTTTTCCTCACCCTCATTTATGCTCACGTTTAAGAGTCCCTCTGCTTGACCATCTTTAGCTTGTAAATCCAGATTCTGATACAGATGGGAGAAGGTGTGGAGAGTTTTCACTTGTGTGAGATGGCTACACAGCCCGATCAGATCATGCTCCAGGTGGTCGGTACATGGTAGTTAAAAAGACAAGTGATGTTGAAGGAGTGGCTTTGTGCAACCATCTCTGTGTCATAAAATTCAAGTACAAAAAAACTGCAAAGGATTTCCTTATCCTTTACACAGCTCAACCAGGAAGAGTGGAGGCCAGTTGTGTTTACTGACAATAATCCTAAAGGAAATGGACACATCGAGTCTGGAGAGAATTAAAGAATCAAATTCATTAATAACATAGAATTCTGCCAGTTTGGGTTATTCCCGAGTGTATCTGGGCAAAAAGAAATATTTATGGTAATTATCCCTGGTTCCACAACACTCTCCTGGGATACACTATTCAGAATTTCCCTAAACACCTCTAAAACTTGCCTAATTTTCTGTATGTGTCTATATACACACATATTGTATAAAATTTATATTACATATATAGGAAATCTATATATCTAAATTGAAGGGAAGGACTTTAGATTATTTGGTAAAGAAGACAAACAAGGTACTGCAGCTGATAAAGCCTGAAATTAAGAAACTGGTGGCTTATTCAGATTTTGTGAACCTAATCAAGTTCACAAAAAAAGTACATATAGCTTACATTTAAGAGCAACCAGTCAGTTTCCCTATGTCTGGATCATAGTCCTGCCAGTTAATAACTATGCCACCTTCCCAACAGCCCTTAATTCCACTGATTTTCAGTTTTTTCTACCCTGTCTCACAGAATTACCACGAGGGTTAAATGAGCTAATACATAAAAAGCATTTAGAACTCTGCCTGAGAAAAACTAAGCATTTAATGAATGTTAGCTGTTTTTATTTTAATGTGCTTACTTTATAAACTGCTTTTCACCCACGAACCAAGAACTTTTAAAAAATGTATATGTGAAAAAAACGTGAAAAATTGTGGTAACAATTATCCATATTCATAGATTCAGAAAAGATGATGACTAATAAATCCTTTTCCAGACATTATAATAATACAGACCATTTTCACATATATTGACAATATCTAGAATTTTCAAGAACGTACTGGAGTTTACGTTTGACATTAATTCCCATCTTTTTAAAATATGATGCATTGAATTATTCAGCATTGAAAAAAATAATTTGCTGCTATTTACTGTATTATGAATTTTATCCTTAATGTTTCATGATCTCATTACCTTGATAACAAACAAATAGTCCAAAACAAATAGAATTTTTAAAAGTCAGACTACCATATGTTTTTCTTCTAAGTATACCTGCCTAGAGAAATAGCCATGAATTCTAAAGTAGCTACCAAGGCTTGTTATTATCTTGAAAGTGCTCACATTCATTCTTCTGATGTCATCATTAAAAAAAAAAAAAAAATTCAGGCTCCTGGGTAGCTCATTCGGTTAAGCATCTGACTTGGGCTTAGGTCATGATCTCATGGTTCATGAGTTCAAGCCCTACCTTGCTTCAGGTTCTCTGTTCCTGTCTCTCTGCCTGTAACCCGCTGGCTCTCACTCTCTTCCCTCTTTCCCTCTCTCTCTCTCTCAAAAATAAATAAAAACATTTAAAAAAAAACAAAAACATAAGATATAAAGACACATAGCCTACTAAAGTTATTTTGAAGTTTTACTGGAAAATATTTCAAACTGAAAATTATAGACAATAACAAATACCTCTGTTTTTGATATTCGGTTCTATCAAATTTTAATATTCTGCTATACAGGCTCCAGATTTTTTTATTAAAAAACATTTTGTGTGTACCCTCTGAAACCCTCTGAAACCATTCCTCTGTCCACCTGAGAAAACTACTAAATAGAATTTAATACCTATAATTCCCAAGCTGACTTATGATATTAATATATTTTTATTATATATACATGTATACATAGTTTACTGTATTAGCTCACATGATTTTAATTTTAAATCATAATAACTTACTTTAGTTATCCTTCTGCAAATTTTTTGCTTAACTTTTTTCTAGATTTATCTGTCTTGATATATGGAGGTGTATTTTATTCATTTTAACTGCTGCTATTTTACTGAATGAATATATTGTATATATCATATTAATATGCTGTTAGAAATAATGTTACGGTGAATGTTCTTGAGCACATTCCTTGTGCACAGGTGAGGAGAACACATTCCCTGTGCACAGGAGAATTTCTCTAGATAGAAGTGGAATAAGTCAAAGTAGAATTTGCTGGGGGTTTGGGTACATAAACTTCACCAGTTTCATCTAAAATCCATCTAAATTCAGGTAAAAAGTATGTATCAATTTATACTATCTACAATACATGACAATTCCTGTGTTTTCAAATCATTGCATTTACACTTCAAAATTATTTGCAATTTATCTTGAATAAAAACATTGTCAAATCCAGCTTTTATTTTTGTACAGATGAGTTGGTTAGAAGAGAGAAGGTCGATGCTTTATTTCTTAATTTGGATTCAGTTCACCATGGCTGAAATAGGAGGTCCTGGGAAACATGAGTTCAGTGGTTCTCATCCTTGGATGCACATTAGTTTTACCCAGAAGATTTAAAAAATTCTGATAGTCAAGCATCACCCCAGACCTATTAGATGAGGATCTCTTCGGAGGTGCCAGGCAAGGAGATATGGGTGCACGGCCGGTTGCCCTCTTTGCAGCCTTAGAACTCGGATTCCTAGCTAATCCCAGTATGCAATGTTGTGAATTACTGCCCCTGCATATGCTGGTAAGAAAGAGAAAAAAGCCAGAGACAGAAGAAAGACATTCTGAAGGTGGGATGCACTGGAGCTTGATTCTCAATAGCCCTGTCTAGAATGGATAGGGTAGATTGTGCCTGCGAAACAATAAGAGGCATTCCAGGAAGTGGAGCGCATGAGACCAGGAACTAGCGAGAGTTAGTCTGCCCATAGCTGGGAACACACACCACCAAACCCAGGGAGAGGATCCAGTCCTTTTAGAAAAGCCACCTCGTAAAGTCAAGGCACATGAAAGAACTCCAGACGAGTATGTTGGTTTTCAGGACTCTGGTGCCCATCAGCACTGAAGTGCTGGACCTGAGATCTCTAGGACCTGAGAGCGAAGGCTAGGCAGAAAATTCAGGAAAAAGGCAGTGAAGATTAGATAAAGGCCTTCTCTGTGGGGTAACATTGGCTAGTAGCAACAGTGATAGTTCAGTCCCATCAGTTGATTGATGTCAAGTATAGATGTTACCATATAGTTCATGTAATTATCTCTTGGGAAAGATTTCCAAAATTACAGTATAGCTGGAACACCTAAAGCTTTTCTTTAAAAAACTACTTCAGGGCAAATAAAACCAAAGGCATCCAACATGTTCTTAAATTGTCATTTTTTACTCAATTTAAAATAAGGCTTAAGATGGTAAGATGAGTAGATGATTGCATAATGACTTAACACAAAGTATCATCTTAAAATGTCTGCACGACCTTCCTGTTAACTATGAAGTCATCAGTTAAGGTGAATAATCAATGTAACTTTTTGTTTGTTTGTTTGTTTGTTTTTTTGGCTTCTAATTCAGTGCTGAGTACAAGAGGAGGACTAAATATGTTCAAAAAAGTCTTAATCCTGAATGGAATCAAACAGTAATTTATAAAAGTATTTCCATGGAACAGGTATGCAATGATTGTTTTCTGTGACAGATTTAGGCTAATATAAGAATAGCAATGGCAAAAGTATTAAAGATTGTAGTCTATCAATTTTGTCACACGGGCAAGAAGAAATGAGTAAAATATATATGAGAAAGGTAGCCAGTGAAAGGAAATGGGTACAGTTCAAAGATCCCATGAATGTAAACGTGGGCATTTTGACAAAACAGCCAAAAAATAAGCAAAGACATAAGACCAGTGGAACATTTTCCACCAAATTATTTCAAATTATTCAAGTTATTTCAAAATTTAAATAGTTCAACAGACTAGGCCATATTTGTCATATTTTGAAGGAAACCATTTTTCCAACTGGCTGTACATTTTTTTAAAATTTGGCCAATCTCAGGGGCACATGGGTTGCTCAGTTGGTTAAGTGTCCAACTTCTGCTCAGGTCATGATCTCATGGTCCATGAGTTCAAGCCCTGCGTTAGGCTCTGTGCTGATAGCTCAGAGCCTGGAGGCTGCTTCGGATTCTGTGTCTCCCTCTCTCTCTAGCCCTCCCCCATTCATACTCTGTCTCTGTCTCGAAAATAAACATTATTTTTTTTTTTTTAATTTGGCCAATCTCTTTTTTTTCCAGTTCTATTGAGATATAATTGATGTAATACATTGTATAAGGTAATGTTAGACACCATAATGATTTGATATGTATATTACAAAAGTAATACTTGGCTATATTTGACTTTCATAAACAATACAAAGAAAATATTTTAGTGTATATAAATATATTATTGATAGGCGTCTGTGTGGCATAGTCAATTAAGCATCTGACTCTTGACCTTGGCTCAGGTATTAATCTCACTTTTTGTGCATTTGAGCCTGGCATTGGGCTTTGTGCTATTAGCTTGGGATTCTGTCTGTCCTCTCTGCCCTTCCCCCACTTGTGTGCTCTCTCTCTCTCTCTCTCTCTCCCTCTCTCAAAATAAGTAAATAAACTTTAAAAAATGTATTATTGTACCAGACAACATTTTAGGAATTCTCTGTCTTCTCTAAATTGAGGCCTCGTAAGTCTGACATTGTGAAGCTAAACTGTACAGACCAAGACATACAGATGACTAGCCCAAAGATTATAAAGGAGGTTTAGGATTTGTCCTCTGGAAGATTTCTGATGTGATTGTGAAGTTGAAGCTAGGTATAAATTGTAATCTGGGTTCTTGAATTTAAAAGAAGTTAAATTTACCTGCAGAAATAAGGCAATGCTACTTACGTCTTTCGATGATTTATTAAAACCAAAAACCTCTAATCCAAATATTTTATCTAAATTACCTAGACAGTTTTGCAACCTATGGATTCCATGTATTTAAAGAGCATTTATGGATTCTGCTTTTAATTTTTAAAATCTGAGGGGAGTGTTAGAATAACAAGAAATGAGTAAAACTTTGAGGTCTCTTACGAGCAAACACTAGGTTTGACTATAAAACCATTGGTATTTCACATACTATTTAATATAAACCCACATTTTTAGATAAATTTGAAGTCCTTTTATACACTTCAAGGAAGTGAAAGTAAATGAATCTATAATAGACTGTGATGAAAATTTATGATGAGGAATGGGGTTAATGACATTTTGATTTAAACTGTAGCTCAAGAAGAAAACACTGGAGGTGACCGTCTGGGATTATGATAGATTTTCTTCCAATGACTTTCTTGGTGAGGTGAGCATCTGATTTCCTTTTCCTTATTCGCTTTCATTATGAACCACCAATTAGAGCTTGATGCAAGCGTATTTCTTAAGTTTATAAGATAACCATTTTGGTTAAAGCCTTTCGGTGGATAGAATGTATTTCCTGATTCATCCTTTTCAGTTGATGAATAGTAACTTGAGAAATGGTCTTCACTTTACCATTTGATGTACTTTATAAATAATTTTCAAGATGAACTAGTAATTGTTTTCATAGGAGATATATAATCATGCTGTGAATCCAAATGATTATGTTAAAATTTTGAGATAAACTTTATAAAATGAGCTAGATTTTTAAATTGCATTTTCAGGTTATTGAGTCGCTATTCCTCACTGAATGTATCATTGACTTTATGTGACATTTTACATTCTTATTTCTTTGAAGTATCCCGTGAAAACTCTCAAAATATTTTACAAGGCAAAACTAGAAGTAGGAGAAGACAATAAAAAGGAATTTTATGTAAATTCACATGAAATCTAACCTCATTAATGAACTCTGGCACAGTGGTCAGATTCTGCATTTTTGGTTTGTTTTTGTTTTCATCTATCATTTTTCCAAAAATATATATTTTATTTAGTGATCTTTGCTAAAACAGAAGTTGTGAATTAATGTTAAAAAATAAGCCATAAGAGACTCTTGAATACAGAGAACAAACTGAGGGTTGATGGGGGGTGAGGGAGAGGGGAAAGTGGGTGATGAGCATTGAGGAGGGTACCTGTTGGGATGAGCCCTGGGTGTTGTATGGAAACCAATTTGACAATAAATTACATTAAAAAAATAAAGAAAAATAAACCATCTCTTAAAAAAATAACACCTAGACAATATGATGTCCCTTCCCAGAAATCATAGGAAACTGTTATGTAGTCTAGGTGATGTGAGACCTTGTTTGGTTCCTAGACTCTGTATTTCTCTTTCCCATCAAAACTAGACCATTTGACCTTTAATTGCAGTCTCATGCTAGTACAGCCACTGGGAATAGTCTTGACCTTCGGACAATTCTAGGATGCACTGTTATATCTGACTTAATGTCCCATTTCAGAAAACTGATTTATTGTTGTTTTTAAAATTGATTGTTCACATGAATTTAGAGCATATATCCATTGTGTTGGTTCTCATTATTTTATGTCTCATCAAATCTGAAATGCCAGCAACTCTAAAATGCACTATTACTTACGAATCACTAAGAAAGAAAAAAATGCTGGGAAGTCTGGGTGGTTCATTCGCTTAGGAGTCCGACTTGGGCTCAGGTCATGATTTCACAGTTCATGGGTTCGAGCCCCGTGTCCAACTCAAGTCCTGCATCTGGCTCTGTGCTGACAGCTCAGAGCCTGGAGCCTGCTTAGGTTTCTGTTTCCCTCTCTCTCTGCCCCTCCCCCCGCTTTTGCGTTGTCTCTCTCGGTCTCTCACAAATGAATAAATGTTAAAAAAAAAAAAAAAAGAAAGAAAGAAAGAAAGAAAATGCTGCCAGTTAAAACATGACACAGTGCTTTCTCATCGTTAAATTGTTAGTCATACCCCTATTTCAAAGATCAACTAAAGTATGTTTTAAAATACAGGGAATAAGTTAGTAATTTGCAAATCGCCCATTCTTTTTTATTTTGTCCCTCTCATAACTAAAACCAATCTTTAAAAATGATATCCAAGTTAGAAAAACAAAAGATCCAAATTTAGTACTAGAATGTGTTCATTTCAGAAAAGAAAGTTTTCTTTCATGAAGAATTGCAAGTCTACCTTTTTACATCATCTCCAAAATAATTAATAGTCTGAGATTTTATACAGTTCCATTTAACCAAGTGTTTATTAGACATCTATGATGCACAGGGCATTGTTCCCAATGTCATGCGTAAAGAAACATGAGGAAGACAGCCTGGTCGTCCTCAACGTCATACTGTATCTTATATCCATGAATAAATTTCAGGTCACAGAAGAGAGTAATGAGTGAATTATATCAACCTCATTGACTTCCTGCATTGTTTTTCAGGTACTGATTGATTTATCTAGCACATCTCACCTCGATAACACTCCTAGATGGTATTCTCTCAAAGAACAGACTGAAAGCCTCGATCATGGCAAGTCTCATTCCAGTCAGGGCAGCCAGCAGCCTCCAAAGCCATCTGTCATCAAAAGCAGAAGCCATGGTATCTTCCCTGACCCATCCAAGGGTAGGAGACATTTCAAGTAGAAAAAGCTTTTGTCTCCTTGTTCACTTAGTAACTTCTGAATATGAATGCCTGTAGATGTAATTTATTTTGAAATGTTGGATTCTGTTGGAAAGTATGTAATATAATGTCATGCAAAGAGTGACTGATATGGAATCAGGAGTAAAGGGCGTTAGTCTCAGATCAGCCCATAATTAGGTTTACTACTTGGCGATCTTCACCTAACTCTGGTTTTGAAGCAGGATAATGGAGGAGTTTGGGCTATATGAGCTGTTGGGTTATTTCCTCTCAGATTCCATGATACTATGATTTTATAAAATGTGTTGGGTTATTCCGTAAAGAAAAATAAAAATCCTCAACAGTTCATTGACGAGACATACTCATTATTACCGTTGATGCAGATTTCTTCTAATTGTTTAAACCCCTATTTTTTCATAGGTATTTTCTTATTCACATATTATATATATGTAAACTATACATAATTTTGCATCCTGATTTTTACTTGTCATATCAAGAACATTTTCCCCATGTCATCACAACAATTGGTATGTTGAAATTTACTTAAACCTTTCCTAAATGTTGGCCTCAAGCTAATTCTATGATTTTTTTTTAAAACTCTGATTATTATTTTTTGAAATAATAATGTTATACATCGGTTTGGGCAATACACACAGAATTCCCATTTGAATGAGATTTTCCTTTGAGAGGTTTATTGCCAATTATCCTACGACACATTAATCTTCATCATAAACTGAGTTACTACCTGTATGAGATAACCATGTAGTATCTTCCCTAGATATATTGAACTATGTACAAGTATCAACTATAACTTTTTATACTGGACCTGAGTCTTGCTCCCTTCTCTTCTCGGAAAGTACATCACATTGAAAAGTGGTTCTTTGCACATTAGAAAGGAATGGGTCCCAATTGCATGTGTTCTAGGAGATGGAAAACCACGAGGCCAAGTCCAGTAGGACACTGAGTTGATCTGATAAACCACGGACTCCCATGCGTGCTACAGATATGACTTATGACTGAGCTTTATAGATCATTTATGGATTCCACTTCCAGAACAACTCTGCCCTGATTAACGGTCTAGAAGATCATTAGCATAAAGACTTCTCTCCCTCTGACTGCCATAGTCAATGTGGGATCTATAGTCCACATTCTCTAAAATCACCCGAGACATGATTCTACAGTCCCCACACTTGATGTGTCCTATAGTGACTCACGCCCCTTCGTCCAGGAATTCACCGCATTTTTACTTAAAACTCCTCTGTGGTAGTGTCAGCCTATCGTCTCCTGCCTGGTCCCTACTTGAATCGGCAGTTGCTTGCTAAAAGGATAAGTTACCATAATTCATTTACGTGAGGATAGTCAGATGTATTTCCTCTTCTCACACTTCTCTCTTCTCAACATTATCATCCTCTTGACTCCCCTCCCCCACACGGCTTCCCAAATGTTTAATCACATTGCCGAGTAGGGAGCAGTTGCATAAGTAAGCCCAACAGGCAGCGGCATTAACATAAATCTTAGACAGTTGCAAATGACGTGAGGCCGGGCTCGATGGGAGGAATGCTGGAGCCATGTTAACTCCTGTTTCACCCTTTTGTAACCAGACATGCAGGTTCCCACCATTGAGAAATCCCACAGTAGTCCTGGTAGCTCGAAATCCTCCTCCGAAGGTCACCTCCGCTCTCACGGACCGTCTCGCAGCCAGAGCAAAACCAGCGTCACCCAGACCCACCTGGAAGATGCAGGGGCTGCCATAGCCGCTGCCGAAGCCGCAGTGCAACAGCTCCGCCTGCAACCAAGTAAAAGACGCAAATAAATTCCTCAGCATGGCAGCTTAATGTTCATCTGTTGCCTTCCTTCCCTGCTGTCCTTCCCTGTCTGCTTTCTGTGTTTTGGCACACCCCGCTCACTCCGTTCTCTGTCCCTTTGTCTGTGTAAGGACAGTACTGATACATATATATGCTCTCTCTCTTATTTAATTTTTTTTTTTTTTTTTTTTTTTTTTTTATTGACGTGGACCGCAATAAAACTGGCTGTTTCCCCTTTGTCTCCACCATCCATCCAACCTGGCTCATAGTACTTGGTAGCTGTGTCCGTGATGTTTGCAGACAACGCAATGTTGTGTGTCCTTTGTGTGTGCACTTTAAATATCCTTTCGAGTACAGGGATTATAAGCACACGTGACTGCCAGTTTTCCAGGCATTACACCAAAAAAGCACACACCCGAGCAGTTAGAGCAGATTGGAAGTGAGATTCTCTGAAAACATTCCAAAATTGGGGGCAGAAGAGTAATACCACCAGCAGGCAAATTCTCGAACCTGGAGTGGGAAAAGACACTTCAAGCTTAAATACCTTAATGAATTATGCACGTGAAGTATTGTAGCTTTCCATGTGGGACACTTGCTAATCGTTTGACAAAAAAAAAAAAAAAAAAAAAAAAAAAAAAAAAATCTGTGAAGAAAATCATGTCTCATATTTCCAAAAAATTACATAATATTAATATATGTATAAACATATGTGATGAGGCAGTGTGACCTCCTTAAGGAACACACTGGGGTCCATTTCGTTGGATCACACTTTGCGTATGATAACAGCGAATTTATTGGTTACTTTTTTCCTAACCATTGGGGATCCTAGGACAGTCAAGATATCAATTAAAGAATAACAACCCACCCATCTTAACTGCTGTATTTTCATTTAATTTATGAAAATGTAGTCAACTGATATATCAAAACTTAGTAAGAACAGAGATTTTACAAATGGAGGTGCACTGTTCCTTCCAAGAGACATCAGCCAGACAATGGACATAGACTGATGTTATCCCCACGTCCCAAAGTCTTCATTTGCAAAGAAACAGCCAGTTTTAACCCCTTTAGTGCTATGCATGTGGTGTCATTTTGGCATTTGAAAACCCACCTTATTTAAAGAGAGCAAAAGATCACTTCTGTTTGCATGAGTAACATTTAAGCTGGTTCCATCTGAGGATACATACTCTGGGTTTCCATTTCACCCACACTGCCACAGCAGCACATAAAAGCGGTCAGTCTAATCATGCCAGGAAGCAGCACAGACACAGCATAGCAGGAATCCTCCCCATTCAAAGAACTCAGTCTGATAATCTGCCTCCACCAGCCAATGGCAACCAAGACCAAAGCCAGCTAGCCCTCAGGAAGGTGATGTCTGATGGACCAGTCAAGCCAGAAGGAGGTGAGCAGAAAGGCGCTATTCAAAGCACACAACGAGAACATCCCCCAAATTTAAAGCCTTCCTCTTTTAATTTTTAGACATTGTCTGATAAAATATGTTTATCCCCTTTTTAATGTGCTTTTGTGGGCATGGCATTTCAGGACTTCCTCGTCGCTGTGTAAGTCCCAAAATCAGTCCCATGATATATTGACTACGGTGATTTGTATTTTTCTATGCACTGGGCATCTTTTGACTTCTGTTGGGAAATAGATTAACAATATTCATATTGCAGAATGGAATGCATGCTACTAACCTAATCTGTTCAAGCATGACTATAAATATGTTGCATTGTGATAAAAGTTTAAACTGCTCAAAATTCGAACTAGCATACCGGTTGGAATGTAGATCAGTGTCTGTTGCATATTATTTCAAGTGTAACTTTTTAAAAATTCAGTGGATTTTGGAAATTCTTAGAGGAAAGTAAGGGAAAAATTGTTAATGCACTAATTCACCTTTACATGGTGAAAGTTCTCTCTTGATCCTACAAACAGAGATTTTCCACTCATGTTTCCATAGTTGTTAAGTGTATCAGATGTGTTGGGCATGTGAATATCCAAGTGCCTGTGTAATAAATAAAGTATCTTTATTTCATTCATAAACTACTGGGTTCTGAGCCATTGTTATATGATGCAGCTTAAAATGAGTGTGTCAGTTTTTGCTTTCTCATTTGATTCCTTGCAATAGAGTATTTATAGTTCTTGTTCCATTGCTAGCGAGATCTCTAATGATAGACCATGTGGGGAGCAGAACAAAGTTTTATGTCTGAAACATTATTAGCTAGGTGGAAAATTACTGCCAAATAAGCACCAAGCGTACATAAACATGTAAGTAAGTGATAGGGGCTGGGCTGCTCAGTGATGCTTCTGCTATGTCTTGCTCGAACATCTGATCTACTCTGCGGTCTTCCCAGGTTTCTGTTTGGAGGAAGACAAATCCCATGAGCTCTCGCTCTGGGGGTGTGTATGTAAACTTGATTCCATAGCTGTGTTCAGAAAGGAAAGCAAGTTTGCATCCATCCCTAACTTGACCCCAGCATTCCTGCAGTTTTTCCCAAGAAAGAGTGCTAGTGCCAGTGACAAAAATCAAATGAGGGTGATTATAAAATTGTCTTTGAATTGAGTTCAAAAACATTGATAAAATGAAGGTTGTTTTTTTTTAATAGGATACTAGTGCCCCGTTATGTCCCTTCTAGCCCTAAAGTACTTGATTTTATGATTCTCTACTTGTCACCAAATTAAAATCAAGACTTATACTTTCCTATTGCATTTCTCTTTATTCTCTGAAAACCAAAGTTTATAATAGGTTCTTGTTCCAATGAATCAGATATTTTGGGACAGTGGAAAGTACCTGTGGCATAAAACATAGTGATGTTTTCTAAACATCACTGGTGATTAGCCTGGTGATTATCACCTCTGCACGGTTACCCTTTTCTACTTAGCTTACCAGTACTTTCCAAAAGTACTTAAAATC
Source organism: Panthera leo (assembly GCF_018350215.1). Lineage (NCBI taxonomy): Eukaryota > Metazoa > Chordata > Mammalia > Carnivora > Felidae > Panthera > Panthera leo. The sequence continues at coordinate 86,056,569 of NC_056680.1, read as the reverse complement.
CCACCTGTGACTTTTTCTTCCATCAGATAAGTTCAGTGGATTTCTTAATGTTACTCATTTTCTTACTTCAGATAGTCCATAATGATAAAGGTCACAGTAGTCAAATGCTTCCCTTATTTCACACTCTATTTTTAATGATCGTGATTTAAGTATTGCTATAGAATATTTTGTCTGAGTTTTTTCTAGATATGGTTAAAATCTATATAGCAAAATGCTTTTAGTTCCCTTTATTTGAATAATGCTGTAACAGATATTCATATACATTTAAGGTGCCGTGACTGAATATTGAAGTCATTCTGTACTGAAATAATCAAGACAACATGCCGTGGTGAACATTTCTTGTTCAATTTTGTATTAGCAGGCCATACAGAAAGTGCCCTATTTTGTGAAACATAATTATTTCCCTGCTACCGTAAATGCACCAAGAATATAATTCAGCCATGCATTTTGCCAAACAACTAGTGGTAAACATGCTATCGGATCGAATTATATAAAATGCTGTGCCATTAGTTGAAAGCTTAGAAAAACTGGTCTGAGATGTAAACGTACGAAGAGCCAACGAGTTCCTATTCTCTAACCGCATACATAAGTATTATTAATTTTAAGTGTTCAGATAAAAGCCTTCCATTTCAAACCTCACAATGGAGTCCATATAGTCCCATCTGCTTTCTGATAATCCTGCCCTTCATTTGAATAGTTCTTCACATTATACCAAGTATGTTGTCAGCCATCTTCTCATTTGATCACACCTAGTAGATGAGGTCTTCACTGAAGATAACCTTATCCCTTTCTTCTGAGTGAGCAATCAGAGAGATGGCTAGGATCACGGGTAGAATACACACCCAGAAATTCCTAGAATTGGCAACCTGACCCTTGCTACGAGGCCTAAACCTTTGCTTTTTTAATACTTTGTCTCCTTTGAAATCAAACTCTTCTTTCAATAAAGACAATTGTCATTTACATATATGTTATTTATTGTTCCACTTCTTACAAACGATTAGAGTTTGCTAGAAATGATGGCAGAGTACAATTTAGACTTACTGTACCTACATGACCCTCTTTTCTGAAGGCTGAGAGTAAAGCTGCCACAAACAAGGAAATAAAACCCTGTCATGCATAAGCCCAGTGTGGCAGTAAGCAGAGTCTGTAAGGCTCTGTGTACATCTGTAATCGTTTCTATCAAGGGTGACAAAATCGTCCCTAAAGAGCCGTTCAAATATATGTGTGTGTGTGTGTGTGTGTGTGTATGTATATATATATATATATATATATATATATATATATATATATATGTATTTGTGAGCCTCTCAGCAGATTTTTGCTTGGAGTAGCATAAAATATGGGTCAAGAAAGAATTATGGAGTGAGCCAGAGAGAACTTTCTCCCTCCGGGGTTTAGGTGCACGCTGGGAAACCTGAAGAGAAAGATTAGACAGATTGCGCCAGATAATCCTGATGCCTAAACAACTCTTTTGTGTTTAGAAATCCCTGCAAATGGGTTTTTTTCCAAGCCAGTTGGTTTGGCTGAACACAAGCTGTGCCATTTCAGAAGGTGGGAGCAACCAAAGAGCAGAGTTTTAGAAAACAGTTTTCTCTAAACCATGCTCAAACTAAAACAAATGGAAGCATTCCTTAAACCTTAAACATGAACTTAGTTGACCCCAAATATATCACATTTTAAGTGCATTTTGAAATTTCTGAGCTATTTTTGCTTGCTACTAAGATTTTAGGTGAGTTGTAACTTTAGAACCAGTACTACAGGCTGAAGAGAAATGTCCCTCCGCCCCGGGCAATGAGTTAAGGGCCACTGGAATGGGTTGGAGAGGTTAGGGGAGCAGATGAACCATGGAGTAAATTGTGCAAGGGAATTAAGATTAAGCATTCGTAAGTGTGGCCGAGTTATAGGAGAATAGCCTGAAACCTACTTCCACAGACCTCACTGCTGGAAACTCCGCTTTCAGTCAGGCTCACTTTCAGCAGCTGTCAAGAGTTTCATATCTGCACGTTGCCATGGTGAACTCTTTCTAAGCCATCACTCTGTGGGAGGTGCTCTCTTGGGCAAGTGGCAGGGGGTGGCTGGGCTGGGAAGCTGGGTGGGCACTGGGAGTAGAAGGGATTGTTGGTTACAGAAGGTGGTAGCTAATCAGTGTCCCATTCTCTTCTGACTGGAGGTTGATGGTTCCTTTTGGTCAGAAAGAATTTAGCATTCTCTGTTTCTGGGAAGGACAGGGTCCAAAAGGAAGTCAAGGAGAAATCAGAAGAGAAATCAAAGTGAGTTCATTGGGAAGTGAAGTCTTCATTCACGTATGTAAGAGGTTAATAAAAACAGATTTGCATCCCTCATTTCAATGTGTTCATGTAAAAAAGCTGAAATACAACTTTGGGTAGTTTACAATGGAAACAAAATTGAAACTGTAATGATGTGAACACAGCAAGCATCCAACAAAATCTGAGGGGATCAAATTGTGTAATTTCAGCTTTCAAAGTTCTGTGCTTATTTCTCTGGGGGTGAGGGTTTTCCTTGTTGTCTGTAAAGATCAAAATGCTCTTCTAAAGTTTTGTTTTATTTAAGAGATGCCAGATTTTCATAGAATGATTGATGATGCATTTTCAACTCTTTCAGTAGTTATTTGACATTTATTGCCAGAAATCTCTCTGCTATACATGCAAAGTCACAGAGAGTAAATGTATAGCCCTGACCATGAGACACGGTCTCTTGGTTATGGATATTTATTCACAAAGATGAATCCGCTGATCTACCATCACTGGGTACTTTTGTTCTTTTCCAGTAATTGCTATGGGTCTGCACTGAGCCATCCACATGTCTGGTTCACACTGGGGATTTATATGTCCATTTCATCTGCCATGAATTCCAAGACCAAATGGCCCATCTAGGTATCAAACTTAATTTCAGTACTTCTGCACCTTAGTCAAATGATATAGCTCTGGGCCTATATAATTGGATGTGATTAATAATACATGATCTAATTGTAACATGCCACAGTCCCTTAAATGCTACTTATGACACATCTTTAACAAAGTTAAACTTAATTTTTTAAATGCAAACTACTTAGGCTTGAAGAAATTATTTTCAAAAAGTTAATTTATCAAATTACCACCAGGGAGCAGGACCCTGAGGAAATGAGACAGGCAAGTAAATGCTGATGGAGGAAAGAAATGAGAAGGATGAAGCATGAGAAGGCTGATGGGGACACAGTGCGGGACCTTGGACAGAGGGTACAATATGAGCATGGGGCTGGGGGTGTTATCACCTGGGTAGGAGGGATCATGGAACCACGGGAAATGCCACCTAAGGAGAGGCAGAGGAATGCCAAAGCACCATCTGGCTACGTGACAGTCTTGCCTAAATCCAGATACCTATCCACGAATTACTTGGTTTTTTCCACTTTTCATCCGCATGTATTACATTATCTAAAACCATGATCTTTCACCCATTCTCCATTGTGCAAGATAATTGGGAAGTGGGGGGTGGAATTAGTGAATGGGATAGGACGAAAGGAATGTGTACTGAGCCAGACTCTGGAAATACCCTCTTTTCTTTTTATTTCATTGCTGTGTTGAATATGTAAATATACAATTAATCCTTGAGGAGCCAAAAGAAATACTTACTGATTTTAAATGAAAACATACTGTATCAGAAATGCAGAATTTTGATTGGGGTGTTGAGTCGTTTAGATATGTGAATAGGATTAATGTAGATAACCATAGCTTTATACCTCGGTGTATTTTAAGATACTGAAAGGCAAAGATTTCTGTAAAGATACTGAAGGATAAAAATTAATTAAATTAGTAACTTGAACAGTATCTCATCAAAATATTGATATTACAAATCAAAGAAAAACATAAATGTTTAAGAAGAAAATACTTAGTAAAGTCAGGAGCACGGGACCCTTTTTAAAAAAAACATAAGAAAAACATTGGATTATAATTTCTGCCATATTTATTCTTTTTTTTTTTTAATGTTTATTTCAGAGAGAGAGAGAAGACAGGGTAGGGGCCAATAGAGAGGGGAACAGAGGATCCAAAGCCAGCTCTGTGCTGACAGTAGAGAGCCTGATGCTGGCTTGAGCTCGCAAATCATGAGATTATGACCTGAGCCAAAGTCGGATGCTGAACCGACTGAGCCCCTCTGCTATATTTATTCTTGAAAGAGCACAGGAACAAAATCCACTTTTCCTCATGAACGTATTTCAAACTCAAAACCACATTATTTGAAGTTCTATAGGTCACATTATAATTTTACCCTACTCTTTATATAAAATGAATTTGGAATCTATACAAAGAGGTATAAAAAGTGGGTAAATATATAAATGTATAATATATATTTGAAACTTTTTTTCTCTATGTATCTATTACATACTTTTAGTTTATTGTAGAGCATTCTCACTACTGAGGACATTTCATAAAGTAAATAACTATTGAATCATTCTTTTGGCTTCATGCAACTATCGACATACCAGAAAATCAAAGACTTCATGTAGAGAAAACCTTTTTTGGAAGAATGTGCATAATTTTATGCCTGCAAAATAGCATTATTTATTGTAGGTTTCTGCATACCATAAAGGTTTCTTTTTAGGCAAAAATGTAACAGACAAGCATCATTTTTTGATAGCTATAGTTTTTAATTCATTCCTACTCTGTACAGTTGTGAAGTTCTGGATTGAACAAGTTCCAAAGCTAGAGAGGATAAAAAGAATAAATCTTCTTAGGAAAGGCTCACTTTCCTAAAGGCTTGGTATTTTTCGGTAGAAGCATAAAATAAAAAATGAAAGTTACCATAGAATAATTGCCATGTGCATAGTGGTTTAAGATGACTGTCAAAAATAGCTGATGCTAATTGGGTTCTTCTCGTTTTCATGGTTTGTACTTCATGTTTCTTATGGCAGATCTAGACCAGTGATTTCCCCATGTGTGTCCTAGGGGCACTTTCAGGGGGTTACAAGGTCAAATACAAGAATACTAAATGTTATTTGTCTTTTTCCCTCTCATTCTTTCTCATGTAACTGTGGGGTTTTCCTGCATTTACATGAGGTATGACGACATCATGGTTTTGAAGGCTAATAGAATATGTGCCTGTCTACTGTTTCTTTTAAAGTTTTCTTCATTTTGAATATGATAAATATTGATAGATATAATTCACATAAAATGAAGTTCTTTGAGAACTTAAATATTTTTTAAGAATGTAAAAGCACTCTTGGGATCAAAACGTTTAAGAGCCACTGATCTATCCCTACGCAGAATCATAATTTTTCCAGGAGCCAAAGATAGTGGGTGACTGGAGTTGTCTTCTAAAAGAGAATTATCATATTTGTCTCTGAATTTTCTATGCTTTTTATCTCTTATACTTCAGAATCCCTTCTTTCCTTTGTCACTTATGTTAAGTTATAATTAAGATTGACATATGACAATTTTTCATTTTATATTTACACTATTTTATTGAGCTTGATTTTGGTTAAATTATGAATGTATATCCATATTTGTTACTTCCTACTTTCAAAATTTGCTGGTAAGTTGCCTTTAATCAAGCTGTTGCTAACCTAAGGTAGAGTCGGAGGGAGTATTACACAGGTAGATTAAATTTTATTTGCATCCTTATCTCAAACAAAAAGTTTATTGGAACAACAATTGTTTATAAATTGTTTCCTTTTATCTTCTTTTGTATCATCTATATTACTGGTCTTATATAGTTCAAATTAATTTTGTTGGTGTCAGAAAAACTGAAGATGATCAATTTTGATTCAAATTTGATTCAAATTTGAAAAAAAAAAATTTGATTCAAATTTGAGAAAAAAATTAAGTTCTTTATCTCTTAACCTATTTCTTGATTCTTAATTTTCAAGGATTTAATGTGTTTTTAAATAATTAAAGTTAAAAAAGAATTCTGAAAATATTTACCATTTGTAGAAAATATTAATTGTGTTATATATATATTACATCATTTATGCACACTCATATATAATTTTTTAAATGAATGTTATGTTCCAGAACCTCTTCAAAGTGTTAGTGATACTAGAGTGAACAAAACAGATGAAAATAACTATCCCAGGAAATCCCCCATTCCCATTTATTGAATAACCAATTAGATATCTGGGAAGAATTATGAAGAATTAAAAAAGCATGAGTTTGGCTCAAATGAGATTGAAAAAGAAAAAATTGCATAGTCATTGACTTAAGTTTATATTCAACCAAACATCCTTATGTTTAGAAACATCTGGAATTATAATTAATTACATTTTTATTTGTCCTGGCTCTAGTTCTCACTAATAATCTTTACAGTCTGCTGGGATATAGCTAACTGTAGGGAGGAAAGAAAGTATTTGAAAATGATCTATTTGGAGAAGGTAGAGAGAAGGTAATGAAATTAACTAGAGAGGTTAGTTCCCATAGGACTAGATATGCATTGATCAAATAATTCTCCAAACTCCTCTTTATTCTATGGCTTATTGACTACATTTGAATGATATACAAAACAATAGTGTTTGCTGTAACGTTGGTTATATAAATCAGACTGCTTTAGGCAAAAGTTTTATATAAATCAAACTATTTGGATTCCATATAAAGATGATATTCTTGTTATCTAAGTATTTATGATCTAAGTTATCAATTTGAGGATTATGTAAGAACATTTTCAAAACTAATTATTTTTCAATTACTTTCCAAACAATCCTGCATGTTTTGCAAGCCAACTGTGAGAGAGAGAATATTGGCGTTTCAAAGCAGAATTAAATGGATATTGAAAAATTAAGAGTTGCTCTTGAGAACTTAATTCAGATCTTGAATCTTTCCCAAATATAATTCTCCTTTCCAAATATGATTTTTTAAAGACAAAAAACATAACAATTATGTTAGCATATTTTAGCGCAAAACCAAAACTTGGTACTTAATAATTTCTTTGTCGATTCCATCTCTATGGACACAGCTAGAATTATAGCCTAAATTTATTACAGGTCAAGTAATTTTAAAATTTTCATTTATGATATCTTGATTGAACATTTTTCCATTATTTACTAGGATATTTTGGTCCTCACTTGAATTGTACTTATTTTAAATATTAAAAAGTTGATGTTAATTTAATGTATTTAATTTAAATATTAAATAGTTAAATATTTTATTTCTTCTAAAACTCGTTCTGAACCAAAAACCTTATAAAAGGAAGACGCACTTAAAAGGCAACATTCTAGCAAAAATACAAAAGCTATAGCATACTAAGCCATCACATATATTTATGTAAGAAAAAAATCCTATGATGTTATTAGCCGAGCTTTACTCTCATTTCCAAACACCTGTTATATTGAAGTTACATACTATACTTCTGTTTCCAGAAGTAATCATTAATCCTATTAATGCTAGAGAATGAATTATTAGTAAGTATGGAAAACACCTGCAAATTACTGATAGCATTAGCTAAAAACAGACTGAATTGATTATATTGAAATGTCTTGGAAATCCAGTCATAAGGCCAATGTGGGGGAGAAGGAAGAGGGTGAACATGACTAAGCTTTACTATCTTTCCTGGGACTTAATAGATAAGAGGCATCGCATCTCCTTCCTCTCTGAAAGAAGATACTAAGTGAATATGGACTATCTTAAGGACAGACTGTGATTTTTGTAAGGAAAACATTCCATTTTTCATGGTTTGTTATGTATCAGTAATCTGTCATTTTAAACAAATGACCCATAGAAGTCTGAGTTATCCATTTTCAGCACTTTCCTTTGTAAGGACTTGGAAATATGTGGAAGCTCCTACAAATAGCTGCATTGAAACTACCTATCCCATTTGGGGTGGGGGCTGGGTTCTTTAGAATTTTTCCAAATCAGATAATGAATATACTGAGGTAACATTAAAAATATTAACTTTCTAAACTCCTTGTACGATGCCACATGTCATCTTAATACTCCTAATCTGTCAGAGGGAACATAAAAAATGTGACTGGACCTAATTCAAGGGAAAACCTAACAAATAATGCTGGTAACAATGGAACTTAAAACCTGACCTTTTCAGGTTTGCATGCAAAGCAAAGCAACGAACGAGGTAAAACTGCAAAATCTCATTAGTAAAAATAACAATCAGAAAAACAACAGCAATAATAATAGATAGAGAAATAGAGCAAAAGATAGACAGTGGGGAGAAAGTAGAAAAGGTCACCAAAGTAATGTCCCACCAAGGTAAAGCTAGCAAAAGTGCACTATATGCACTCTAAATACGTCAGTTCCGTCATTAAACTGCGGGAAAAACAAAATAACTATTGACTGTGTTCTCTTAACTCCACACATCCTATAGACTATATCTATGAAGATAATATTAATACTGTGTCAACCAAGTAATTTGGGAAATTCTAGACTACCATTAGAAATGATTCCTAAAATATTTGGATATAACTGTGAGTTGGACCAAGGACATAAAACCAGTGACAGACCATCACAAGCAGCAAGGCCATCTACTGCATCCCAAGCACTGACCCTGAGGTAGGCAGGGAGCTCACAACCTCAGCCTGAGACAATTGAATATGATAGAAAAGTGGATTAGCCCTTTTTAGTTTTTACTCTCTTTCTCTTATTAATTAGTGTGTGACGTGGAACAAATCAACCTTTTCAGGGCTTAGGTTTTCTAAAGGCGCAATGATGGTTCTGGAGTGGGCTATCTCTAGAGTCCTTACCAGCTTTTTAATTTCCTTGGGTCCACAATTATATAATAAGTCAAGGCTACAATTCTGATCCACGGACTGTGAGCACAGTGCTGCCATCGTGTGGTAGGTACAGTGATAGTTCTGCATTTTTAGGTATAGTTGGGGAGGGGGGGGGAACCAACCGAGCAAACTAATTGAAGACAGATGTGCAGTCAAAAAAACACTACCAGGTTTAATTAAGGTTAGCCACAGTGGAGTAATAAAACAAAATGATGTCTAAACATCTAGCATCTGAAGAAAATGAAGAGGTCAAAAAATAATTTAAAACAGATTGAACTGCCTCACAGAAGATAAAATATGTTTAGTTGAAATGCCCCCTCAATAACTGAATAGCAGAAATGATTTAAAACTGTAGGATTTATTCCTCTAGGGTACAGGAACCTTCTCACGGGAGTGGGCTTATTCCATCATCTGTTTATGTGGTACATTCTTTCTCCTTGTTGGTACTTGACAGTGAAATTTGGAGTTTAAAAAGACAGTAGACACAAAAATGTAGGCTCCAGATATCCATCTTATTATTAAATAAATCTCAGTTCCTCTGTAAAATAAACATTTCTCATGTGTAAGACACAGGCACATAATATAGTCAAGCATAATAGGTCCATACTATCTGACACGCTAATTAAAAGAGAAGAAGAAAGCAAAGGTAGACTGTTTTCAAATTGTTACTTTTGAAATCATAAAACTATGGAAAGTCATATTTGTTTTAATATTCTAAAATATTATTTAAAAATGGCATTGGTTTAAAATATATTTATATTTAAGTAGAAACCAGAATTCTCCAGCTGTCTGTACATCGAGATTTAGTAGAACCAGCACAAGTACTAATGTCTGTGATAACACCCTCTGGTGGTTCCCAATCTAAATACATTGATAAAATAGCCGTGTTCTGTTATGAACTCTTTCTTTGAAATTCACCAAACTACATGCTCCCGTGTTTAGAATCTTATCATTAAATATTTCTTTCAATGAAGCCACTTTTGGAAGGATTGGGAAAACAAACATCTAGTTGAGTGATTGTGTTTTCTATATATAGCACGATAGATTAATTTGCATCTCTGTTTTTAAAGCTACAAAAAATTTGCATTGCCCAAAGTTTCCTTGACAAAACATGAAGGAAAAAATCCTCCCACATTAAGCGGTGCGGTTCATAAGAGATTTATGATTTGCATAGAGCACACAGCTGGATAAAAAGTAAAATATCTACTAAATCATTCAGATGGTTTTGTTATGTAGTTAAGGGAAAGAATTATTAATTTATTTCATTATTGCCTCAGCATAGTTCCAGCATAAGCTTTTAGGAAGGCTACCATGGAGAAAACACAGGCTCAGCCTCCAACATCCTGAAAGTAGCAAATACAGCCAAAGATAGAAAGTGGTAATTGCCAATAACAGACCTGTGGTCTTGTGCTTTGTGAATATGGATATAGAAGAGTTCGCTTCTGGTTGGGAAGATGAGGAAAATACATGGAGCAGGTGCAATCCGAGCTGGGCCTTTACTGACAAGTATAATTTAGGTATGAGAAAGTGACGGGCAGAGAAAGGCATAACAAACAAAGAGAAAGGGCCCAGCTACAGCTCAGGAGGAAAAAAAAAAAAAAAAAAGCCAAATCAAAGGGAGCCAGAGTGTGTGGTCTAAGTGGGCTTCCAGGAAAAGCATACAAAGGAGAACGATGGGAGATACATTTGGAAAGAAGCAGATGATAAAGGACTTTGAGAGGCCAACTGAAGAATGCGACTAAAATCATGAGATTTCTTGAAATCACATAAGCTCTAGCCTCTGATATTAAATCGTAAAAGCACTTTATTCATCAAAATGTTTCAGGTAATGCAGGTTTAGCTCAGTGTAACAGAATTGATATATTTTTATTTGGAGACTGTTTTGAGAGAAAGAAATTAGTAAATATACTCACTGTGTCAAGCATCTGATAAGGAACTATTAAAATACTTGGATTCTTAGTACCCGTTGATCAAAACGTCTGCATTTCTGTATGGTTGACTGCATTTTATGCTCTGTAGATAGAGCCCAGTATAAAGCAGAGATCTCTTCTACGTTTTTCATTGAATTCATTTTTAGAAACTACCAAATGTCAGACTCTCTGTACCCTACACTTACCTACCAGGTTAAGAATAAAAGCACCAGGTGTGTTTTTAAGGTAATGCCAAACATCTCGATTTCATTAAATTATTCACCTAATGTCTAACTGCCCGAAATGTTTTTAGACTCAAACTTACGCATAATTGTGTTTTGCAAATATGTTCCGTAGACTTAGACTTATTCCAATATATGTATATGTTCTCTACATTTGGTTTTCTTTTTTTTTATATTTCTTATAAAATATTATTTGTTTGCATGTAAATCTACAGCACTTGCACAGGCTTTCCGAATGAGATTTCTATTCACCTAGACAAGATGAAAAACTCTTTCCTTAAATTTATTTCTAGCCTTGTTCCTTTCTTCTTATTTTGTTGTTTCACATTCTGTACACATCTCAAATTTCCCAGAAGAGGAATAGAACTAGAAATTGCATCAGGTAAAATCAAAGCTCCCAAAGAAAAGATTGAATATTTTGAAATGTAAATAAGACAGTCTTGCTATAATAGCTATTTTGATACATTGTGAGATTGCTCTTGGTTGAAAATTGTTTTAATCTAGTAAAAATAAATGGATTTAAAAATTAGTGCATATTAATTAAGGTTTGTTTTGGAAATAGTATGTAGAGATTTTTCAGTTGAAATTAAAGTGTTTCATTCACTATCACACTAAAAAAATATTAATAATAGCCTCGACTGGATTATATAATGCTAGTCAAAAAGTATGGCAGCTTTCCTTTGTTTACAACCAGTTGACTAATCTGACTCATCATGTGGTTGACTATACAGTTTAATTTACTTTACAAAAGTTCATAATTTTATCATAGTCCTATATCCTTTATATTTTTTGTTACCCTTTTAAAAAGTTCTAAGTTCACACTAAATACACCATCTGGGTTTCTTCTACATAAGTTGAAGAAAATATCAAGCATTATAACTATCATTCTGTTTCCTCAAATCTACTTCTATTGGGTACTATTAATTCATTGGTGACTGGCTATTTAACAATATTCAAGACTTTTTCTAAATAGCTATTCCCAATTTATAGACGTCTGATATATTATTGACAAGTATTTCTTCCTTATTTCCTTATTCTGAGAAAGTGCTATCACTGGAATATATATTATAACAATTTCTGATGGCTTTAGAGAATCTGTTGTCCCAAAATGGAAGAAGTGGTGGCAATTGGGGAGAACCTTTGTAAGACTTGTTCCTGGTTACCTTGATGGTGTATTTCCTGTCCTCGAGAGGTTTCCCTCACAATGTCTATATTTTTCACTTAATTTGGATATATTGGTTTGACTAAAATCCCACCAGATTGAGAGTCACTGTGTTTGTATACATCTCTTTAATAAAAATGTAGGTATCTGAGAATCATTACATGAGTATCCACAATTCACCCAGTAGTGTGGATCTATCCAACTGCTTAAGAAACTCCTGATTGAACGGGGATGTATTTATGGAAGAAAGAGACTCTAAGTATTTTTCTACCTTAGAATGTGAATCAAGGCAAAGTCATTGTCAGGGACTAGGTATACTCGAAGATACTAGGGAGCAGCGATTGATAGGAAAACCCTGAAGAAGAGGTTGGGGGTATGACAAATAAAATCACAAGATGAGGGAGAGAAAGTAACCGAAGTCCTGCTTCATTTCACTCCTCATGGTCACAATCTTATGAGTCGAGATATGCATTACTGACCCATTATTATCCAATGCAAAAGCTGAGACCTTTTAAGTTTACTCCAGAATGAGCTAGGATTCCAAATCCCGTCCGTATGATCAAAGCTCATGCTCTTATATTCTGACCATGTGGCAGAAGACATAATAATTTTTAAAATTTGCCTAGAAAATCTTCTCTCCATAAAAGAGGAACCACTTGCCTTCTCTTCTGTTTATTTATTTATTTTTTGCATCAAAATTTCCCCCCCAAATCTCCTCTAATCTAGAACTCCACTAACAGTCTTGGTACTAAGGTCCCACTGCATTATACAACACAAAATTAGAATGTTTCTGTGGGAATAAGGATTCCTGTATCCACAAGATCAAACGCAAGAAGTTTTTGAAACAAGTCCCAATCATAAATGAAGAAATGCTGAAGGGAAAACAAAGGTCTTCAAATCTACAACCCCGCTAGAGACAGTTGTTAGAGATACACAGAAACAAGCACAGAATTCTCCAACCTCTTCTTGAAATCATCTGTTCTACTCTGCATCTTTACTTCTCAGGAGAAAGACAGATTATTGGTGAATCTGGAAAATAATTAAGCAATTTTCCCTTACCCTGCTATTTCTATCAACCCAAGTCTTTCTAAACTCCTTTCTCCATGAAATAGTCAAAATTCTTATTTGTTTGTCATTATTGCAATACTGTACAAATAAGCCACAAGTAGGAACAACAATAACAGTCATGGTACAGTTACTATGTAACTCATTCGAAACATCTGATGGTTTAAGTCTGGACATCATTGAGGGGCTTTTTTTTTTTTTCTTTATCTCCAATGAAAATATGCAAGTACTTAGTGTTACCACAGCACGTTATTGGTTAAGGGAAAGAAATTGAAAGGCAGGTGAAGAAGTGTGGAGTTCTTGCTAGAGCTGTGTCGTTATCCATGTCAATGAAGAAAACGTAGAGTTGTGCATTTGGAGATCGCTGGGAGTTTCATGGATTGACTGTGGTGTTGACTCTTCCCACACCATGCAGCAAAGCCTACCAATCACCGCCCCGCAGAAAGCTCCGTGTCTACTGGCTCCTCTGGCAGCAGCTTTGGCAGCGGGTACAGCGTGGACAGTGAAGGAAGCAGCGGCACTGCAGGGGAGACTAATCTATTTCCTATTCCAAGGATGTAAGTGGGTTTTATGCTTTCTTGCTTTATTTTTTTTTTTCCCCACTACAAAGTTAACAGCATCATGAGTAAGCTTTTCTTAACACTTAACGGGAAATAAGTAGATAATTATCCAGTTCTGAGTCACTGTCCCTGAAACACTTCAGCTGTGTGTGCCTACGTAGAAAAGAGACTGTTCAGGAAAGGTTGGATTCGTTTAGTTAATTCCAAGGATGAATGCTGGTCACTTCCGGGACTGTTTAATAAGTACAATCTGTACTTAGTGAAAACAAAAACAAAAACAAAACAAAAAAAAACCTGCTAAAATAATAACTAAATTAAGTCCAGCCCTACTAGTGGCTTGAGGCTTTAATCACACAATGACCAAACACAAACGTTAGTGGTATTTGAGATAAACTTAGATTAATTGACTTTGAACCAAAGGAGATTTAAACATATTTAAAAGCACATATATCATGTTTGAAATAGGTAACCTATTGGGTTCCTCATATAGACTTTTCAATGATAAATCTTACCACAGTTAAAATGGAAGATTTTGAAGCGTTTTCCTATTTTCTAGAACAAATATCAAGCAATACATAGGTCCCCAGTAGGTAATCTTGGATTAAAGTTCATTTGTAACAGGTGAAGCCTCAAGAAGATGATACCATAAACCGAATGCAAAATGAAAACAGGTTGTGTTCAGAACGCGTTACCCTGGGTTTAGTCATGGAGGTGGCAAAGATTAGCAGTATCTAAGACACATATGTAGGTTATATCTGTTTCAATATCAAAATCTCAACCTCAGCCCTTTCCTTCTCCTCCCTGACAACTAGTTTTCTGGGTTCTCAAGAACGTCTTTGGGTCACACATCTCCAGGATCTAGGTCCCGGTGAATCTAGCTTGCCACTTAGTTTTGTAAGGCCTGTGAACTAAAACTTTGCACTTTTAAATGTTTAGAAAAAAGGAGAAGGAGAAAAAGAATAGCACTTTGTGACACATGACAATTATACGAATTGAACTTTCAGCGTCCACAAATAAAGTTTTATTGGAAGCCACACCCATTCGCTCACGTGTTGCCCGGTACTTCTGGGCTGTAGAGGCCGACTTGAGTACAGTTGCAACAGAGACTATTCAAATCATTTGCTCTCTGGTCCTTTACAGACTTTGCAGACCCCTGATCTGGACCCTGGTTAAAGGATCTCCTTCGTTTTCTCCACGTTGAGTGTGGCCATTTCTGGGTGCAGAAATTCGATTTCTCTTTGTTTTAATGTCAAGGTTTTCATAAATCTTTCCTTTTAGTCTCCAGAATAGTTCTAATATTTAGATAATGGCTCAACTTACAAAAGCAAAATAATGGGGACATGGGTTCGTACAGTAAGAAGTGGGTTTATTTTGTGATTTGCAAGTTATATTTTTCCAACTTCAATTTTTTAAATTTATTGGATCACTTGTCCATATCTTTTGCCTTTTTTTTTATACTTAGGCTATGGATTCAATAGTTACTTATGTTTAATCAGTTCTTTTTTTATTGGAAATTATTTCTTTTTCTAACTTTTTTTAAACATTTATTAATTTTTGAGAGAGAGAGAGAGACAGAGCATGAGCGGGGGAGGGGCAGAGAGAGAGGGAGACACAGAATCAGAAGCAGGCTCCAGGCTCCAAGCTGTCAGCAGAGGCCTGACGCAGGGCTCGAACTCACGAACTGTGAGATCATGACCTGAGCTGAAGTCAGATGCTCAACCAACTGAGCCACCCAGGGGTCCCTGGAAATTATTTCTAAAAGGAGTCTGATCTCATTAGTTATCTGCCTCTGATGATCCAGTTGGGAGAAAATGTCAGCATCTTCATTACATTTCTCTCTCTAGGCTATGAATGTCATATGAATTTGTAATTTTTTAACCACACATCACTTAATATACTTCCTATTTATCCTTACATTTCAAAATAATTTAACACTGCTGATGAAGTTATAACTTCCAGAGAAAAACCACATTATTTCTTTAATATCTGAATATCTGAAGTAGAAATAGAGTATGTGTTTTTTACATATATGCCACATTCCAGTTTTGTTTTTCCCATTTTCCTGTTTCTTACAAATCGAAGCCTTTAAAAACTGCCTAGGACACTATTGATTTGCCATATGAGCCCAAAGAAAAATTCTCTCCTCTAAGGCATTACAGGATATACGTAAGAAGCTGTATTTGGTATTTCTTTTATACACTCTTCTGTGTCTAACACAATTATTGCTTAGGCTAACATAAGAGTTCTGTAACTATTTGCGGGTGCCTGGGTGTTCAGTTAACCTTCTGACTCTTGGCTCAGGTTATGATCTCAGGGTTCATGAGTTCAAGCCTCGCATCAGGCTCCGTGCTGATGGTGTGGAGCCTGCTTAGGACTCTCTCTCTCTCCTCTCTCTCTCTCTCTCTCTTTATCTCAAAATAAATAAATAAATAAAAATAAAATTTTAAAAACAGTTTAATAACTATTTTGTGATTAACAAATATAAATTATAAATTGTAGTCAGCATGTTCTGAGATGAAGATTATTTCCTGGGAATTCAAAAAAATTGCATCCTTTGCATAACCCACAGTCATTACATTCATTATGTATGAATGTACATACATATGTTCATTACATTCATTCAAATGTGACCCACAGTCACATTTCCTTCATATTTGTTAGCTTCACAACGCCACACAAGCTTCTATATAATCTTAGAAATGCCTCTAAAACTTAAGCCTATGGACCTAACGTTAAAATCAGTTTTCATTAGAAACAAAGACTGCAGTTGAATATCACCATTAAAATTCAAAACCTAGGACTCGAGGTCAAATAAAAAATTACCAAAACTTTATTTTTATTACTGTTGCTAAATATTTTCATTATTTTGTTAAACCTAGGCATATATAGGGCAGTAATTTCTTCAGTACTCTCATCTGTCAGATAAAACGGTTTTCCCTTTCGTTTGAGCTTGACTCAGCAACAAATTTTTGGGGTTCCCTCCGCTAGTCATAGTGACTGCTCACGGTAAGATTGCTACTGACTTATGAAGCTTTTCTCTCTGACTGGACTAGAGCAGAGTCAATTATTTTTTTTCAGTTATTGTCGATTTTTATTGAGTCCCAATGAAGCAATTACACAAATTAAAGTTTTGTGCATTGCCTAATCAGAACTTTTTGTATATATTCAGATGCAGACTATATCTATCTATCTATCTATCTATATACAGGTATATATATGATTTCTAACATTTTTGCAGGTACTTGGTCCTTCATACTTGATAAAAATTTGTGTTTAAACCTCTGACCTAGATTTGTCATAATGGAAGAATGTGATGGCTTTCAACATAAAATGATTTCTGATTTTATGTCTATTCCTCTTTCGTGATGGACAGAACCTTTTCTGTAAAATGGTTAGAGGATCTTTAGAGCAGTTTTCAAGTAAGATGTAATTGGATTCTTAAGAAATGAGTACAATTACATTTTCAGCATGTTCAACAAACCAAATATTTTTTGTGTGTGAAAGTAAGAAGTAGTTGTTACTGAATACTACTTTTAGAATTATTGCCTAGCAAGTATAGTATCAAGGCGTGCGTTCTTTTGTTCAAATACCCATTTTAACACTTAAGGGATTTTATTTCCTCTTTTTAGAACATATTACGTAAGTACATATAAAGACAATTCCAGGATCTTTTCTATGCCATGTAGCTTTTTCTATGACTGAAGAAATACAAAGTAGCCTATAGCGTTTTGGCTGTTACATTATCAATATTCTGAACACAGAGTGCTCAAAATATCATGAATTCTTCATTGATTTGGCCTTCCAGAAAGTTCGAAGCTGAAACTCCAAGAGGAGTAGACTCCGGCTAAATTCTAAAGCCGTTATGTGATGCTTATTAATATTTTCTATTTATTGAATTTTACGATGTTTCAGGCACTGTGTTAAGGACTTTATGTGCATTTTCCATGTGATTTTCTCATACCCAGGAGCGATCTAGTGTTACTATCTTTATATTCCAAAAGGAGAAATAGATTCACTAGATTAAGTAGATTCACCTTAGATGACACTAGCATGAAATAGTGAAGCCAGAAGCAGAGACCAGGAGGTCTGACTTCAAAAGCCCATATGCTACACACAGCTGAAAACATAAGCAGGATCTGAAAGTCACTAAGTGAAATAAAAATCTGTGTTATTACAATATTATTTGTGTAAGTTATTTAATTCAGAATTTCCCTTTTCACCAAAGGGCTTGTATAGGTTATCGTAACTAAGTGTAAAGATATAAAAACGTGGGGAAAAAACACAAGCCCCCAATTCTAAAACAAAATTTGAAAATTTCATGACAGTCTGATCTTTGATAAATGAGTCAACACATGAGACACTGAATTTCGAGGTATTATGTTCAGACTAAGTAGGAATAATAAACAAGCCCCTATTTTAAAATTGACACGATGCGGAGCAATTTGCTGTCTTTATGTTTGCCATTCGAGTAATTTATCTCGGGTCTGAATATATAATGTCATTGTATTTTTGTGAGCTTGGTCTTCTCATTTGCACTTAGGAGATCATAACTTTTTACTTACTTTTTAAACAGAGGGAAGATGGGGCAGAATGGGCAAGAGCCTGTAAAACAGCCAGGGGTAGGAGTGGGACTAACAGACGCTGAAGGTAAGTTCAAATTTTCAATATTGGATGCTGGTAGAATCTACATGTTACACCGCAAGCATTTGAGTTTGGTTTTCTCTGAATAGAAATGTAAATTTCTAAGTACTGATGGTGAAACCACTAGGTAGGTACAGCCTCATTTCCTCTGTTCTCTATTAAAGTAGAATTATTTTGTGATTTCATTTAAGCATTTCCCAACTTCTTTATTTATATTTAACCTTTAAGTAATTTTGGGTCCTGAATGTTTTAAAGAGAAAAAAGAGTGAGGATGACTGGAGAGAGGCTCCAATGACCTTCTCAGGAAAAACAAATCACTTGTTGAATTTGAAAAAAAAAAAAATTGTTAAAATACCATGCAAATAGAAAATAAAACATGAGACTTCACTTAAATGGAAATTCTTTTTTTTTATTTTTTAAATGTTTATTTATTTTTGAGAGACAGAGAGAGTATGAGAGCCAGAGAGGCAGAGAGAGAAGGAGACACAGAACCCGAAGCAGGCTCCAGAGCCTGATGTGGGGCTTGAACTCACGGACCGTGAGATCATGACCTGAGCCGAAGTCGGATGCTTAACCGACTGAGCCACCCAGGTGCCCCTAAAATGGAAATTCTTAAGAAGAAACTAAGGGTATAAAAATCATTTTAGAGAAAAAAATAATGATTGAACTTACTTCTAATGTGAAAACCTCATTTGAAATTAAATTTGGTTTTATTAAACAAATGATAAATGTACAACAAAATGCAAAAAAAAAATCCTGAACTTCTGCAAACATTCAGTTTTTGTAAGGTGAACAAAGACTAGCTTATCTTTCATAATATTGTGATAAGATCTGGCAGCACTGTTCTCCTTCTTGAACTGAACCTCCTGTCACTAATTTTAACTATCTTAATTACTTTATACTATTCCAAGTACTTTCCATGTGTTATCTCATTTAATTCTTAAAATTACCTGTGAAGACAATACTATCCACAGGTTTTACATGAAAAGAAGGTGAGGTGCAAATAGCACACAAGAAAAGAGCAAGGGACTGGGACCCGGGAAAATGATGCCGAATCGCCTGCTATGAAAAAGAATGATTAATGGCACGGTGTCACAATGACAGTAGATGAAGAGATAGGAAACCCATATTTGGATTTCAAATAGGGTCCTGTTACCTAACCGGTGACCTGATCTGTCTTCGGAAACCTCATCGGGCAAACGCTGCGTGCGAATGATGCCTGAGGTTCCTCGTGACTGAGTGGATATCACATTTTTCTGGTTCTACTAAAAGTTTTTCTTTAGATTCATTCACAGACTGCTTTTCTTTTACTGACTGCCATTTTCCCCAGGGTCCCACCCCAATCTACCAATCATTTTGCACATCCTCTCTCTGCATAAACTCATCACCTCTCATCTATATGTTGATTAGACCCACATTTACCCTCTGGACTCCCTGGAATTCAGACTCCAATAGTTCATGTGTGCCAGGCATTTGTGTCCAACCAAGAAAAGGGAAACCACGCTGAGTATTTAAAATAGAGGAAATTGATGCCTGACAGTTATTACATACTCCCGGTCTTCCTGAGAAACCAAGCAGTTAGCAGTGAGGTAGCCGACCTAGGGAGGTAGCTGAAGGAAGCTACTGTACCTGCAAGCTGGAGGCTAGTGAGAGTGGAAACCCAGGCAAGCCTGAATTGCAGGCAGCAGGAGACAAGGAAGAGAAATGGCAAATGCCAGAAATATATACTGAGATACACAAGGATGGGGAGAAATATCCTAGATGCTTTCTTCCTCCCATTCTCCAACCTCTGTCAGTGCCTGATCAAATACAGCTGGAGGCCAACTGGGCAGGGGAGCCTGGGAACCATCCTAGGGCACAGCTGTCCTGACAGGAGAGCAGAGAATGCACCTGAGAATACACCTTACAGCCCAGAGGTGCAAGGCCCAGGCAGTATTTTGCCTGGAGATTCCATAGACAAATCAACTTATGTACACCCTGAACTTAATTCACCCTCTTCCAGATCTTGCTTCCTTCTCCTCCTATGCTCTTCTACTAACAAAGTCTGCCCTGGTTTACACCATAATGTGCATCTTTTGCTGTCATTGATCTTTGATCTGTAATTGTCTATTCTTATGCCCGTCTCCTCCATAAAGTTGAATGACATTTAGACCTAAGCTATGATTTAGTCATCCTGGTGTCCCAGCACTTAGCAGAAAGCCTTTGCCTATAATGTTGCTTTCAGAATGTTTGTTGAGTAAATGAATAAACAATGTAATCATATGTGAAAGTAATGCCCACTGATTTTCATATGACTCTAGTATTCAAGTAAATAGAGAAGCAATTCATGCGTACTTTTTTCAAAGTTTAATTACTTACTTTCACTTTTCTTTTAATTTTAAAGTTCAAAACTAAAATTATCTTCATATAAATGTTCATAACTGTCAGTGAATAAAAATGTGTTCATCCTAATACTGCTTTCCTCTTCCTATCAGTCACACAAGAGGGAATCAGTCATAAGCTACTTTGTATTTTACTTAAACTTATGAGTCAATATGTTTATATTTTAGTGAACTGACTAATCAGTAGTTAATCTCAGATTATGGAGCAGAGGGCAGGAGGTTGAGGAAGGGGATAAGATAGAATACATAATGTAATGTGAGTCATTTACAGTCATGTACCCTTTTGGTAACAATATTTTGGACAAGTTATTTTTTACCAACTTACTTTCCAAAATGTTGCCAATAAGTAAATTTATAATTGACATATCTATATGAAGTTTGGCATGAATAGTTCTGTAAGAGATAGGTGATATTGCTAACAATACGGGGAAGAAAACTACAGTAAGTATTTAACCTGTACAAACAGTTTTCAGTTGAAAAGAATACACAGATAGGGACTAGGGAGAAAATTATTAAGTTATCCAAGAATTTAATCATTCTAAGCAGTTAAGAGGAAAATACCAATTTAACGTACAAGATTTTTTTTTGTCACCATAGAGATATAAGGTCAACTCCGTGTTGTCATCCAGGTAAATTTATGGTACATATTTTGTTTTGAGTGATCAGAAGATTGCTTTCACTTCCTTTTGTTGTCAGTCAACAAAAACAGCCAATTTGTAGGATAACAAACCAACAAACAAAGCAGATTTAGTTCAATTTGTTTTTAGACATAATAATTTCTTGACTGGATTTTTCCTCCTTTTAATTCTAATCCGGGACACCAGAAAAAGTGTCTCTTTGCAGATTAGCAAGATTATCTTGAGACTGTAGATCTTGCAGTGTTCCACCTCACCCAGAGGGTTTCAGATTACTCATGCAAGCACTTTGTTTTATGCACACCTTGGTCCACTCTAAGGGAAACTGATCTACAAAGATATGCATACTTTAAATCAAAAGTGTATCAGAGATTTTTTTTAAATGTTTATTTATTTTTGAGAGACAGAGAATGAGCGAGGGAGGGGCAGAGAGAGTGGGAAACACAGAATCCAAAGCAGGCTCCAGGCTCTGAGCCTGATGCAGGGCTCAAACTCACAAACCGTGAGATCATGACCTGAGCCAAAGTCAGACACTTAACTGACTGAGCCACCCAGGCGCCCCAAAGTATATCAGAAATTTTAAGTAATCACCTTGAACAGTTTGTTTTTATAAAATTTTTCTTCTTATTTTGGAATTAAAGTGTACACAATGCAAAAAGTAATGTTTAATGGGGTTGAAACTTTATGTTGAGCACATTATATGAAATATTTTCTAATGCTAGTCATGTCCTTGTTCTATGTATTGAGTAGATCTATTTATTCTAGGTTCTGATTTTTTTTAAATCTATTTTTCCACTTAGTCATTTTCTCCAGTAATGTTGCATCTTCCCTATAGCAGTGACTCATAAATTTTAATCTCATGCTGAATAATCTCATGCTCAGTGGGTCAGAATGGGAGATCAAGCAAAGGTTCTGGGGTTCCAACCTAAGTTGTAGTAGAAAATAGTAACCCTCTTGTGGACTGTCTCTGCTAAGGAATGGTTGAACTTTCACAATTTAAAAGAGCGCACAATGTAAAGTACAAACACTGTGTTTGGCACATGACTACCATCCCTTAAATTGTAGCTATTATTAAAAGTGAATATAAAAGAGAGCCATTTGGATTCCATACAAGAGTGGGATTCGTCAAGAATGACAAAATGTCAAGCACTTTTTGGAAGAGCTATAGAAGACCACTCCTCTAAAAGATTTAGTTCAAATCAATTAGACTTCCTATTTGTAGTGACAAGTGTTTTCCCAATTTACATCAAAAGTCTCCCATACCCCTAATACATGATCTAGCCCTTTCCTACATTGTTTTCATTAAGTGTTACGTAAGTAATAGTGTTACTGTTTGTTAGTGGGTATCCATATACGTCACATACAGTGACTGGCTTGTCGCATTTATTGTCCTAAACCAGGTGTTGGCAAGCTTTTGCAGCAGGCATTAGAATCACACTTTGTATGAGGTTTAATTTGCCTGGCTGTGTGTATTTAAAAAACAATCCCCATACATCATTTATTTTCTTAAGTATCTTTAGAAGCTTTAATTTAATCACTCAATTTCCATTTTCAATGGGACAGAACAAATAAACCTCTACCATTATAGAAATACGCCAAACTCTAGTCACAAATATTTCAAATAATTGACTCTGTGAAAGCACATCACCAATAATGTT
Source organism: Panthera leo (assembly GCF_018350215.1). Classification (NCBI taxonomy): domain Eukaryota; kingdom Metazoa; phylum Chordata; class Mammalia; order Carnivora; family Felidae; genus Panthera; species Panthera leo. Next base: position 86,033,608 of record NC_056680.1, on the reverse strand, counting down.
AACCCAAGGAAGCAGGCGCCAGGGGAGTAGGCAAAAGAACAAGATTCAACTCAATGTCTTATGGGAAGTGGGTTTTTGTTGTTGTTGTTAAAAAAGCATAACAATTTATGAACAAATAACGGAAGTCTGTAATGACCACAACAATCTCATTTTAACTCGCATCTCAAGTTTATTTTATACAGATCTATAGTTTACACATAGCTTTACCAGTGATTCATATGAGTCCCTTTTAGACAAATGAACATGTTTTGCAAAGTCCGTGAGAAAGTGTAGAACAGAAATGACTTCCTGAATTAAACCAATAAAAATCTAGGCCTCAGCGGCACCTGGGTGGCTCAGTCGGTTAAGCATCTGACTCTTGATCTCAGCTCATGTCTTGGCCTCCGGGCAGTGAGTTTGAGCTGAGCTCCTCGTTGGGCCCCACGCTGGGCCCCATGCTGGGCCTACTTAAAAAGGAAAAAAAATCTAAGCCTCAGTATTGGAGTCCTGAATCTCATTATCCTGTTTTGACAAATGTTTTTGGTTTTTTTTTTTAAGATTTTTAAAAGTATTTTTCTATTAAATAGGAAAAAGAAATGGAGTAGATGATGGGTAACTAACTATCTCCTTTAGGGTTTGTAGATTAGAATATCTAAGTGTTCAATGTAAAATACTCATTTCATGTTCTCTCTTTCCCTGACCAACTGGGGTATTTAAGAATCAGCCTGCAAAGAGAAAAATATAAAACCACCCTGAAGGCCCTCAATTAGAGCGTCATAGCAGATGTTAGAAGGGAATCCAATATGTCACCTAGCAAACACTTAATTGAACACTAGTTGTGACCAGCCCTGGGATAAGGACTGGGCTGCAGCATGGAATGTGACATAATCCTTCCTTTTCTGGAGCCCCTAATAGAGTTCCCACAATTCAAATAATAGGTATTAACTTGTTCCTGAAGAAAAATTCATCTCACCTCTTAGACATTTCCCATTTCTTCAGGCTCTATTTTTAATTAAACTAAGAACATTTCAAATTAAATATGAATTTTTTTTTGTCTTCTGTATATCACTTCTTTTTTTTTTATTTTGGAATTTTCAGATTCTGTTCATTTTACTGATGTCAAGGATGCTCTATCAAGGAGTTAATTGATTAATTAATCCTATTATTGAAGTATAGTTGACCTTCAGTGTTGTATTAGTTTCAAACGTACCACATTATGATTTGACAATTCTATCCATTACTCAGTGGTTACCATGATAAATGTAGTCACCACCTGTCACCAAATAATGTTACTACAATATTATTGACTATATTTCCTATGCTGTATTTTTCATCACAGTGACTTACTTATTTTATAACTAGAAGCTTATATCTCTCTTTTTTAATTTTTTTTAATGTTTATTTACTTTTGAGAAAGAGAGAGAGAGCACAAACAGGGGAAGGACAGAAAGAGAGAGAGAGAGGGAGACCCAGAGTCTGAAGCAGGCTCCAGGCTCCAAGCTGTCAGCACAGACCCCGACGTGGGGCTCAAACTCATGAACCGTGAGATCATGACCAGATCTAAAGTCAGATGCTTAACTGACTGAGCCACCCAGGCACCCAGAAGTTTATATCTCTTACTCAAGGAGTTCATTTTACATAAAAAGTTTTCTTTTTTTAAGTTCAGTTTTATTGAAGATGACAATGGACAAAATTTATTGACAATATGTTTATTGTTATAGCTGTTTTGTCAAAATCATTATGAAAATGTGATGTTATTTGGTTTTTATCTCAATTTTGAAGGTCAGGATGTTATCAAGGGAAATGTGATTAGTGGATTATTTTGCATCATTTGATTATTTGCCCTCCACAAATTGTGCTTAAAAATTGACCAATGTAGGCACATTATATTATAAAATTGGTTTCAGTGGATTGAACATGTTTGCCTGTTTGTGAGTTTCTTGCCCTAATTTTACTAATACGTACACTTTGTTTTTTTTATATGCCTAGAATTGATCAGTGTCATATGTGAGTATATCTGTTTTGTGCAAGGCATTGTGTTAAAATTTGGATGCTACGGAGATCAATTCAATAGGTACGCTGATCTGAGGGGGCTTATGATCTAGGATGGTCCCATCTCATAATCAGGCAGTAAGCGAGCGTACTCAGCCAATGGGTAGAGCCAAAGCATTCACGGTAGTTGGAGACTTTGCCATAGCTGCTGTTAAATTTTTATTACCTTTAGTAATTGTAATGCAGAGAAGAATTGTGATAAAAATTCATAAATTTGAGAGCCAAATTATGTGCTTTGGGCTTTGGAAAGCATTGCTAAATCTCTGGGAGTTGATGGGGAGGTGGGGGCATGATTCTGTGCAAGAGGGTAGCGGTGGTGACTGCTTTGTAAGATGGACGAGGTCTAAATAGTTGGCAGTGGGAGAGGCAAATTCCAGGCTGAGGGAACAAGATGAAGAAAGACACCAATGGAAGAAAGGACCTGGGGTATGTGGGAGAAAAGCAGTTCGTTGAAGCTGGAGCAAAAGGTACAAAGGGAGAGCACAGAAGCTGGAAATGTGTACAAAGTCAGGTTGGATATGGAAGTTCATGCTCTGTGAACAGTGGGAAGTATTTGATGTTACTGAGGAACTTAGACACAACACTTACAATATTGAATCTTCCTGTGAAAGAAGAAGGTAGACCTCTTTTTACATTCAAATCATCTTTTAGGACTTTTTTGGGCTTAAAGTACGGTTGGCCCTTGAACAGAGCAGGGGTTAAGAGCGAGGGCACCTTGCACTGTTGAAAATCTGTGTATGACTTTTACTCCCCCAAAACGTAACAACTAATAGCCTACTACTGACCAGAAGACTTACTGATAACATAAACAGTCAATGAACATGTATCTTGTATGCTATATGTAGCATATGCTATATTCTTAAAGTAAGCTAGAACAAAGAAAATAAAAAACATGAGGAAAATATTTATAGTGCTGTACTGTATTTTTAGAAGAAACCTACACATAAGCAGATGTAAATCCACAGGTAACTTCAAACCCATGTTGATCAAGGGTCAACTGTATACATGTGAAATCCAGGTAGAAACAATATACATTATGTAGTTGGACTGTGAATACAGTCTCAATGCAGGTCTCAGTTTGGATCTAGATTCAGAATCGTAACGTAGTAACATGAACTAGCAACAGGGAGGTACGTTATCTCTCTTAAGCTCCATCCACCAGGAAAAGAAAAATCTCAGTAACAACATATACTATGCTTCCCACCCGCTCCCTCTGCAAATGATACACAGGGAAATTGAAAGCCAGAGGATTTTAGTGACTTTAGGGGCAAAGTGAAGACACAAACAAAGTCAAGAGACTTTAGGGTCAGTTATATCTGACACTAAAGGCCATGGTCCTAACCAAAACACAATGCTGCCTCATCAGGGTTTAAGCATGGCAGGTGAAGATATTGAACTTACTGGGAAAAATGAGGGTGGTTGTTCAGTCCATGGGTATGAGTAACATAATACTTGAACAAAGGATTAAGTCCAGTGCTTTCAAAGTGGAAATTTAAATCCCTGACTCTTGCTGCTGAGTTTAAATACAGACATATGTGGAGTCAAATTTATAAATAATTTTGTAATAAACCAAATTTGTTCCTTAATTTATTTGCTTAGGTATTCTTTACCTAATAGAGGATATTAGGTACATAATGATTTCTATTTTGATCTAGCTCTTTTATGATGTGAAATGTAATATTTAATTATTTAAATCGATTTCTTTTATTCTCTGTGATGATATAAATCAATTTTCCTGGAAACATTCCTGGAAAACTTTCTTTTCCAACTTCATATGAAATACATCAATCATATTCAAAATTTTCAAGTATGCTTATGTCTGGTAATGGGCTTTCTGGAACATTTTATTGACATATTTATCTTCTATTTGTCTCTACCACACTTATTCAATTATCCTAATTTTATTTTCAGTTTTTGAATTGGACTGTTTTTGAATTGAAGTTTTATTGAAGCTCTAATGTTGAGGTAATTGATGTCGGTACATAATATTTTCTTATTCATCAACATGGTATATTTTTATATGCCAGTTTGGACATGCTAATTTTTATATGCATGAAATCAGACAACTTACTGAAAGTCTCTAAGTCCCTGGCTCCTAATCTACAAACGTAAGAACAGCAACAGTACTTCCCTTGTCAGTGTGTTGCAGGGATTGATGGAAATAGAGTGTGATGTGCTATGCACTGTGGGTGCCTCATAGTCAAAAAATGCTCATTATCATTGTCCTGATTGTCATCTGCGTCATGTAAGTTATTACTTCCCGCCTCATTTTCCCCAAGCTTTTTTAACTCGTGTTCTCTAAAATGATTTCTTTTTCAGCCTTTGGCATTCCAGTGGAAAAGGTGCTGTTGGTTTTTTTTTTTTTTTAATTTTTTTATGTTTATTTATTCTTGAGAGAGGGAGAGACAGAGAGAGACACAGAGAGAGAGACAGAGAGAGAAAGAGCAGGGGAGGGGCAGAGAAAGGGAGACAGAATCGGAGCTGACAGCACAGAGCCTTATGCCGGGCTTGAATTCGTGAACCGCAAGATCATGACCTGATGATCTCAAGTTGGACCCTTAACCTACTGAGGCACCCAGGCGCCCCGAAGGTGTTTTTAGGGTCCTACATTTTTCCAATTTGTTCCCAAATACATGTATTAGGGTATTTCAAGCTGTTCTTCTCCCCCCCACCCCCCACCAAATAATGCTGATGTAATCTCTTGTATAGTAATGTGTTCCCCCTCTTGAGAACGCCTTCCCTAGACCTGATCATATTTTCCCAACCTGCCCGAGTATAAAATCAGTGCAACTGATTTCTGGACCTGTGGTATTCACTAGGAACTTAAAATTGAAGGTGTCTATTAAAAAGTCTATTCTTGAAATATAAAAATCATTCTGGGTCTTTATGCTGAGCCAGATTCATCTCTGGAGGTTATTGACGGACCACTAAATGTTAAATAAGTTTCTGGAAGAAACCATGGATATTTCTTAGCCTAGTACAGTTCAAAGAACTGGCAGTTACCAAACTTAAAGCCCAGAATATTTTAGGCTCTCAGAAATTAATATTTCTAATGACAATTTTTAATATTTTTAAAAAATGTCTTTTTTTTTTTTTTTTTTTTTTTTTTTTGCCTGGAAGTCCCTGAAATGCTTGCATTGGGAGTCAGTGCTCTGATTTATTTATCAGAGAGCAGGTTTTAAATCAAGATAAGGACATTAAATATAGCAAAAGATACTGAATGAATATAAGCCAAGAGTATTCTCTCAGCATAGGTGTAGAAAATTTGTAAAATAGATGTATATATGTTATAGACATACAGTGTTTACCTTGTTCTAAATGCCTTTTCATTATCTGGTTCATTTGTAACAAAACAGTAGAGGATACAGATATGAAATAATGATTCCAAGTTTATAGTTATGGAAACAGAGATTCACAGCAATGAAACCATTCACTGAGAGTCACATAGCAACTAATGAAATAGTCTGGATCAAAACCTACAGATACAGCATCTAATATCACCTGACTCTGGCCCATTGTACTTTCTAACATTTTTATCTTTATATTGATAGTTATAGTGCTACTTCATGAAAAATTATTTTGAATTTATGAGTCTATAATAATTGGAAGGAAAACTTTCACCTATGTTGATGCTTATGGCCAATTAACTCATATCAATATCAATTACATTATAGACACTATGTAGCTTACCAAAAAGTTTTAAATCTTGTTTTATCAGATACTTAAAATTTCCACAAAATTGCTGTGCTCAAAATAGAATTGTATTAACAAAATAGATGTGTACACAAATGAGATAACATAATGTATATATGGTAATATGATTATAAATTTTAAATGAAGTGGACATTTTTATTTAGTAGAATATAATTGTGTCATAATTTTCTTCTGTAAGAAAAGAAAACTAATCTACTAGATTATGACATATACCCAATATTTTTAAATTGGATTAATAAAATAAAGTTAAAAATAATATAAATATTTAAGAAATTTAGGAGAGTATTTGTATAACCTTGGTGGCATTTGCAGAGTAGCTCTCTAGCCATTAAATGAAACCCACAAACCATGAAATAAATAATAGATTTTTTGTCTGCAAAAAAATAATAAAACTTATATGTTACAAGAACCAAAAGCAAAGGCAACAAGCAAGTGATGAATGGGCTAAAAAAGTTAATATATGATCATCAAACGATCAGTATCCTAAATAAATATCTCCTTAAAGGTCTCCCATGTTTTGCTCAAATAAAGAGGAAAAAAAACATGTTTAGAAATTATGACATGGCATTTCAGTGAAACTGACATTTCACTGTAGAGAATTTATCAATTAACTTATAATTGTTAAAATAAAAAAAATTAAATGAGAAAGCCACCAGGTTCAAGTTCTAACTAATAGTAATTCCACAGGAAATAGTAAGAATGGAGAGGAATATTATTCAAAAAATAGCACATTTCTGTCCCAAATCAAAGAAAATAAATTTCCATGTTGCAAAGACAAAAATGAAGAGAACAACACCTGGCATAACATCATCATAGTTCAGAAAACCAAGGAGGATTTCAAATATTTCTGGAGACAGTTAGTTAATTAAAAACATTATATACAAAAGAGGAAGGATAGGGATCCATAAAATTTCTCACCAGCAAAATAAACATTTACAAGTATAGAGAAAAATGGGTAATGCCCTTGAAATTCCAAGTGGCAGGGGTTGTGACTAAAATTCTATTCACAAAGTATCCGTCAAGTCTAAGGGTTGAGTTAAATCATTTTGGGGAAGGCTGAGTCTCAAAAATTTTGCTACTTATGCTACCTATCTGGACATTACCTGAGGATATGTTCCACCAAAACAGAGACTAAATCACACTTGGTCACACGCTGACACACACACAACTTGGGCACCAAGAGACAGGAAAGGTAAAGAAAGGTGGGGACTTCCGTGAGGAAATGAGAAGAATCTAAAGACGGTAGCCAGGTGGCAGGTGCAGGGAGTACCTGGGAAAATCTGATCAGACCCTGAAGAGTTCTAGCTGCAAGTGGGTGATGAGTGGGGTGTGAGTGCAGGAGGGGAAAAGAGAAATTGCCGGAAGTCATGATGTGTCTGGCCAAGTGAAAAGTGGTTTTGAGAGGGGTTTTAGTACTCTTGGATATTTTACAAACAGTTAAGGGTAGTACACAGAAAGCTAAGCAAATTGTGAAACAAAAATAATCATCTGAGGGAAAACAAAAAGAATTAGGTAAAGAACCCCATGAATACCCAAATGGTCTCAGATATGAACAATGTTAGTCAACTTAATATAAAAGCCAAATATTAGTATAACCAAGATTGTAACCTCAGTATGTTGTAAGGATGAGGAAGGCTAAATCTTCATCTACCAAAACAAAAAATCAATAGGTTATAAAGGCAATACCAAATTATTTTTAAGAAATATATATACAAGGAACCAAAGAAACAGAAAATAGGCAACAATAGGTTTTTCTTGGTGATTTTTTTCAAGGGTTAGAGAAAATGAAGAATTGGGACGTGCGGAAATTGATTTTGGAGAAAGAAGGCATAAAACGTACAATGATTCAACGTTTCCACATATGAGAGAATAAAAAAATAGAGCTGGTGATCAAATAGTATTAACAAGTACAAGAAATAAGTGCCATTATTTGCCACAAATAGCTTCCTCCTATTACCCTCAGTGATTATGAATATTCATTTCTTAAAACTCTTTAGGAATAGTTACTGCAATTAAGTGCTGTCATTAACATACTCATTCATTAAAGATATTCTGATCCTGTTACATAGAGAAAGCTCTTTCACTTTAAAGAAACCTGACTTTGATGACAAAATACAGAATCTCTGGGGAAGAAAGACTGTGGAATTCAAACTATCAAGTTGCTTTACCATTTTTTTCCCTGTCACCCAAGAGTTGAAATGAATTTTATAAATGTTCAGCAACAAAAATTTCAGAATTCTGGAAAATGCTAGAATTCATTCAAGATAATTTGTTTTTCTACCATTTAGATTATTAGATATTTTCTCCAATTAAGACATTCTTATTTATTTTATCCAGAAAGTCATTTGGAAATTTATGTAATTTTTTGTAGGGAAAAAAACCCTTTTATATTTAAGCAAAAAGGTAGAACTACCTTCCGCCCCCCCCCCAAAAAAAAAAGACCAGCACATTTCACAAAAAAAGCCTTTACTCAACCGAATAACACTTTCCCTGAGGGAACCAATTTTACAGATAAGGAAGTAACGCAGACCTAAGATAATATACTCAGAGGAGAGTGCACACGGCTTCTTTTTAAACGTTTGACCGCTAGTCTCTAAAACAATCAATATATTCTATTTGCTTTGCAACAATAAAAATCATAGGGGGGAAGAAAGCATTCACTTGTTTAATTCTTTTATTTTAAGAAAGAATTGCTCTCTATTCAAGTCATCTTTTGCACTTGAGTATTTTCCTGCATGAAGCAGATGTGGTTTTAGACTGTTATCAAAAGCAGATGCTTACTTGCTCACAAAATAGCACACCATTGTGAATTCTATAATTTACATTGCCCTCTGATGTCCAGAAACTGTCATTGGTGTTAAGGAATACTAAGTAGCTGTAGCAGAGCTTTATCTTATGCATTTTATTATGACATTATTGCTGATATATATGTATACATATTGCATATGTATATCAGCAATATATATATATATGTATTCTATACCTGTATATATCTATATTATATAGATGTGTATATATTCTATTTGATGACTCATCTTAAAAAACAAACATATCCTCCTCAGTAATAAGAACCAACCATAAAATCACACTCCATTTGTTTGCTAAGCACTTGACTGGTATCTTTAAAATTTTGGTGGCCCCAATTCTTATAACAACTCTCTAAACTAGGTATTATAATATTGATGAGATTGCCACTGTCTAACACAGAGGCTTGCATAAAACACCCACTTAATAAATATTTTTTTGAATCGAGAAACCAAGATTCAGAGAGACTTAAGTATAAATCAAGTCTAGTAATATAGGGGTGACATTTGAATATACCTGCCATGAGCAAACATCTCTAAAAGTGATATTAATCATGTATGCCGATGTACAGTTTTTACGGAGTTTATCACTCTAAAACTGAACTCAGAGAGATGACATTTTTTCAATTAAAAGCTATCTAATCTACTTAAAACTATAGTAATTCTGCGTTTGTATTGGTTGTGCTTCTTTTTCACAAAGCCCAGCTGGATCTGCAGAAGATGATTAATTATGAATCTCTACCAGAAAGAACCAGTGCCGTGGGGAAGACAGATATGTTCATGAACAATTATAAGAGTTATAATACAAGTGAATGCACATTGAATATTAAGGCACTTTGCTTTAGATTGGCTGAGGAAAGCTTTCCTGGCAGGGAGTACTTTGGTAGATGGTTCTTGAAATAAAAGTAATAACAAGTATGACTGGAGGAGGGTTGGTGAGGTTTCCAATAAGAGGAAGCTTCATGTTCAAAGCCTTAGGATTGTGAGAGACTATGTATTATTGGTGAACCTGTGGGCACTTCAGTGTGACTGAAGCAGAGTTTTATGCTGGAGGGAGACAGGGCTTGAAAGGTAATCATGGTTCAGATAATTTTTGAAATATCAGACACTGTCAGCAGGAATTTAAACTCAACCCTGTAGACAGGCAATTGGAAGCTAAGGATGGATTTTTAAAAGGAAAATTACATGATCAGATTTGGTGCTATGAAGGATGTATTATAAGGGATCACATCTGTAGTCAGGGGACCAGGTAGGAGGCAACTCAGAAGTCCGAGTAAGAAATGATAAGGACGACAATGCAGGCAGAGACAGCAGTAGAAGAAAAGGGGATAGACAGCTCTAAGAGATATCTAGAAGACAAATAAGAATGTATTCAATTTAGGGACCTCTCAGTCATTTAAGTGTCTAACTTCAGCTCAGGTCATGATCTTGTGGCTTTGAGAGGTCGAGCCCCGCATTGGGCTCTGCACTGACAGCACAAAGCCTGCTTGGGATTTTCTCTCCTTCTCTCTCTGCCCCATCTCTCTCTCTCTCTCTCTCTTTCTCAAAATACATAAACTTAAAAAAAAAACCACACACAACCTTTAAAAAAAAGGAATGTGTTCATTCTAAAAATGATTCAGAATAAAAATGCAAACAGAGAAGTTTTAGGCACTAGCATTCTAGAAATGAAATAATGTGATTATGATCACTTTTTAAATGATCAGTTGTTAAAAGCAAGTATGATTTAAAAAGAAGAAACTAAAAGTGTTAACAGAGCTCAGTGTAAAAAGTGATAAAATAAAGGAAAGTGGGGGGAAATGATAAAAAGCAAACCTGTGCTTCACAGAATTTTAAAGAAAGAAATAGATTGTGTTTTAAAAGGCCATATGGTATGCGCGTCAGAGAACATTTTTAAGATGAATTAAAAGAGTAAAATGGAGTTTGAATGAGGTTGAACACTTAAAGTTTGCTCTAACTTTGCCTTTATACACATACAGTGTCCTCTCCTTGACCTGTTATTTGGAAAGCCTGATGGATCAGCCCCTCCCATACTGATCACTGTGTGAGCCTAGGCGTAGGGCTCTCTGAGCGAAAGGGGAAAATCACTGGCAAACAAGTTCAGATGAGGGATTTGATTTTTTTAATAAAAATTGCCAGTCTCTAGCCTGAAGACAGTGAGGGGATTAGTTGAATACTTTTTATTTTATCCGTCTTTGGTATTTTACAAAGAAATAAAAAGTTCAGAATGCTACCATAAGGTATTAAAAGCAGGTTTAGTCAAAAGGAGTTACTAGTCTATATTTGAAAATGCATGAATGTTGGCATACACATTTTAGAAAGTTCTCTGGGAACACTAAGGGCTTTTTTCAGAAGCATGAGAAATGGAATTTTTCAAAATACTCCCTCTTCTAAAATTAACTGAGTTAGTGTTTTTACCTTTTGAAATGTTTTTTTTTTTTTTTCATTCAGTAATATTTCATTAACCAAAGAAACAGGATTACTGGTTGAACAGCTTAAATCAGCAAGCAGTCTTTAGTACCGAGTTATGTGAGTCCATTTTCCATTCTGTGGTTCTGTATTGAGTTAAGCAGGGGCATCTGTTGGGCTTCTAACTGTTGTAATTGGTGGAAAAGGTAGTTTAAAATGATTTCAATTACTGCAAGAGGCCAGAAAAACTGGAGCCATTTGTCAACAATTTATTTTCAAGACAGATAGCTTTTTCTTCAAGTGTTTGTTACTTTTGATAGTCTGATGGTTTGAATTCATTTTCTCTTAGTTAATGATGAATTGGCTGGGTCAAAATTTAGGTCAAGTTGTGCAGTTTAGTTGGATTTCAAGACTGCTGTGATATTTCTCAGCCAATTTACAGTCTGCTTTTTTTATAGTCAGCAGTGTGGTTATCTGGATAAATTTAATATGAGCTGTTGCTCATTGGTTTGTGGATGTTTAGAGCTGAAATGGGATCTGTTTTCAGAATGTGTGGGGTTTTTTGTGAGGTTAGAAATATGAATTAGCAATTTCAGATTAAGGTCTTTGTAGCATTTGATTTGATATGTTAGGCTCTCATAAAACTAAGTTTAATTGAGCATTTTCTCCTTCATAGATTTTTTTTTTCCTTAATAAAGTGTTCAGGTATATTCAAAATAAGATATTCCACTAAAACATTCCTGAAAGTAATTTTATTTTAAATTAAGAGAGTGGACTGATTGTGTTACTGAAAAAAATGACTTTTCAAATGACTTTTGGAAATTGTATCTTCATCAATTAATGAGTGACTGATTATTTTTCCTTCCAAAATATTACCTAAGATTCAATCTAAGTTGAATGGTTATCACGATAGACATGATAACATGGAAATATCCAATATTATATTACTTAAAACAATACAGCTTTTAATTTATTAAGAAAAATTCCTTGCTGTGGCACCTGGGTGGCTCAGTGGGTTAAGCGTCTGACTTCGGCGTCTCACAGTTCGTGAGTTTGAGCCCCCTGTCGAGTTCTGTGCTGACAGTTCAGAGCCTGGAGCCTGCCTTGGATTCTGTGTCTCCCTCTCTCTCTGCCCCTCTGACTCTCACTCTCTCTGTCTCTCTCAAAAATAAACATTTAAAAAAAATTTTAAATAATAATTAGGAAGGAATAATTCCTTGCTAATTTCAACATCAAAGTTTTGATAAAAGTCAAAAGTCTACGTTTAAGTTTATTGGTAGGGCAAAATATATCAGATTTTAGTTGAGTTGAGTTGACCTGCAAACTCCTTCTCCTATATCTTATGCCTCAGGTTTGGTTACAATATTTTTCCAGTCACTGTCTCCTTTCCACAGGTAGGCAATTGCCAAATCCTTGAAGATTTTATCTCTTACATATTTCTTAGATTTTTTTCCCTCTTTCCTATCTCAACAACCGCCCAATTGTAAGTTTCCATCTCATCTCACCTTGACACCCATTTGTCTAAGCGTGCTTTTAACCGACAGTACCATCATCTTCGAGATCAGCTTCGACAGCCACTGTCTGCTGTGGCTTGGTCATTCTAGCATAAAGCATTTCTATTGACTTCTTTCAACTGCTTACCTCTCGCTGGGTTTTAATACAGTAAGTCCTTCTTTCTGCTCCCCCCCACTTTCCTCCTGAAGTGTCCTCTCTCCCATTTTACATCCTGGTTATACGAGAATTGCTTGTAGTTTTCCATGTATGTTCTGCAGTTCCTCCTCTCCCTTCTTGAGCGCCTGCTGTTCTCTTTACTCAAGGTGATCACACCCTTTCCAATGGTTTTATCCTCATGGTTTCAGGCCAGTTCCTCAGCTACCTTCTTCAAGGAGCTATCCGTGGGGCCCCGTGCACCTGGCTCTGTTAAGGAAGTATTCTCTTTGTACCTTCTGTGCACCTGTCAGAGCACCAACCGCCCTGTGTGGTAATGACCACTTTCAATTCTGTCTCCTCTGCCAGCCCGTGAACTGAAGGGATTCAGAGATGGAGAGGTAGATGGAAAAAATTCTTAGCTTATGTCATTGAAGTCTTTTTTTTCTTGAAGGACAACAAAGAATAATTGCGTTCTTAAGCTAAAGGCACAAATAAAATATAAAATAGTACTGATGAAGCATAAATTAGTTAGTAAGAAAAGGTTTACAAAGCCATGAGTAAAGTGATACTTTCCAGTTTTTTTGTTTTTTGTTTCGTGTGTGTGTGGGGGGAGGGGAGGGATTGTAAAAATTTGGAGGCAATATATGTGTCTATTACTGGAAGAATAGATAAATAAAGCTCATTATATGTGGGTAAAGGAATACTACAAGGCTATCAGAAAAAAATGACCTAGATCTCATATCATAAAATCAATACATTTCAAAAACGTAACTTTGGGAAAGAAATTAATAGTAAGAGATTTCTAGTACCATATTACTTCAGGAAAAAATAAATACAAAACAATTCTAGATATTTTACAGCTCTGCCATCTTATAAACATTCATGTCAGTGAATATATGGAAGTTGGATTGAAAGGATTATAGCAAATAGACAACTTGGGGTGGTGAGATGAAATTAGCCGTGTGAGGAGCACCTTGGTGGCTCAGTCAGTTGACCATCTGAGTCTTTATCTCAGCTCAGGATTTGATCACAGGGTCATGATTTCAAGTCCTGTGTTGGCTCCAGGCTGGATGTGAGGCCTACTAAAAAAAAAAAAAAAAAAAAAAAAAAAAGTTAGTAGCATGAAAAGAAAAAAATAAAACCAAAATTAAATACCAAATATGCAAGGATCCTCACAGAGACAGAAAACTAAGTAAGTGCTGTGTGCTGTGAACAGAGGAGTGTGAACAACTCGATTCTGCACACGTGCAGTTAAAAAAAAAGTTGGAAGTAGTGTTGCCTGGGGAGGCTTTCTTGTGAAGGTGACGGTGGTTTGAACACTGAAGGAAATGATGGAGAGGGCTGTATGGACACCTGGGGAAGGACTGCTCCTTACAGAACAAAGTGTTTTTACGGAGAGACATGCCCCGCACAATCAGGGAAAAGGTCACTGTGGTGAGGAAGAGTGTGAGGAGATGAGGGCCAGAAGCCCGGAAGCAGAAGACTCTAGGAACTTTGCCTTTTATTGAACGTGGTGTGGGACACTGCTGGCGGGTTTCCAGCCAAGGGGGAAACAGTCTGCTCTTTTGAGAATATTCTGAAGAGAGGCAGGGTAGAAGAAGGGAGAACGGACAGATCCTTGTTGCAGCTGTCCAGGGAAGAGATGATGATGTCTCAGACGAGGCTTAGGGTCCAGTGTGGTAAGAAGTGCTTAGATGAAGCAAACTGAGTAGAGATTCATATGCTAGTGTAATAGTTTTTTTTTTTTTAAAGCAAGGTCATAATCATCAAATGAAGCCTGATTACGTCAGGGGTGTGGGAGGAGGATGCAGTGGGGGAAGGGTTAGTCATTGGCTTCATCTGAATTTATGTTTTCTTAAGCTGACCTGTCATTACATGTGTTTACTATATATTCTTTATGCTCCATTACACCTACCTAATCTATTTTTAATAAGCCTAAAGACAATGTTGAGTACTTTTAACAGTAATTTTTCCATTACATCTGGGATGCTATTTTTGAACATGAGATTTATTCAAATAAACCTTCGTAAGGCAGTATCTTTCATCAGTAAGAGACGAAAAACAACACTAATTGTAAAAAGAATGTTTACTGGTTACTGCAGTTAATAAATTTATAGGTGGAAATAGCTTCAGGAAATGCCAGCCTTCAGTCCATTTTAGTTTCTCACTGCTTTCTCAATTTTCTCTGCAAGTTAGCCTTGTACTCAGGCTGTTCCATGAGGCTGGGAACAGAGCTGCTGGCTGCCCTGGGACCCAACTATAAGACCTTGACTTGAAGGAAAGAGAGAATCTATCTCCTAACATCCTGGTGAGGGACTCTGATATTTCCTGTGTGGGACAGATTCCCATCTCTTGAACAGTCACTGTGGCAAAGAAAATGGAGGATGATGGTTTTCAACCTAGCAGACACATGCATGTGGGGGCAGACATTCCCAAGGTAGTGGTGGAAGAAGATAAGGGATGCTGGAAAGATAAAATATGAGAGTTTATATTAGAATGTTTCTGTGTATACTTACATATAAGTCACTTTCAAATATATATTGAAATCTATGAACCTAAATAGAACAGACAGGGCAATGGCATCATACACACAAACTCCCCCCCGCACCCCCCTACACACACACACTCATTGCATAGATGCTAGAAAATTCCCTAACAAATATGAAAGGAAGTGGGAAATGTAAACAGTAGAGTTTTTAAAAATAGGTACAGACTATAAATTATATGAATAATGATGATAAGTATGGTAACTTCTTTTAATACAGACACTGTGGAAGACTTTTACTTGTAATGAAAAACAGAACAGAGGACTATAATAAATTTCTGAACTGTGTTTTGGTATTCTATAGTCCTCATATCAATGCGAAAAGAAAGTTGTCAAAGTTCATCAAGTATTAATGGATACTTCATTTGACTTACCATTTTCAAGTGTTACGTGGGGACTATTTCCAGAAATTCAACAGTCTACCCTCTTTTCTTCTTAGCTCCTTCTGGCTAAGCATATACCTCTGTAATCGTTTACAATCTTGGATGTACTAGAACTGACATAGCCAGGCCCTGTAGTTAAACAACATAAATTTTTAAAATTACATTATTGTGTAGAAGATGTTTTTTTGTAGGAAGAGGAATGAGAATGAATTACATGTGATAACTACACGTGTAATTACATATGGCAGTTCTTATATTAAAACAAAATAGTAAATCAAAACATAACAAAGATGATTAATTTAATATATTAAAATATTTAGGTGCATGGTCTTCACCTTATCTGAAAAGCAGAATATTTACTAATTAATTTGGATAAGTTTTAATTAAAAAAACACTCCATCAGGTCATTGCCTTTCTTATCAAAAGTACAGCTTTTTTCTTTAATTTTTAAACTATTTATTGATGTCTGTTTATTATTAGAATTCTGATGATTTAAAAATAATTTACTCTTCTATTTCAGAAAACTCATTTGTGTCAATCCATTTCATGTTGAAATATTTTTATTTGAGTCTATTTTCAAGGGTTATTTCATTATGAGCTAAAGTTACATACCAATCTTTGCAATTCCTAATAGTATAGTCTCATTATGCCTCAGCTGATCTGAATATTATAATTTATCCATTTCCTATAATTTCAACTTTCCTTAAAAAAGAAACTAAAGAAAGTCTGATTTACTAAATTTGGGGATGATAATGCCAAGCATTTTTTGTATCAGATACTATCTGCATCATTTGAGCAAAATGCAGATAATATGTGGGCTTAAAAGAAAGATAACATATTGACTACTTATTCAGCATATTATACACTGACTACAGAGAGAATATACGGAGACTTTGATTTTGCTGTTGAAACAATTGGAGAGATGATACCTCTTTTTGATCGGAAAGAGGCTTAACTTGTTTTGTTTTGTTTTGTTTTGTTTAAATCCTTAGTTACTATAGAGCGTAGTAATGGTTTGAGGAGTAGAATTTAGTGATTCATCACTTACATACAACACCCAGTGCTCATTCCAACAAATGCCCTCCTCAATGCCCATCACCCATTTCCCCTACCCCCATCAACACTCAGTTTTTTCTCTGTATTTAAGAGTCTCTGACAGTTTCCTTCCCTCTCTGTTTTTATCTTATTTTTCCTTCCCTTCTCCTATGTGCATCTGTTTTGTTTCTTAAATTCCACATATGAGTGAAATCATATGATGCTTATCTTTCTCTGACTGACTTATTTTGGCTAGCATAATACATTCTAGTTCCATCCACAGTGTTTCAAATGGCAATATTTCTTTTTTTTTTTTTTTTTTAATTGGAAAGCGGCTTAACTTTAATCGATCAGGAACACTGGAATTTGGTAGCAGGTTTTCAAAGGCCGTGGAGAGCAGTAGCAACTAGTCCATAAGAGAAACAATCTAATTTCTGTTCTTTTAAAATAGGTTACTAAATTTCCTACTTAATAATTTTAACTTTAATAGTAATTGTGTTTTATATTTATCAAAAATATTAATCATCTTGGAGTGCCTAGTGGCTTAGTCGGTTAAGCATCTGACTTCGGCTCAGGTCATGGTCTCGTGGTTCGTGAGTTCGAGCCCTGCATCGGGTTCTGTGCTGACAGCTCAGAGTCGGGAGCCTGTTTCAGATTCTGTGTCTCCCTCCCTCTCTGCTCCTACCCTGCTTGCACTCTGTATCTCTCTCTCAAAAATAAATAATAAACATTAAAAAAAAATTTTTTAAGAATATTAATCATCTTGAGTGGTTCATTCACTAGTGAAGCCTAAGGTCAGTGCCCATGTACAGACATGTAGGATGTGCACAGCCCAATTCCAGGAGGCACTGTTAAAATAACTCAGTTGTAAACCACACCCTCTGTGTCTATCAGTGTGACATTCCTGCCAGAGAAATGCAGTACATTATACTATCTGGACTCAGGGTCCAGAATGACTCAGGATTTACAAAAATTAGATGTTAAGGGACAATCTCCATTATAGTAAGTTAGAACTGTTAATAACCTATTGAGTGCTTAAATATGCTGGACTTTTTAATCTTTGCAAGAACCTTGTGATGTAAAAACTGCTTTCTCCCTGACCCTTATTATTATTGTGTCTGAAAGGTAGATGTGATGCCTCAATATGGGGCATGCATCTTGCAACTCTTAGGCAAAAATGATGTATATGAATACTAAAAATGACAGAATAGGAATATGTAAAGCACCCAAATTCCTAAACTCATTACTGTAATGGCAAACCTATATCCATCTGGTTTTCTTTTATACTAGAGAAATAAATCCCCATTTGTTTAATCATTCTAAGTAAGTTTTCCTGTTTCTTATAGCTGAAAGCAATTCTTAAGGATGCAGAAGGAACAGAATAGGAAAAAAAAGTGAGAAAAAAAGAAATTAAAGAAAGTAGAATGAATTACAAATCACCTTTAATTCTTATTGCTGTATTTAAATCACTTCATAAAAGATGACTTTAATTCAAGTAGATTAAACATATCTAGCTACACGCTATTTAAAGAGAAAAATATCATAGAAAAGTTGAAAAGTAAAGTAAAATCTCATAGAAAAGTTGAAGAAAAGAGACAGAAAGATATATATCATGAAATTATTATTCACAATAAAGTTGGTGAAATGGTGGCAAAGTCAGACGAAATGGACAGAAAAATCAAGGCGGGAGACAATAGCCTCCTTAGTCACCTGTAATGACCATTTCAAAAACATGATAAAAAAAGAGAGAGAGAGAGAGAGAGAGGCTTTTCACAGTAGCAGCATAAAGTCTAAGATTCCAGGAAATTAATCTAAAAAATACTCACAACACTTTTTGAGAAAAGTCCAAAATACCGTTGAAGTTTACATAAGACATAAATGAATAGGTATAGAGAGCATGATGGAAAAATTAATATTATAAATATTGCACTTGTTCTAAGTTAACATGTGAATACCAAGAAAGTTCAATTAAATAACAAAATCTTATTATGGAATTTTGAGAGCTGATTCTAAGATTCATATAAAAGAGCTAAGGGCCCAAAAATTTTTGAATAAAAATGATAAAGTAGAAAGATTACTTATAAAATTATAGTACATGAAATGCTGTGATGTAGAACAAGTATAATCTAGTAGACCAATGAAACCAAACAGATGACCCAGGAAATGTCCTTGTGTATATGGAAACTTTATTTACAACAAAGATTGCATTGCAGGTAAATAATTTGGAGAAAATTCACTGCCAGCATGAAAAAAAAAAAATTGCTACTACCTCATACTGTAAAAAGGCATTAATAGGTAACTGTGGATGGTTTAAATATCTAAAATGAAAAGTAACACTTTTAAACTTTCAGAAAGAAATAGTGATTGTCTTCCTAATTAAAGGCAAAATACAATAGGACTGTTAAAACACAAAACCAAAACCATAGTGTAAAAGACTAATGAACTTGACTACATTACAATTAAAATAAACTCTTGTTCAGAAAATGACACCATAAAGAAAGCAAAACAATATGAAGACAGCAGGTATTAGCTATGAATATAAAGGGAGTAGATTGGAATCCAGTAAGTGTGTGTGTGTGTGTGTGTGTGTGTGTGTGTGTATACACACATATTGGTTTTCTAAAACTCATTAAGAAAACCCAGAATTTGCAGAAATGTGAATGATAAGCTGCTTATGGAAGAGTGGTACATGAAATGTTAGTAAAAACATTTGGAGACCAATTTGACAATAGCAACTAAAATTGTACATTTGTAAACTGTTCAAAGCTATGATTCCAATATATCCTAAATATTCTACCACATCCTAATCAAACTCTTTTATCCATGTGTAAAGAGTTATATATAAATGTTCATTTTAGCTTTGTTTATAATAATGTAGAATTGGAAAACTATATTCATGACCAAATGATAAATGAGTTTTATATATTCATTAACGTTATAATAAATGAAACTATGCAGATGATGAAAAATCACTTGAGTTACATTATACACCTATTTTTTATAACTCCTAGGAAATTAGGAAAGGAAGTTCTTTCCTAAATTTTTGTAAAATTATATATATGTATATATATATATATATATATATTGAAAATCGTATATATGTATAGATCTATATGTAGATTTATATGTAGATTGTGTGTGTGTGTGTGTGTGTAGACATATAATTTCACTTATACAAGAAATTTTGGCGCATAATTTAAAGCTCAGACTCAAGGATGTCCAGTACCACCACTAACATCTGACATAGTGTTGGTTATTAACATAGTATTGGTCTTGGCTCATGTTTAAGGAAAGAAAATAAAGTAAGAGGTACAACAATTGAAAACATTATTTGTGATCAGTTTCAATTACATATATATGTAGAAAAATCTCACAGAATCAATGGATGTTAGAACAAATAAGAATTACTCTAGATCACCAATAAGTATATATATATATATACAACATAATATCAAAGCATTCATAATATCATAATATCTTGGAGTTAACTTATAAAAATAACTAAGATATATACAGAAAAATAAAAGCAACCTTAAGAATCTATTAAAGGGCATTAAAAAAACTCTGGATAAATGTAGAATCATTCCATGTTTCTTAGTGAAGCAACAAAATATAAATCTAATATAATTCCAATTAAATTACCAGCTGAGCATTTTTAAGGAGCTCAGTATACTTATTCTAACATACATATGAAATAACAGAGAACCTCCAACATCTATGTCAACTTTGAATAACAGGTGCAAAGAGAGCTTTGGTGTCGATTAGTGTTACTCGGTGGTTACTTCCATTTTTCTGATTCTCAGACTGGCTTCCTTGTGACACAGTGGGTCCTTTGATGAGTGCTCGCCAATGAGTGGTAGTTGGTCATGATGTGTTTCTGGACTGAGCATTTAATTGCTGGTGTGAGACTTGGAAAGTTCTCTTTTCTCACAGACATGACAGTCAGTGAAGAGGGAGATTGCTGACTGTCCCATCAGCTTAAGGCATTGTGACTTTCAGTTTTGGTGGTGTTTGTTACTGCAACAGAATCTAATCTATCCTGACTGACACAAGAGTGAAGTTACCCTGCAAGGTATTAAGACAAGTGATAAAAAGAGTTTGGTATTTGTCCAAGATGAAGGGGACAGTGGCATAGAATACAAAGCATAGAGATAGACCCAGGGATATATGTGAACTGAAAGTGGCGTCACAAATCACAAGGACTGTTTCAGGAACAGAAGAAAATAAAAACGACAAATAAATAACAACAAAACCCTGGATTACGATCTAAATATGTAATAATTGATGAGTCATGAGGTCCTAGGGGGAAGCAGTTGACACATTCAAATAAAGAATTTAATGAAAGGACCACATACAAAGTGGGGGAGGTTAAGGGAACCACCAAGGAAAGGTGAAACATTAAAAGATTGGCCCCAACAAAAAGCCACTCCCACTCCTGAGGCTGAAGAGGCGTGAGGAGAGAGGCTGTTGCCCCAACCCAACAAGAGCGACAGCCATGGTACAAGAGATTCCAGGCAGAAGCTATAGCCTTTGAAGCCAGGCACCAGCCTCTGTAAAACAAGCCAGCAAATGACAGTGGGTCATGGGCAATTAATAGCTCAGCCTCTGTCCTCCTGCCATCACACTGCCCGGGACTCATTGCTATAACCCCAGTGGAAGTGTAAGGCGATGAAATCCAGGTGATGTAGTTCAAGGGTTCTTTTTCTCAGGGCAAAGCAAGGTAAGACTAATGAAGAGGAGAGAGACATAAAAGAATATCTAGCAAAAGTGGGCTGAGAATAAATAGTTGAGGTGGAATTCTAGAGTGTTCTTTTATCTGGCATGACAGTTAAGGACAAAGGAGATGAAGTGACAGCTGGAAAAAATAGGATCAAGGAAGGCTTTTATCGGATATTCCTCTATCCTATGAAAAACCAAAAGTAAAACCTGAACTGTCAGTTAAAACTGAAAGGACGATCAAAATTACTGTGTGCTGAGGGTGGTAGAGTTGATTTAGGAACAGGGAGATGATATAAATAACCTGGTGGGCCAACCTAAACATTTGATTCCCATCATCCATTAACCCTCATTTAACACCTCAGGTGCTATTCGCAGGCTTATTCAGAGGTTACATGGCTGCCTGGTCACCTTCCACCCCTGTGAGAGAAGCTGGAAGTTGTTCTAGGGTAAATGGGTAGTTCCACTCTTACATAGACAAACTATTTTTCCTCACAGGAGCTCCTGGCATCCCTAGTATTATGCATTTATCTGGTTTTAGTTTCGAAACTCATTATACAATGATGCTAATGTTTCCCTGTATTCAGAGACTATGTATAGACCCACCGTGTGGTCATCCTGCCTACTCTGGAATCAAAGGTCAAGACAACTTGATCTTTTTGGTCTACAATGTAGATGGGAGGTCTGGCCAAGGCCTTGTGAACTCAGGAAGCCAGGCTTCTGTTCTTTAACCTGACTCTCCTCTGGGAGAGAACTTCACCAACGTCTTCTTGCATCTACCTCCTACGTCACTCCTCTGGGGATTTGTTTTCCTGAGGCTTTTATAGAGTGATTTCAAAACTCTAAACATTTTTAAATGTGATGTCCATTTAAGTTTTCAGTTTTTCCTCTCTAATAACATAAGTTCTTTTTCTTTTCTTTTCTTTTTTTTTTTTTTTTTTTGGTCTCATACCAGATAATAGGAAGCTTTCAATTAAAAATTTTTAAAAAGAGCTCTGGTTATATTCAGTCACAGTGAAACAAATGCTAAGAAACATGTACCAAAAGGACAAAAAAAAATGCCAAAAACATTGAAGGAGATCAATCAGAAAAAATCTATTTTTTCCTCCTAAAATTATGTTCTTTCTGGCTTTGTCTCAGAAAGAAAGGATTTCTTTATGTAATGGAACACAGAATGTGCAGGCTTGTCCTACTTTCACAGAACTCTTAAATCATATTAGGCCAGAATGCCTGCTGTATTGTATAAAATATCTCCTTGAATCTGGGTTATTTCAAATAAAGGACTTAATGAACACTTACAGAACTCTTCTCCCGTGGGAAAAAAAAATTAATGAAAACATAACAAAATGCCTCCTCCCTCAGCCCCCACTAAGCCCTAAGACATGAAAACGTATTAGAATGTCACTGCCTAGCTTTGAATAATAGAGGTTTGGTTATCTACGTAAACAGAGAATGAAATTCAAAAGCTGACATAAAAGCATTTATTTTGGATGAAACCATAGGTCTGAGAGAAAAAAAAAAAAACGAAGTATCTCAATTTGGTGGCTTCAGCTTAGTTTAGAGGGCTCTGAGAACGTGGGCTCTGAGGTCAGACTTGATAAATCTCTTTCTTCAGATCTTCGTGGAAAATATACCTACCTCATAGGTTTGCTGTGAAGATTAGAGATATTTTATAAATTCATTCATCAAGCATAAAATACATACTAGGTGCCTTTCCTATGGACTAAAAAGGCAAGGGCAAATAAGGCACAGTCTTTGCACTAAAAGGCAGTCGAGTAATACATAGACTGCCTGGAACACAAGAGTTATTCAATAAATTGGATACATTATTGTTACCGCCCAAGTAAGTTTGAACTCCCCACCTGTAATGAATCAAGAAATTTAGTTCATAAATTAAGGTTTTGGAAAGGAAATTGGTAAGCATTTATACCTTCTCTTGACTGTCCCTTGTCTTTCCAGTACAACTTCCCCATAAATCTTGAGCTCCCACAATCCCAAAATCCCTTCCCCTAACACATGCATGCTCACAAGCATGCACATGAGTTTGGCACACGAACACTTTCACATGATGGATTATCACAGCTTTGGCAATAATCTTGGGTTTCCTTGCTAGAAACATCTAGCTATGTGACTTTGGGCTAATTTGTCAACCTAAAATTTACAATCTCCTTTCTTTAAAGCGAAGTTAGTAATATTTCTTTTTCACATGTTTGAGGAAAAATGAGATAACATGACACAAGTTTACATTATTTAACTGGTATTCATCATTCATAATATTATAATATTATCTTGTTTACATATTAGTATACACTTAAACTATGAGTACAAAATTATATGTCTTGAGATATATTTGGAATGAAGATTCATCTTTTTTTCTTGAAAACCAAATCCATTGAATTTCACTGTAAAGACATTATTTATTAATATCTGATCACAAAGAGTTTCATAAATCCTGTCTCAGAAATTCCTTTTCTGGGGCTCCTGGGTGGCTCAGTAGGTTAAGCGTCCAACTTCAGCTCACGTCATGATCTCACAGTTCGTGAGTTTGAGCCCCGAGTCCAGTTCTGTATTGACAGCTCGGAGCCTGGAGCCTGCTTCAGATTCTGTGTCTCCGTCTCTCTCTGCCCCTCCCATGCTCATGCTCTGTCTATCATTCTCTCAAAAATAAATAAACATTATTTTTTTTAATTCTTTTTTCTAATTCTTTATCATACTATGTGTTAGTAGAAACTGCTAGATCCAAGCATTTGCAGTGGTGTGTGAGATACAGAGGTAGAAAAGTAGTCAGGCAATGGAGCTAGCTGAATGATGTCATTTTTATTGTATGAGCAAGCTGATTTATTGGGAGTCAATTTCATGAGATCTTAAAGTGAAGGTAATAGGAATAGAATTTAATACATTATAAAATGAAATAAATTAGTCCTATTTTTACTTCCCCCTTTCAAACATTAAATTACCAGGATAAACCTTCAAAGCCTATAGTTGTTCACTCCTTCTATTTAATCCTACATATAATGAGGGAAGAGTTAAGAACCTTTGCTCAAAGGATATGTTTCTGAGAATTACAATGAAGACATATCAATGACTTGAATGCAGGCTGTGGAAAACAATGATATGCCAGGAAATCACACTCAATAAAAGTAAGATTACCAGACCTGGTAAAAGATTGGGGATCTTTCCCGGCTACTCAAGGACATGGTATAAAGAAAAAAAGAAGTGCCAGTTACAGATAATTATTGAGTACTACAGTCAGATTTTTGAGTGCCACGTTGAACTTTTGGAAGAGAGAGATATAATTTCAGCATGGAAGGTAAAATTATTATAGACTCTAGGGTAGGGTTAATATACCTGGTTGGAAATTATAGAGGGAAGTGAATAGAACAAAGTAGAGTGAACTTACTTCCTCTCTGTAACAAGCTCAGCAAAGTGGAAGAAGGACTCTCTCTTTTTGAGAAATTTCTATTTTAAAACTATTGACTCCTATGAATAGTTTGAGATGTTTTGTTTTGTTTTGTTTTGTTTTGTTTATTTACTCTGAGTAAATTGAGCAACTGACCTAATGGTACATATGTGCTTGCTAGGTGTAAACAGTCAGTTTCTTCTAGAACTGATCTTGCATTGCATCTCATGTTGAGACATAAGAAGAATGAATGCTTATTGAATACTTACCATTTCTGGCATTGTGCTAACAATATGCCTTTACTATGCTAGCATTAAAAAAATCATTGTTTAGATCTGAAACTGATAAACTAGAAACAATTGAAAGAAAAGAAAATGCAAATCCTACATGAGGGGAAATACATCATTATTTTACCTCTTAACAGGTATTAGGATATTAGTGAGGCTTTCTGTAATGACTGGGTTTAGGAATCCTGAGTAAACAGAGAAAATTATTTAGAATAGAAGATGTTTAGTGGAGGGCCAGGACTAAACAATATTTAGATAATGTCAGAAAATGTCCACAACCTATAAAGCTGAAAGAGATATTATAAATAGTCCCTAAATAATCTCATTACATACCTTCACTTATATGAGGAAATATATGAGGAAATACATACCTTCACTTACATGAGGAAATATAAACCTAGATATTTAATGACTGGCCTGCCATCCAGAATTCCTGGTTTTGAATCTTCACCCTTAATTCCACATTAGACTTTGCTTAGATTTGAAGTGAGTGATAGGAGCTAAGTGACGAATTATGAGGTGATAGACTCTCAGGGCTAAATATACATCATACTTAACACTAATTCAGACTTCATTAGCCAGTACCAGTAATATTTACTAATGGAAATTTACAAACACAAAGAAACCTAAGTGTTGATGAGAATTTTATTCACTCTATGCTTTTTTCTTTACACAAACTTTCCTCTTACATTTTTTCCTTCTTTTCTTTTCCTCGTTTTATTCACTTTCAGTTAATTAAACAACGCCTCTAAAGAAAAGTTGCCTAAAATGGTCTCTCATGGGCAAAAGCTGCTCAGATTGCAATAGATTTCTTAGAATTCTGAAAAAGAGTAAACCTCAACTTACACTATGTGCAGTTCAGTATTTCAGATATGAGTAATGTTAAAAAAATATTTTCTCAATCCATGGTCACTTTTTAAACTATTTTGTAGTTTAAATAATTCCCATATAGGATCTCATACAATTATGAGTATTTCAGGAAATATTGGTTGCCATTTTGTTGTTTAATATAAATGAGCTGCATAATTGATGTGATGTGTATATACAGACAATAACTTCTGGCTAGGTTTCAACAACCGGAGTGTGGGGTGCCTGGCCGGCTCAGTCGGTAGAGCATGTGATTCCTGATTTAAGAGTCATGAGTTTAAGCCCTATGTTGAGTGTAGAGACTAAAAATCTGCTTATCATGCCAATAGTGAGATGGGCAAATAGAACCCTAAATCAACAACCCAGAATTGCTTGCTGTTTTCCAAATAGTTTCCTCTCAGGGTATCAGGGAAACCTGTTTTCTAACTTCTAAGCTTTCTAACGTTAAAAAAAAATGTTTAATTAAATATTTTTTTAATTTTTATTTGAAAGGATATTATTTTATTTATTCATTTGTTTATTTAGAGGTATAATTAACATAGTGTTATATTGGTTTCAGGTGCACAGTGCAATGATTCCACAATTCTATACATTACTCAGCGCTCTTCACAATCAGTGCAAAAATAATATTCATAAGAAAATATAAGGTTTTCATAAGAGAGAGAGAGAGCTCTGGACTTAAAATCAGAAGATCTAGATTAAAGTTCTACCTGGGCCACTTAGCCATTTAGCAAGTTATTTCAAATACCAAAGCCGCTAGTTTCTCACCTGTAAAATTGAGATTATACCAACCTTACTTCTTGTGAAATAATTACCGTGTTCTGTTAATGGTAATGTTTTCTTAAGGTGCACTTCTCTAAGCTATAAATCAGACGGAGGTGTACAAATAGCATGTGTATAAATATGTGCATGTAGATATGACACACACATGTTTTTCACAGATAAAATATGTATAAATGTAAACTTTTTCTGAGTAAAAGGAGTGAGAAGAGCGCTGCATATTTTAATGGAGAATAAAGCACCAGAGAGTGTGAAAAAAGAAAGCTGTGGGAGACAAAAATAAGTCAATTTGACAGTTATACTTAGTTGGAGCACTTTAGCTAAAGAGATAGAGGGATGCACACAGTTTTGTTAAAAACAATTAAATTATTCATGGTCATGATTATAGTGTTTTTTAATTTAATGAAGAGACTATATCATGGTAAAAACAAAGGAATTGTCTAATTTCAATAAATATTTTAGCCATATTCATTTATAAATGCTCTCACTAAGTTTAAGAAACAAAATTGAAAATATTACAAGGTTGAGCTATTATGATTTTGAGTGTGGAGAGCGCGAGCTGGGGAGAGGCATAGGGAGAGGGAGAAAGAGAATCCTAAGTAGGCTCCACAGCCAAATTCAGAGCCTCACATTAGGCTTGACCTCATGACCAGTGAGATCATGACCTGAATCAAAAGCAAGAGTCAGGTGCTTAACTGACTGAGCCAACCCGGAGCCTCAGCAATTATGATTTTTAGTACTATATTTCAATTTTCAATTTTAAGTCTGCCTAAAGGAAATTAGCACTCCTCCACTTACTTCCACTTTTCCTCCTCAATTTCATCTGTAACCTTTTTTCTTCCCTCCTTCCTCCCTCTTCCTTCCTTCCTCCCTCCCTCCCACCCTTCTTTCCTTCTTCCTTACTTCCTTCCTTTCTTTTTTCCTTTCTTTTTAATTTTTTTAAAGTGTTTATTTGTTGGGATGAGCACTGGGTGTTGTATGGAAACCAATTTGACAATAAATTTCATATAAAAAATAATAAAGTGTTTATTTATTTTTGAGAGAGAAAGAGCACAAACGGGGGAGGAGCAGAGAGAGACACACACAGAATCGGAAGCAGGCTCCAGGCTCTGAGCTGTCAGAACAGAACCCCATGCAGGGCTTGAACTCACAAACCACGAGATCATGACATGAATGGAAGTCAGATGCTCAATCGACTGAGTCACCCAGGCACCCCTCCTTCCTTCCTTCCTCCCTCTTTTCCTTTCCTTTCTTCTTTCTTTCTTTCTTTCTTTCTTTCTTTCTTTCTTTCTTCCTCCATTACTATATCCTCTATATCTTCTGCCACAGCCTTTTAAATATTTTCATAAGGCTATTTTTATTTTTATTTTTTTTATACACGAATGTCCTCTTTCAGGGGACTTATTTTTTCCCTTGTCTCCTTTAAAAATGTTTTCTATATCCTTGAAGTAGTTTAAATGGGATATATCAATGTATCAAGCAATCAGTATTTCCAGGAATACAGGGTGTTCTTTTGATCCACAGATTTACCCTTCTGTTACTTCAAGTAAATACCTGTATATTTTAAATAGATGCTATTTTCTAAACTCTTAAACTTACTTTTTCTGGAAAATCAGTTATATTGGATCGTATTTCTCAGTTGGACATACCTATCATTGTTCTCTACCTTCTTTATCTTCCATTTTCCTTTCTATATCATCCTTTCTTCCCTCTATGTCAATAATACTGATTTCTGTCTTATTCAATTTTATTCATGGTGTTTCTAATTCATTAATAGTTTTAAAATGGAACATTTGTACTTGCGTGCTATAATCGGCATCTTTTGTCACCTCATTTTTGAAATTCCCCTCAACATCCCTTCATCCCTTCCTCTTTTTTCTATTCTTTTCCCCCCTTCTTTCTATTCTTAAATTGTGGTTATGTATCCTACTGCAGGATAAATATCTTCTCCAGAGCAGGATCGATGTTAGATCTGGAGCTGCCCCCTTGTGGAGACCGTAGGCCTGGACTAAGAGGTTTCTGTCACCATCCGCCGTCTGCTCCAGGTGACAGAGGCACTCTGAACCTAGGAAAGGGCAGACATGATTGACAGTGGTGACTCACAATTAACACAATCTCAGCAGGCATGTCCCTTTCTTCCTTTAATAGAGACATTAAAGAGCAAGCTGGAACAGTCTTCGAACAGGAGAAAATTATCAAGAACTTCACTAGTACCACACTGTGAAGCATGTGAATTTAACCTTCCAAGAAAGAAACAGGCAACGTGATGATTTGAGAACTGTAATTAGCAAGCTTAATTCCCCCTTTTTTTCCCCATGGAAGAAGGTGGGAAAGAACAAATATCACGTTCTTAGCACGTGGGGTTTTAAGGGCTGCAAAAGAGGAATATGACCTATAAAAGTGAATTTGTCCCAGAAGATTTGTCCTATTTTATTCCATCCCGCTTGTTAGTGTGATCAGTTCTGTCCACAGCTTTTATTGGCTTCGAGTAGTAGGAGTGAGTTTTCCTGGAATTCCTCCTTACCTTGGTTTAATCCTCTTTTTCCCCCTCCATTCCAGGTGTGGGTTTGAGACGGTGTTCTTTCCACTTCTGTACGGCTTTGGAGGAAAGAAATAGAGCTGTTTTACACATAGATTTGCTGGCCTGCTTGGCGAGATTTTGCTCTCTCTTTTGAAATTTCATTAAATGTTTTTTGGCCAGCATTCACTGTAGCAAGCCAAGATATGTCTTATTTCCAGGGGAAGATAGTCTCTGCTTTGGGTCTTTCACCTGCTTCATCTTGGAGCTCCCGGAAATGGGGAGCCTTGGCCATTTTTCCTGATCGCACCGAAACTCTCAGATCTTTTTAGTGATGATCCAGGGTTTCCACTCTCAAAGGTTTAGTGTGCCTTTTCTGGGGCTGCGTATTCTCGTTGTCCATCCTCTTCTCTGTGATGGGGATTTGGTGGTAATACTCAGGGTTTTGTCACCTCTTTTCCCAGCAAGATTTTGTGATACAAGATTTTTGTGCTCAGGAATCCTGCTAAACTGTGCTTTCCCAGAATCCCCCTTTCCATTCCTACACGGAACTTTTTGGGGGTTGCCAGCGGGAACTGTAGCCTATTCCTTGTTCAGTTACTATTTATTAACACTTTTTCTAATTTTACTTTTTTTCACCTAATTTCTCTAGATATTAAAGAAAAGAATTTCTAAGATCTTTCCTATTTTCTCATTTTTATATTGAAAATTACTTGCCTGTGAAGTTGTTTTTTTTTTTTTTTAATATAAAACAGAATGATTTGAATGGGCTTATTTATGCTTCCTTAAAATGGTTAAGTAACCAGAATTGGATGCTTGCTTGGAAGTTTGAAGAAATATATTAGATGATGTTTTCGGTTTCTATCTGTCATGAATGTGTAAACAGAATATGACCTGATAGTATTAGGGTATATTCATGACCGTAAATGTTTACAGCAAGTCACCGAGAGGAGAGTAGTGTCATGGTTAAGAGGCCAGAGGTGATTTCTGAATAAGAATGTTAAGAGACCACACATCACTGAGTAAATTCACTATTGTTTTTTGTTTTGTTGATACTATTCAGAGTATCAGAATTTTGATTCATTAATTTCATCTATTTTTCTATTCTTTATCTCTTTAATTTTAGTGTATATCTCTATTCTTTCCTTCTTTGTAGTTTCTTTTGTTTCACTTTGTTCTTTTTCTAACTTTTAGAGTTGGAAGTTTAAATCACTTGTATTAAAATTTTTGATAGAATATTAATGCATATGTGTTTTTTATAAATGCTTTAAATGATATAGGCATTTAAGACTATTGATTTTCCTCTCATCATTACTGTAACTTTCTTAGATTCTGATACTTACGGTATTTCCATTATCATTATTTTTCAGAACTTTTGTATTTTCTCATTATATTTTGCCATTCCCCCAAGAATTACTTAATTGAAGCCTTTTTGTGTGTGATTAATGTTTATAATAGTTTCATTTTATAAAACTTATTGTCTGATAATAAGAGTTCAGCCCCTACTCTCTTATTGTTTCCATATACCTGACATGCTTATAATTTATGTATTTTTGACTGTTAGAAACAAAACTACATTTTAACATAAAGGTAAGCTTTGCTTTATGAGCCAGTCTGAAAGTCATTTAAAAATAGGGCGCTAGGGGCGCCTGGGTGGCTCAATCGATTGAATGTGTGACTCTTGATTTCAGCTCAGGTCTGATCCCAGGGTCCTGGGATTGAGTCCAGCATTGGGCTGGCTCCACGCTGAGTGTGAATGCTGCTTGGGATTCTGTTTCTTTTGCCCTCTGCCCCTCTCCCCTACTCGTGCACTCTCTCTCTCTCTCTAAAATAAAAAAAAAATGAATAAATAAAAAATAAATTAAATTAAAAAGACTAGCTAAACCTGTTTGTATTTACTGATATGGTAGATGTGTTTGCAGCTCTGCATTTTGTTTTATAATAGTTGTGTATATTTGTTGTATTTCTTCTTCCATTTGGTGTCTTTGATTTGTAAAAATTTCTTCTGTAATTAAGAAGGATTCATATCTTTAATGATTTTCTTTTTATATACACCATTTATAATTCTTGCTCTTCTTATCTCAACACTTACTATGTGGTTTGTCAATTTTTAATTGCACCCTTTGTTACCTACCTATTGCCTATACAAAAGTCAAAAGTCTCATTTCACTTTCTGCGTTTTCTCCTTCCCCATCCATCCATTTTTTGTTGTATTCTTACTACTCTTGGAATACATAACAAATGCTGTTCTTCCACGCACCTGTGCCCTCACTCCTGCTTTATCCTTAGCCCCATAATTAAATACATTAAATACTCACCGTCATTGATTGCACTGAAGTTTCTCTAGTTTTCTCTTTGGTTTAACGAAATGCACTCCCCTTGTATTTCTCAGAGAATCAATCTTTGTGTAGAATTCTTGAGTTCTTTTATGCTTAAAACTGTAGGCTTGACACTCAAAAGACATTCCAGCTGTATATAAAACCCCTGCCTTGAGTCTTATTTTCTTGAGTTTCTTGAGGGCAAAGCTAACATCTAACTACTCGGAAGTATCGATAGTCATTGGTTGCTAAATTATTATGATGTAACTATATCTAGAAGATTTATGTTTCAGTATAGAGGATGATTTTCTGTATTTTTGCACCTTAGTTATTGGTATTGATAGATATTTTTCTACATGTCTGCATACATCTGGACAAAAATGTAAATTAACTTGATCAGACAATTGATCCAGGAAAGAAATAAATCAAAACAGCATATCCCCAAAATATGACAAAATTCAATCAAAAGGATTGAATAACTACAATCCAGTATTTGTACAATTTTGCACAAATGCTTTTGTTACTCTAACTTCCCCTCAAAGTTGACTCAACTATGTCCTGTGTTCTGTACTTTATTCAAGTGTATCCATGAGGTCAAAATTATTTTTAAATATACTAAAATATTATAATTTAATATACTAAAATTATGTATTAGAAAGTACATGCCTTTCTAAATCTGTGTGATCACATAGGAAATACATCTAAAGCATTTGTGCTGCATGTCTAATTATGACCATTGACTTGAGGAAGTCTGTGCATTTTTTTTTTTGCATTGCAAGCTCAACTAGCCCTTTTAAATATGCAATGTAATTTCTACTAGAAAGAATAACTCATAGACACATGCCACTTATTCTGAAAAATTTACAAAATGAGCTTGTCACTTTAAGAAAAACAAGTGACAGTAGTCGTCAATTATAAAATTCAGCTTTTAAATAAAAAATAGAACTTTGAAAAACTTGCATCTGCATTCCTGAGCTTGGAAGTTTCTCAATTTCAGAGAACTTCTTGATGATATTGGTGATGATATTAACATGTGTGCTTCAAATATTTTATGAAATGTGTCAACAAGACCTTCATAGCTCAGTGAACCAGTGTTTTCCAAAATGAGCAATATGAGGTTATCAAATCAGGCATAGTTAAAAGATCCATTCAAAATGCAAGATAGACTGGTGTATTTTAAAGTAACAGTTCAGAAAGTTCCTTGATATGATTTCAGAAATTATCCCTTGTCTTATTTAAGAAATTACCACTTGTCAAGTTTTAACGTAGCATCAAAGATTAACATTATCCAAAGAGGATATTAAAATATTCCTTCCTTTTCCAACTATTTGTATGAGAGTGGACTTTCTTCATATATTTCAACTAAAACAACTTATTGAGTTGGATGTAATATAGAAACAGGCATGGGAATCCAGCTTTCCTTTATTAAGCAAAACAGTAATGAAATTTGGAAAAATGTGAAACAGCATTCCTCACTATGTATTTTTTATTTTGGGAAATATGGTGATTTTCCATTAAAATATTGTAAGTATATTATCATTTTAAGTGATATCCAATTTTAAATATCCAATTTTAAATATCCAATTTTGCATTTTAGTTAGAAATTTAAAATTTCTTTTTTTTTTTTAAATTTTTTTTTCAACGTTTTTTATTTATTTTTGGGACAGAGAGAGACAGAGCATGAACGGGGGAGGGGCAGAGAGAGAGGGAGACACAGAATCGGAAACAGGCTCCAGGCTATCAGCACAGAGCCTGACGCGGGGCTCGAACTCACGGACCGCGAGATCGTGACCTGGCTGAAGTCGGACGCTTAACCGACTGCGCCACCGAGGCGCCCCAGAAATTTAAAATTTCTAATATTGATAGCTGTAATACATACAATGGTTCTTTGAGGAACTCCCATTTAAATTTTTTTTAATGTTTTTATTTTATTTTTGAGAGAGAGACAGAGAGTGTGAGTGCGTGAGTGGGGGAGGGGCAGAGAGAGAGAGGGAGACTCAGAATTTCAAGCAGGCTCTGGTCTCTGAGCATCAGCACAGAGCCCCACATGCGGCTTGAATTCGCAAGCGATGAGACCATGACCTGAGCCACAGTTGGACGCTTAACCGACTGAGCCACCCAGGCACCCTAAGGAACTCCCATTTTATTTTTAAGACTATAACGATGTGTGAAACCAAGATGTTTGAGAACAAGTGATCTACATCCAAACTTAAAAAACCTTCAACAGGTTCCTATTGTTCTAAAGATAAAAACCAAATTCTTAACAAGGCGCCAATTAACAATATGTCATAACCACAAGGACATTTATTTAGTTCCTCAGTCCCATGATGTTCCCTTTTGTGAACACACTGTTCCTTCTCCGTAGAATGTTCTGAATCCATTTCAGCTGGTTAATTCTTTCTTGTCCTGGTTTCAGCTCAAGCAGACTTCCTCAGGCTCTCTTGGAATCATGCTCTCATATTTTATAAACTTGTTGGTTTTTTTTTCCTAATTATGTACTTATTGATGAAAATAATCCATTAACACTTTCTTCCCAACAGGTGGAAAAAATCATAAAACCAATAAGCATGCATGTTTGGCTCCATTCTTCCTAACAGAGTGTTTATCATAGGGTAGCGTGGGAAATAAAGTACTTGTCAGTGACTAAATAAGTGGATGAATGTATGAATTGACAGACGAAAGGGTGAATCATTAAAGAATCATGAGTGATCATGAATGGCTTCTTCAGTAATACAGGGATCCAAGATAACACTTGAAAGAAATACATTGGATTCATTTAAACCACGCATTGTATTTTCCTTTGTGTAATGTCGTCACTACATGAGTTCTTCTTAGCTATGTCTTCCATAAAAGAAATAGGAAGAAAGTATAAATAACATACAATGACATTTAGTTATGGTAGCAAGTGTTCTTGAGAAAGCCTTGTAACGAGCAATTGTTAGCAAACAACTTCTTGTATTTCGTATGATTTATTTCCTATAGATTATATTAGAATTCTATTATTTAAAAAAATTTTCAAGTTATTTATTTATTTTGAGAGAGAGAGGCAACATGAGCGGGGTAAGGGCATAGAGAGAAAGGGAGAGAGAATCTGAAGCAGACTCCCAGCTGTCGGCAAGAGCCCCATGCAGGTCTCGAACCCACAGAACCCATGAAATGTTGTGACCATGACCTGAGCCAAAACCTAAAGTCAGACCCTTAACTGAATGAGCCACCCACGTGCCCCTGAATTCTATTGATTTTATGTATGTGTGTCTTATTATAGTCTCATCTCTTTCCTCTTTTGGCCTAATAATCTACAGCTGAGTAACACCTACTTGCATTTCCTCCATACCTCCCTTTTTACTAGCCTGTCATCATACTTAGCACACTTTGTTGTAAGTGTGGAATTTATTGGTCTCCCCATGAAATCTGTCACTCCTTAAGGGCTTGGACTGTGTTTTATTCATCTGTGTATCCACAGGATACAATAAAGTGTTCAGCGCTTGATAAACACTCAGTAAATGAATGTATGCATGAATTATTGAATGAAACATTGAATAGATGTCATTTCATATTCCTTACCATTTTTCTTAACTTTTTCCAGTCAAAACTCAGGTAATGGGAGAAATCAAGATTGCACTGAAGAAGGAAATGAAGACAGATGGTGAACAACTGATAGTTGAGATTCTCCAATGCAGAAATATCACCTACAAATTTAAGTCTCCTGATCACTTACCAGGTATCTAATTTTATGATAATGAGAAGTATAAAATATCTAGGAGTTCTGTACAAATATGTCCTAAATAATCTGGAAAATTCAAAGTAAAATTGGGGCTGTATACTGAATATATCTGAAAAAAAATGTGAAATAAGGATTAACCTCTCTTATATAGAACACGTTGATATTCTACTAATTTTTAGATAATTTTTCTCAACACAGAAACAGAGTAATGTGTTTATCATACAGTGGGAAAACACATTCAAATTGCTAAGAAAATTGGTGTGTCTTTTAATCACTTTATGTTGTCTGAAACAAATTGAGCACGTTCTGCTGGCTTTGTTTAAAATATAGGATAACTCCCAGTGTACAATTATAATTCTTTCAATAGAAAATTGTATCAGTAATGGACATTTTACAAGCTGAATTCTTCTTTTCAGACTTATATGTAAAAATATATGTGATGAACATCTCTACCCAGAAGAAAGTGATCAAGAAAAAAACGAGAGTTTGCAGACATGATAGAGAGCCTTCATTCAATGAAACTTTTAGATTCAGCCTCAGTCCTGCTGGGCATTCTCTTCAGGTAACTGTATACTATGCAGTTACTCTTTTTGTGCATACAGTATTTATTTTCCATTCAATTATTTAATATGTGTATACCGATCATATCGTGTGTGACATTTTACAAGTTAATTCAGTCTTAGAGGTTTCTTTCCAGGGGCCTTTAATAAGTCTGCAGCTCACTCACCCATCCAGTTAGCTACCGATTCTTCTCTATTCTGTTTACTCAGTTTATTTTATATAGATTTATTTCCATGCTCACAGCCACTAATCCTCTTTGAGTTTTCATCTTTATTACTCAGATCATTTTAGCAGTGTAGCTGGCCTCCTTGCCATCAGTGTCTTCCCCTCTTAATTCACTTCATCGCGCTGCTGGCAGAGGCGTCTTTTAAAAACACTGGGTAAGAGGGCCCCGGGGGTGAGTGAAAATGTGAAGGCAATTGAGAGTATACTTACTGTGATGAGCACTGAGCAGCGTATAGCATCGCTGAATCCTTATGTTGTACACCAGAAATTAATATAATGAATGTTAAGTATACTTGAATTAAGAATAGGCAGGTAGGTAGGTAGACAGACAGACAGACAGACAGAAACACTGGCCGGCAGGTTACATCAAAGCCTTCAGTGATTCATCTACATCCTGACTCATCCATAGTCCTCTCACGTGAACTCTAAGAGTGTTGGTTTAATTTCATCTCTTTGTATACTTTACAACACACTCTATACTCCAGCCACACCACAATCTTTTCAAATCAGGTTAAGCCTCCAACGGTTTGCTCATATTTTTCTTCCCTTCAATATTGTCTTCTTCATCCCTCTCCACCCATCTCACTATTCCCAAGTCTTTCAGGATGAACTCCGCCCTCTATTGATGACCCTAGGTGCAATTCATCACGCCTCATTCGCACAGTATTTTGCTAATCTTACTAGGTTACCAATCCTAATCTGTGCTGCATAATCATTTATATCCCTACTGGTCACTGCTTTCCCACTCTCTGCTCCTCTAGGGCAAGGCCTGGCTTTCATTGCTCTTTGTTCTACAACATAATACAGTGTTTGTACGTAGTATGTCTTCATTAGATGTAGGAACAAGGAACGAAAGAGGGAAACCGAGGTGGGAGGAAAGAGATAAAAAAATATGGGAAGAGTAAGACCGTGGTACTGGCCCTGAAGGGCACACTAGAGACACATATAAGAAATATTACAAAGTTAAAGCTGCATTGAGGGTATTAAAAGGTATTACAGTGGAAAGAAATTTTAAAAAAGCAAAAGATGCTCTGAAGTCTGTGTGAGCAAATGGGTCTTCTACAGAGATTAAGTAGTTAGATACAGGACTACGAGGGAGAAAGATTACACATTTGTCTGAAATGTGATAAATGTAATAAGAAAGCAGGATCCAGGTAAAGATATACAATGTCATATCCAATCCCAAAACCAGGGCCCAGAAGAAATAATCATAAATGTATATTTTGAAGTCAGAAACATAAAAGTAAAGTTTTAGCCAAGAATAAAGATGAATTCTCTAAAGGAGATTCTGAAAAGAAAGCAAGAGAGAACTGTCAAGGATTAATGGTTAACACTGACGCTCTCTACTTTTCTTCAACTCATCTCTGGAAGAAAACAAAACTGTCTTGAGTGTGAGATCAATTAATATAAGTTCTACATATGACAAGAAATCACTTCAGAAGTACACACTGTAGTAAAATCACCAGTAAATTAAATGCTGAATAAAATTACTGTTGTATTTTCTCTGCCTTGTGAGCTCTTATTCATTTGCTCAGCACTCAAACAATTTTGTATGTTGGTGCATATTTCATAAACTACTAGAAAATGTACCTATCAATTTCTTCTGAGAAATTTTCTATTCAATTAAGCATAAACCTAGTCAGAATGAGCTGTTAATACATGTCTTATCTAAAATTCTCATATCCTCCTGGATGTGGCTTTTCCTTTGGGAAATGCTGGTGTGAATTAATTAATACTATGCACATCTTTTGAGGATATCTTGAGGATTAGTTATCTTATAAGTATAGCTGCTACTTCCTCTTACCCTTTCTTGTCTGTGTTATTTCTTTGATGATCAAATGTCCTTTTAAAAAGGTTGAAAAATGTATGCAAGTATATATAACTTTGGCTCTTTTTTCTAGATTTTACTTTTCTCTAATGGAGGGAAGTTTATGAAAAAGACCTTGATTGGCGAAGCCTGCATCTGGCTTGACAAAGTGGATCTGAGAAAAAGAATAGTCAACTGGCACAAACTTTTGGTCAGTCCTACTCAAACCCATTGAAGAAATGTGTCTGCTCAGGGTATGGAAACTGTTCTAAATGATCTCAAATCAAGACGACAGTTGGATACTATTCTATTCACGTTTTGGGGGGTAAACGTGAAAGGAGGAATGGCACGCAAAAACAAAGTCTTGTAAATGTTTTGTTGTGGAACACAGTAAAAAACTCAGATGAAGAAGTTCCTGTTTTAGGGACCAAAAAAAAAAAAAAAAAAAAAAAGGATTGCATGTGGCTGTCAAGACAAACAGTGAGAGCTATCTTGGTTACTTAATGCAGATTAATGGTGATTTTGAGCAGAGTTGCCCTATAGCTAAAGGCAAATGCTCAACTATTAATATGGTTTCTAATGCAGAGTTTATTCTTTATGCAAAAGAATCTTGGTTGAAAGGAAAGAACTGACGTAACAAATCACAATTTTCGGACGTCTACAAATCTTTCTTCTTCATCTTATTTTCTCCGACAACTTACTGTGTTTAGATTCCAACACAGGACTCAACTACAGGATGTGTTCAAGACTAAGAGGGAGGTGGTTGTGTTCATAAGGAAAAGGTACTGGAGATGGGGAAATGATGGCTTTTAGATTTTCTCTATGTCTAAATGTTACAAGCGTGAACAACACCAACTTTGGAATTCATGTTGTAAAAGCACATTTGTATAATTTGAAATAATGTAGAGTGAAGATAATACTAAGTAGAAATAGACCTATGTTTATTTAGAAATAAAGCCATGATTGGCTAACAATGAATGTTGCCCCACAAAAATATTGGAACCTTGGTTGAAAACATCAAAATCTCCATAACTTACCATTACATTTTCAACATACCAAAGAACATAGACTAAAATGGTATGTTCTAGGAAGCATGATAAGTTGTTCTTTGTGCAAGTGCAAATAAATGTGTCATTCCACATATTTCCTTTCTCTTGAGTGATGTATTGAAGGAGGATAAATTCTTCCTCTGGAAAACACATCATATTAATCTGTGACATCGATTCTTTAATTGGTGTCATTTCCTGTTCTTCTATAATGCTTTTTTTTCCCTTAGCGCATTAACTGATTGTACAATGACACCAAACTTAAGTTCTCTCTAGTGTTCCATTTTCCTCCTTTAGTGACAATTTCGCAGTGATCAAGCTTGTCAATACTGGGAAAATATGTGAAAAGTCAACAGTATATTGAGAGTAAAATATAACGAGCTATTTTAATAATGCAGAATAAAAGAACCAATGCCTAAGTCATTAAAATGAAACATCCTCTTCTCCATCAACCAACAGGAAATACACTCAGCTGAGATTAAAAGCCCAGCTTCTGTCTTGGTCCTGCCACTGACTGTGTCA
Source organism: Panthera leo (assembly GCF_018350215.1). Lineage (NCBI taxonomy): Eukaryota > Metazoa > Chordata > Mammalia > Carnivora > Felidae > Panthera > Panthera leo. Next base: position 85,994,266 of record NC_056680.1, on the reverse strand, counting down.
CCTTGCACATGTCCCTTCAAGTCACTTTTCCCCAGGTTTCTTATTTGTAGGATAAATATAATTACATATTCTTAGCTTTCCTAATGGGATGTGGGGATGATCAAACCAAGTGAACTGTGAGAAAAAAGAAAGCACATTTCCAGATAGAGTTTTATAGATATAAGTGAGGAATAATTGTTATGCAGCTCTTTATTTCTCAAATTTTATATGCAAAAACATCCTCCATACCAATGGTCAGCATTGACTTGGATAAAAGTAGTATATTAGCTCCAAAACTATTTTTTTCTTAAAAATATAACCTGGTGTTGAACCTGCGAGAAGGTGAAGAATTAAATCAAAATGATTTGCAAATCGAGTTATTATAAATGAAATGAACCTACTAATCTTATCCTACCCCAAAATGAATTGGTTCTCAGACTGTTCTGAGTTTTAAAAGCTGCTTCTTTATTCAAAGGTGGGATTTCCACGGGTTTAGAGAAATCATCCCCAAATATACTGGTTGGATGTTGAATTTTCTCATTTTTTAAAGAAAAACATACTTGAAATTTGAGAGGAATTGATTTAATGTAAAACATTAAAAAGAAAACAATTTCTAATAAATGCCAGGCTATCTTTATTATATTCATAAAGAAATAGAAATTCACTCTTCCCCAGTCTAAGAAAGCTAACAGTCACTTTTCTTCCCTGTATTTTTTTCCCCTCCCCTCCCTGATATCGCAGTGTCATTTACCAATTGATACTGCTTTAAAACGAGCACGCAGGGGAGGGGATTGCTGAAGATTCGATATTGCTAGGATTTTATTTTTAGAGACAGCTAGATCTGCTGATGGTTGCTATGGATATCGCCGGCAGAAGTTAGCACTTTAGGGAGCTTATAATCATCATTCATAATTGGGGAAGAGAAGGATTCAGGAAGATCTCTTTCTGACACAAAAAGTTTCTGCTCTTTGCCCTTAAAAGGACACTCTAGCTCATGCTAGGTCCTCTTCTGCAACCACTCACACCCAGAGGTATGCAGGGGAGGATGTATGAGCAGTAAGTTTTACTTCATTCCAGTTGCAAATTTATTTTAGAATAATACAAATGAGGTGCCACCAAAAACAAAGATCATCCCTTGGTAGCTATTTGACCTGAAAGAGTAGGAGTCTTTGCATTACAGGTGCCCCTTTGTTCCGAGGAACTAGTGACGGACGGGGCCAGGTCAATCAAGAGAGCTAATGACATGGCTTTTTGTGCACCAGCATCCCCCTTCAGAGAGCATAAGATCCTGCCAAAGTGTGCCAAGTTTGCCACTGACCAAAATCCTAAGTTGTGCTGGAATTATTCTATGCAACACTGATCCTTGAACAAATGCATTTCTTCTGAATGATGATTACCCTTCTTACAACAAAACGATTTCTTTTTTAATTGCAAATAGGGCTCCTGGTGTTTTTTACTTTTTTGTATATCTCACAGCACATGATTTTCCACTTTTTATTTTATTTTATTTTTTGGAATCAGCTTTTTTTTTTATCCGACTGATGACAAAGTTTGTAATTTCTAAATAATATGTGATCAGTCCAAGTACAACACCTATATTTTGAAAAGCATCTTAATTTTTCCCACAATTTCATCGAATTGTCAGAGACTGGAGTTGCTTCTTGGTTTAAAATTGGGTCCTAAGGAACTTTTAGCTGTAGAAGCAAAAGCACAGAGTGAATTTTTACAAAAGACGGGGACTTCTAGGATGGTCGTTACAGACATAGATAACAGTTTGAGCAAGAAGTTGGTGTTTCCCTTGTTTTTACTTAAGATTAAGAAGACTTTTGGTGACTCTGAACTCTTTCTTTACCATTTCTGTTGAAAAGAACAGTTTCCAAGATTAAGGAGCAGGGATGGTCTTTGCTCCTTAATGTGCCCATGTTGTAATTAACCGTACTAATAAATGCATATTTTCAACATATCAGTGGGATTAGTTTTGTGGATCACACACATTAAAATAGTCATATTGTGGGAATATTATAGCTGGTAACCAGCTGATACCGATTCTTTCTATAGGAATGTTGTGATGATAGCGGTAACAGTGGTAGTGACACTAGGTCGGTGGTCCTGTGAAGTGAAATAAAATTATATACTATATTGTGCCCAATTTATTAGAAATGATTTGACCAATGTTTCATTTCATTAAGATATCATAAAGATGTTTATAGTATTTTTTTACTTTATTATTTAAATCATAACTAACAATATTTTTAAAAACTTATTTTCATTGCTATAATGTCTAATATTCCCAAAGCAGCCAACTACAGCTATATATATATATATGTTTATAACTCTACATGTGACAGAGTGAGTTGCCCTCTTGTTGAGCTTGAGATGGAAGTGACGGAAAGCTCGATGAATAATCATGAGCCGTCTCTTTAATAATTACTTGCCTTTGATGTAATACAAAAAATGAATGAGTGAAACAGATACTCTCATTGAATATGACACATTGATGTTTTCTGTATGTTCCATGTTGTTGTTATTATTAAAGAAGCCCATTAAGTCAAAATCATTTAATCCAATGATTCCTTATCTGAAATGTAGATTGAGAGCATTTTCTTAAATCGTTACCCTGTACATACCTATACATTTGGTAAAATAGACAAAGTTGAAATAATAATTTCATTTGGCATTCAGCATGTGAATATGATTATCGTTTGATTGTGTCTGTATATTTGTCGGTGATGTGCTCAGGTGCTCCCACTACTGATTAATGTGTGTGCTAATATCCTAACAAAAACACATCTGATATTAATGGAAAACATTCTTGTCTGAAAGAATAAAAATCTAATAAAATTGATTTCAAAATAAAAAATAAAGTACTTGGAGATATGTCTTGTTTCTAACTACATGTTGCATGCCATGTTGGTGATTTGCTAATGTGTTCTTTTCTGTTCTACCCAAATCTCTCTGGAAAATCTAATGAACAAATACAAATTCTTGGGCTAAAGGTTGTATACATTGAATTGAAATATACGAGAATTGTATTAAAAATGCTTGTAAATCTGTCTTGAGTTTTACCCTATGTAAAAATATGTCTTGGTTTTGTGATTGTATACAAGATGTATCTTGATAACTTATGCAAATTGTGCTGTATAAAGGCTGTTGCCTCAGCCTTACCAATAAATATTGAAAATGTCACCTTTGACTTCTTGTGTTTATCAACTTGATAAAGTGATGCTTTATTACAGAAATAGAACTTTTCACAACATTTCCTCTGAAAATTATATCATAAATACATTCACTCACCGAGTTTAAAAAATAAATTTTAAACGTAGCAGAGATACAGAAAACAGAATTAAACAAACATATAGCTTAATAAATTATTGTCTATCAGATACTTTTGTAACCACCACCCAGGTCAAGAAACGAAACTTTGCCAGTCATCTCATAAGTCCTCCATGTAACCCTCCCCTGTCACAAAATCCTCCCAAACCCTAAATGTAATCACCAGCCTTATTTTTATGATAATTAATTCCTGGTTTATCACTGACATCTGCCTAGTAAACAAAATGGGGGTGATATTATTTTTTAAATGTTTTCTAAGCCTCTTTTAATCTATGTATTCTCCCCCCACCACCTCTTTTTTTTTTTTTTTCAGGGCGTCATACTTTTTGAAGAAATCTGGTCTTTCTACCAAATCTGGTTTTTGCTGATTGCATACTCACAGGGTGGTTAACAAGTTTTTCTGTCCTTTATTGCCTGTAACTTGGTCTTTTGCTCTACAGATTTGATCTGATTCATGTTCAAGCTCAAAGGTTGGCATTATATTCCTCTGTGAGAGGTATATAGTATTTGGCTGTCTTTCATATTTGTCCTATTTCCAGCCACAGGTGCTCAATGCCTAGAAGAGACCCATTAATTAAATTTTACAAAATGGTGATATTCTACTTCAGTCAGCATTTCTTCTTGGAATACTGTTAAAAAGATAAATTTCCCCTCAACCAACATTTGATTACTGAGTAGAATAGTTTGTATAGGAAAGTTAGGATAAAGGCAGAGAAGATTGGACAATTTTGTTTATCTGCTTACCATTTTTTCAAAAAAAGTAATCCCTATCATCCTCCAAAGATGACCACAAAGTTTATGCTTTTATTTTTATTATCATTGCTAACTCACGGATTGAAACAAATTTGACATGTTTTGTTTTGTTTTGTTTTGTTTACTTTTTATTGTTTCAAATAAATTTTAGTTAGTTAACTTATAGTATAATATTGATTTCAGGGGTAAAATTTAGTGATTCAAAATTTGGTGTGTTTTAATTCATTGAAACTGTTATTCTTATCAATGTTCAAATTTTCCTTTTTTAATGATTTGGGACAGCTTTGAGTAAGCTTATGTGTTTTTTATATTCTTTGATAACTTTCTTTTTATGGCAAGAAAGTTATCTATCATTTCTTAACCTTAAAACAGCATAGGAGATTTATTTAACTTGAATTTTTACCTTCCTATTTATGTCTATAAAATAACTAAATTTACGAATATATTGACACTGATTGATCAGGTTTTAGCTGATATGGTATTACTTCTTGTCCTTTTGACTAAGATCACGTGTAGTATCCAGTGTAGTATCTAATATACTTAAGGTAAACTCTTAAGAGTATTCTTAGGAAAGGGGCGCCTGAGCAGCTCAGTCGGTTAAGCATCCAACTTCAGGTCAGGTCATGATCTCATGGTTCATAGGTTCAATCCCCACGTCAGATGTGTGCTAACATCTCAGAGCCTGGAGCCTGCTTCAGATTCTGTGTCTCCCTCTCTCTCTGTCTCTCCCCCACTCGTGCTGTCTCTGTCTGTCAAAAAATGAATACACATTAAGAAAAAAAATTGTTTAAAGAGAATTCTTAGGTAAAACAAGTATCTTAGAACAGTTTTTGAAGATAATAAGATCTCTAAAAGGTGGTAATTAGATGATGAGTAATGAGTTTGAATTTTTGACTTTATTATCTAGACATTTACAAGCTGAAAAGTCCTTATATCTACAGTTTAAAGCTTTTATAGGAAATTGAGCTGAAATAGTTTTCTATTAAAAAGTAATAACAGGGCACCTGGGTGGATCAGTCTGTTAAGCACACGACTCTTGATTTCAGCTCAGGTCATGATCTCACATGTTCATGAGTTCAAGCCCCTCATCAGGCTCTGCATAGTGTGGACTCTGCTTGGGATTCTCTCTCTCTCCCTCTCCCTCTGCCCCACTGCTGCTTGTGTGCGCTCCCTCTCTCTATCAAAATAAAGAAATAAACTTTAAAAAAGTACTCAAATTATGATAATAAAAATGTTGAAGTCCTTTCCTCTGTTTAAATGACAATTCCAAACAAATTAAAATTTTATTTTTTATTTTATCTTTTATTTTATATAACAATTTAATTTTATTATTTGTAAAAATTAAGAAATATTTCCATGGATTACTCAATAAAAAATGACCTTCCAACAGTTTGATTCTTTGAAAACAAGTTCAATAAAATCAATAGACCAGTGACAATCAGAGGAGAAAGAAGGCCAAGTTAACATTATCAGGTAGGATAAATAATGTATACGCGAAGATCCAAATATCTAGAAATATATGAAAGTGGTAAGAATCATGACCAAGTTGAATTATCCCAGTTACACAAGATTTTTTCAATGCTGGAAAATGAATTAATGAAATCTTGTACATTAATATACAAGTTACAAAAATCATAAGATGATGGGTCATATTTGATAAAATTCAAAATCCATTTATAATAAAAACTTTATAACACACTTGAAATAGAAGAGTACTTTTTAAGTCTGCTGAATGTTATCTACCAAATAAAACCAAACAACCAAACAACAACAACAACAACAAAACCTTGCTGGTAAATGGATAGAAGGCTTTTCCTTTGAGACCAGAAACAAAGCAAATATGTCTTCTTATCACCATTCTCTTCAATACCTTTATGAGAGTTTCTAGCCATTGTGTCAAGGCTAGAGAAGAAAAAGACAAGTAAAGGAGTAAGAAGTGAGAAAGAAGAAAAGAACTATAATTATTTGTAGATTATACATCTTTGTGTGTAGAAAATCCAAAACAATCAACAATTTGTAAATACATGAAAATTTGTCAAGTTTACTAATTTTAAAAACTGTACAGAAATAAATTTCTTCTCTGAATGTGAACAAGAAATCATCAGAAAATGAAAATTTCAAGAAATGATTTTTACTAGCATCAAAAGTATCAAATGCCTAGGAATAAATTAATGAAGGAGTTCAAAGACCTCTACCAAAAAAATAATAACATTTTATTAAGGTATTAAATAAGAGCTAGGACGCGTGGGTGGCTCAGTTGGTTAAGCATCCGACTTCAGCTCAGGCCATGATCTCATGGTTCGTGGATTCAAGCCCCGCACTGGACTTTGTGCTGACAGCTCAGAGCCTGGAGTCTGCTTCAGATTCTGTGTCTCCCTCCTCTGCTCCTCCCCTGCTTGTGTTCTGTCTCTCTCTGTCTCTCAGCAACAAATAAATGTTAAAAAAATTAAGATGTTAAATAAGAGCTAAATACAATGTTCATTGATTGAAAAACTGAATATAGTAGTGATCTGAAATTCTTCCCAAACTGCAATTCCATTGATTCAATGCAATTACATTTCTTAAGTGTGTGAGAAATTTGATACAATGATTATAAAATTTATGTTGAAACACAGGGCCAAGAAAGATATTAAGACATTATAAAGATACAGAAATTAAGGGACGCCTGGGTGGCTCAGATAGTTAAGTGTCCGACTTCAGCTCACGTCATGATCTCACAGTCTGTGAGTTGGAGCCCCACGTTGGGCTGTGTGCTGACAGGTCTGAGCCTGGAGCCTGCTTGGGATTCTGTGTCTCCCTCTCTCTCTACCCCTCCCCTGCTCGCACTCTGTTTCTCTCTGTCTCTCTCAAAAATAAACATTAATTTTAAAATATATATATAGAAATTAAGAATATAGTGCTGACACAGGATACGTAAATTGAACAATGGAACGAAATGGTGAGACCAGCATACTCACACACAATGCATACTTTATATACAACAGAGGAGATGAAGCAGATCTGCAAATCCCCATGAATTTGCAGTTAAATAGCAGGAGTCATTTGCAAATATCTTTTCCCATTCTGTTTGTTGCCTCTTAGTTTAGTTGATTGTTTCCTTTGCAGTGCAGAAGATTTTTATCTTCGTGAGGCCCCAATAGTTCATTTTTGCTTTTAAATGTTGCTTTTAAAGTTCATTTTTGCTTTTCCCTTCCCTTTGCAAATGACATATCAGGCAAAGGGCTATATCCAAAATCTATAAAGAACTCATAAAACTCCACACCTGAAAAACAAATAATCCAGTGAAGAAATGGGCAGAAAACATGAATAGACACTTCTCTAAAGACATCCAGATGGCCAACAGACACATGAAAAGATGCTCAACGTCACTCCTTATCAGGGAAATACAAATCAAAACTACACTCAGATACCATGTCATGGCAGAGTGGCTAAAATGAACATATCAGGAGACTATAGATTCTGGAGAGGATGTGGAGAAATGGGAACCCTCTTGCACTATTAATGGGAATGCAAACTGGTGCAACCGCTCTGGAAAACAGTGTGGAGTTTCCTCAAAAAATTAAAAACAGATCTACCCTATGACCCAGCAATAGCACTGCTAGGAATTTACCCAAGGGATACAGGAGTGCTGAGGCATAGGGGCACTTGTACCCCAATGTTTATAGCAGCACTCTCAACAATAGCCAAATTATGGGAAGAGCCTAAATGTCCATCAACTGATGAGTGGATAAAGAAATTGTGGTTTATATACACAATGGAATACTACATGGCAATGAGAAAGAATGAAATATGGCCTTTTGTAGCCACGTGGATGGAACTGGAGACTGTTATGCTAAGTGAAATAAGTCATAGAGAGAAAGACAGATACCACATGTTTTCACTCTTATGTGGATCCTGAGAAACTTAACAGAAGACCATGGAGGAGGGGAAGGAAAAAAATAAAGAGAGGGAGAGAGCCAAACTGTAAGAGACTCTTAAAAACTGAGAATTGGGGCACCTGGGTGGCTCAGTCGGTTAAGCGTCCGACTTCAGCGCAGGTCACGATCTCGCGGTCTGTGAGTTCGAGCCCCGCGTCGGGCTCTGGGCTGATGGCTCAGAGCCTGGAGCCTGCTTCCCATTCTGTGTCTCCCTCTCTCTCTCTGCCCTGCCCCGTTCATGCTCTCTCTCTGTCTCAAAAATAAATAAACGTTAAAAAAAAAAAAAAGAAAAATTAAAAAAAACTGAGAATTATACTGAGGGTTGATGGGGAGTGGGAGGGCGGGGAGGGTGGGTGATGGGCATTGAGGAGGGCACCTGTTGGGAGGAGCCCTAGGTTGTATGGAAACCAATTTGACAATAAATTTCATATTAAAAAAAAATAGCAGGAGTCAATTGGATAGCCACTTAAAAAAATAAAAATAAATGATATTGGACCCTGTCTCTCACAGTTTTCAAGGATAAAATCCATATAATTTTAAAGACCTAAATATGAAAGGTGAATTTATAAAACATATGGAGGATAATTTAGAAAAATAACTTCATAAACTTAGATGAGGAAAAGGTTTCTTAAACAAGGTACACTAACCAGAAGGAAAATTGGGTAAATACTACTACATAAAAGTTAAGACTTCTGTTCCTCAGACACTATAAAGAGATTGTTAAAAAAGTCAAAAAATTAGAAAAGATATTTGATATAGAAGATAAATGAGCAAAAAAAATAGACTAGTGTGAAAAATATATAACACAAATCAGAGGTAAAAGAAAAGCAACATAATAGAAATATAAGAAAAACACTTCGACACATACTTTAGATGAGAAGAAATCCAAATGGTTAAGAAATATTATTTTCCGGGGTAATTCCATTTAAACTACAATGATATGCACATACATGAGTAAAAAAAAATCTAGTCTGAGGAAGCCAAATGTTGGAATGGAATTCTCATTAAGTGTTCAATGACATAAGTATAAATTGGTACAACCATTTTAAAAATAGCCAGAAATTTCCTTGTATATTGAAGATTTCCATCCCCTACAATTCAGTGATGGCGCTCAGACATCAGAAAAACTACAGCCATCAGAAAACCTCTTGAACATGTTGGTCAGCACACGTATTCAAGTACGCTAGATGGTTATTTAGCCAATACATACTGGTGCAGTGTCCGGCTTCCATTCAGATGGTCTTGGCAACTTGTGACTGGTGTGTGACCTTGCCATAAACATCGTTAAGTCTTTTGAATATTATCCTTATAAGTGTGTTTATAGCAGCATCATTCATGGTAGCCCCAAACTCTAAACAACCCCCAAATCCATCAGTAATAAAATGGATATTTTGTAGTGCAGCAATGCAACAGAATAATTCAAGACAGTAAAAATGAATAAGCCAGAACTATACATATCAATATGAATGCATTTCACAAATACACGGAGGAAAAGTAAAATGCCCGCCAAAACACAGCATGATTCTAAGAGCCATGAAAAAAATTAAAGGATTGATTATCATGAAAGAATAGGTTTCCTCCTGCAGGAATAAAGCAGGTGTCATTAGGGAATAGTGTTTAGGGGATTTCGAAGATACTAGCAATTGTCCTATTTCTTAATCTGTGTGGTGATTATACGTATACTTGCAAAAGAATTATTATTTAAACCACACACTCTTTTGTGTATTTTTTTTCACAATTTAAATCAATTTCAGGGACACCTGGGTGGCTTGTCGGTTAAGCGTCCAACTCTTGATTTCAACTCAGGTTCATGAGATCAAGCTCTGCTTAGGGCTCTGTTCTGAAAGTGCAGAGCTTTCTTGGAGTCCTCTCTCTCTCTCTCTCTCTGCCCCTTCCCTGCTTACATTTGTGTTTTTTTCTTTCTCAAAAATAAATAAGCATTTAAAGAACACAACTTCAAAAGAGCAAGAATTAAGTATTAAAGAGTTAAAAATTTAGCTTTTGGAAAAAGAACGAACAACATGTTTGGCAACATAAGGTCAATTATAAATTCTGTAGGTTGTTTCAGTGGAATAATGGGGACAGAAACCAATTTTTAAAAATGGACTCAACACGTATTGAATTCTTTTTAGATATTTGTATTGTATCAGGGCAGATTAGAAACTCAGGCAGAAGGTGGACAGTGCAGTCCACAGGTGGTACTCCTTCATTTGGAATCTAAGCTTTTAAAAGATTTTAAGGCCTTTCAGCTGATGAGATCAGGCATGCTCGTCCAGAATACTGAGAACAAGCTCTTCACTTAACGTCAGCTGACTGGAGATGCTAATCACCTCTACAAAATACTATCACAGGGTGCTTCAAGTCGTGTTTGGATAACCGGCCACTACATTCGATGCGTAAAACCGGCCATCACAGGTATGAAGAAGAAATCTAAAGTTTCTTGTTTGGTTGGTTGGTCGGTCAGCTGGTTTGGTTTGGTTTGATTTTTAAGATGAGACAGGATTAAATAAATTGCGAAGTCAATGTGGAAGGACATACTTGAGAGGGAATGATTCTCTCCATCCTCGCTATATACAGAGAAGAGGCAATGAATACATTTTAGTGTGCAATATGAGAAGGTGGAACCCAGATACTTGTGCAACAACCCCCCTTCAGGAGGAGAAAGGAAAATTTCCCCAACAGTCAGCTCCCAGCCCTGACTCCGCAGTAGAATCATCCAAAGAGCTTTAAAAAACACGGATACCCAAATTCCAAACCAGACTATTTAAATCATCCTCCCTGCCTCTTGGGCCAAGCGTAAGGGATTTTTAAAGCTCCCTAGATATTGTCAGTATGTAACCAAGGTAAAAAAACTGCTTCCCTAGTGAACAACAGAAAAAGGAGATTATTAGTACAAATGTAGACAGACTATATGTTTGATACGAGGACATGAAGCGAGTTTCCTTCTGATGGCTATGAGTTTCTCATTGAGATAAGATATGAGGTCATCTGCCTACAGTGAAGAGGAAGGGAATAGGGGTTTGATGTTTGAAGAGAATAAAGGAAGTTTAAATAGTCCTGCAGAGGAGGGGAAGAGCAAGTAGAAAGAGAATTAATACTGTATATGCTGGGGCCCTTTTGAGCTTAGTGACAACACACGGTGACACGAATCTGCCTTGCCACATGACTTTCCCCAGCCTTGACTTGGTGTTTATATGTAAGAGAAGAGAACAGACATGGTAAATTTTAATGAGATTCAGTCTTAATAGATGGATTAGACAAAAGACATGCAAGGAAATTCGGGGTTCAGGACATGGTTACTCTAAATTGCTGGACCATAGAACGTGTAATTGACAAAGACGGAAGTAAAAACCAATGGACTGAGGTAAAGAAACACATAAAACATTAAATATGAAGATGAAATAACTAATTCTTCAAGGTCAAATCAGGCAAATTACAGGAAAGAAAAACTAAGAGTAAAGCCTTACAAGGGGAATAGAATTTACCAGCTGAACCAAGAGAATAAGAGTTAAGGGTAAGGGAATCTTGTAAATGGGTAAAGTGTTATGAATGTCTTGCTTATTCTAGAAATGCTAGGAAACTATTCTCCAAGCAGAGTTTGCAATGATAAAAAAGAGCTGAAAAGACAGATTTATAATTATCAGAATCAGATTGCATAAAGTGGCATAAATTTGATTTGGGGGAATAATGACACTGCTATGAAATAAGTGTTATCATTCAGAAATGACCATATCTGATTCTGTCTTTTGTTTATGAATGGGAAATTTCACAAGTGAAATATTTCTAGGCATATTTTAAGAGTCTCTATACTTCACAACATGTTTCCAAAAAATAAGAGATTTTCTTCAATGTATACAGAATTGCACCTAAAAGTTTGAAACAAGAGAGCTGAATCAGGGACAATACTGATTATTAGCAAAATTGACCAATTTTCTTTCATTGCCTATGTAATTCCTTATCAAGCTCATACTGACCTCAAAATGTTCAGATGACATTTCTGCTTTCAATGAAGAAAAGTTTCTGGTGTGGGGCCAGCTTTATTCTGTTGAGCTGGAGAATTTACTTTAATTTTATGTTCTTCCTGTGAAATTATTATTTCATCTATATTGTCAATTGATTAGAGGTTTGAACACTTCAACTCTTGCCTTAAAAAGGGCTACTCAAATTTACTGCTGCAGACATTTAAAAGAAAGTCATATTCGATTGAATTACTTCCTTTTAATAGTAGTTAGAACTTGCAGATTAACTTGAATTATAGCTACTCAGAATACTTAATTCATTTAAACCTCCCTCAGAATTTTCAACTCTTACTTGGATTTGCACAGCAGCCTCTTCATGGCCTCACTGCCTCATGTCCACACAGCCACCTGTCACTTACCTGAAATACAGATCTGACCATAATGTGTTCCTATAGAAACTTCTCAGTGGTTCCTATTGCCAGAGCCATGGCAAAACGCTGGACAACATCTTTAACGCCATCTTCTCTTTCATTCTCCCCCTCAAAGGCAAGCCATCAAAAAAACTCATCTTTCAGTTTCTTGGATTATCACGTTTGGACTGTATTGCAAATCCTTCCTATTTAACTACCGCATGAGCACTGGGGAGTTCCCGTTCTATTGGATACAAGTTTCCGTTATGCAAGATGAGCAAATTCTAGAGATGGCCATACAATATAATGGCTGTAGTTGACAATACTGTATTGTGTACATAAAAATTTTAAGTAGATAAATTTCATGTTAAGTATTCTTACCACTAAAAACTGGGACAAGAGGAAACTTTAGAATGTGATGAATGTGTGTTACCTTGATTGTGGTGATGGTTTTGCAGGTGTTAATATGCGTCCAAACTCATCCTTTAAATATGTGGCTTTTTCTATCAATTATACCTTGATGAAGCTGGTAAAAAACAAAACTTAAGCGGGCACTAAGAAAGGGACAAGAGGGACCTAGAGACAGGAAAAAGCCCATCTAACATTTGGCTAAGCTGGGTGAACTGTTATGGCTACCTTAGTCACCTGATTACTTCCTATCATACCCCTTTCTCCAACACATACCCACATACATGCACACACATGCACATACAGGTGCCCACACACTTTCCTTTTCTCTGGAAGAGAAAAAGGGCAAAAACTAGGTGGAATCAAAATCAGGAGACACACTGATAGAACAGAGAACTACATCCGTCTTAGAACTTGAGAAGAGGAGGTTTGAGAGTGAAGGGATAGCCTGAGAGGAAATGCAGTGTGGAAAGAGAAAAAAGAGGTAAGAGAGTTGAGAGACCAGATGACATTGGTATAATAGTAAAAGACTTCTGTGAGTTTTGGTATTCTAGAGAACAGAAGAGGTGAAAAGTTGCCTAAACTTTCTGAGACTTACATAAGATTCCCTTCCTGACTCTACCATTCCATTGAAATCTCAGACAAGTGCTACCTTCTTTCTTACAAATTTTGACAAAACATTTCTTGTCATTATTTTTTGCCAGTGAATATAGTAGTAAGTGATCACAATGGCACAAAATTTGTTTTACATAATAAAAATATTTTACAGCAAGTGTACTGAACTTGTGAAATACAAAGAGAAGGGGAGAATTATTCTCAGATAAGGTTTTATCACCTTGTGATCTCAGTATCATCAACCAAGTGATGAAACTGCTTGTATTGACGAGGAATCTGAAAAAGAAAAGAAAGAAGTTTAAGGAAAGCCATTGTGGAATGCTCATGAGCTAGTGACCCAGAAATAACGTGAAGTTGAGAATCTTAAATAGAAATAAGAACCCAGAAAGATGAGATGTTGTAATCAAACTGACCAAAAGCATACAAAAATTTTAAATGAGATCTTAGAATTAAGGATGGAAAATCCACAACCTCACCTCAGGAAGATACCTGGTAATCAAAGAAAGAGTGACAAGGGTGAAATAGATGAATTACCATTTTCCAAAAGATATTCACTAGCAAATATGTGAACAAATGACTGAGACAAATTAGTCATTTGGGAATTTTCAACCTGCTATCACTTTTCCCACTTTTCAGTATGACCAACATTTTCTTGAATTGCATTTTTAATTCTTCTTTTGAAAGAAGACAATGCAAGAGTTATTCAGGGCCATCATTAAGATCAATGAAATTAAGAAGTCACTTGTTTCAAGGAATATGAATTTCATGTGCATAACCGTAGTAATTTCAAACAACATGATTCTATGTTCAAGAGACTCTATTACTTAGTAGAAAAACATTTGACGGTAAGATTAACTGGATTCTAATCACACCTTTGCCATTAATTAAACTACAACAGAATCTCCCTTCTCAAAGCCTTATTTTTCCCATAATAAAGGCTCGGACCACATAATCCACAAAGTTCCCTACAGATCTAAGAACATTGACAACAGCATTGCATTCCTTAAATAAAAACTTTCTGTTGACTCACTTGCTACCCATTTTATGTAATTTCCCAACCCCCCCCCCAAAAAAAGCTGCTATAATTAGCCAAGTTTTAAAACAAGATTTTAAAAATTCAGTCTGAGTCAATATCTAAAAATATGCAATCAACAAAATAAGGCTCACTTTCTGTGGAATTTACTGTGCTTCTGGTAGAACTCTGTCTTGCTACATAATTCTGGCATTGGTAATCTTCTGAACTTCATGACTTATTTATATAATTGCTGTGATTCTTCGCTTTTAGATTCTAAGCACAATAGAAAAGTATGGGGAAAAATTAAAAGACAAACCAGTAAACATAAACATTAGCTAATCTTGGCTTAAGATGAAGAAATACCAGTGTCATGGCCGTGGCCATTCCATTTATGTACCTAAAATGCCAGTTCTGAAATGGCCAGTGACAAAAGTGGCTCATGTCAAGTGGTCCTATCATTTTGTCTACTTCATTGTTCAGTGCCTTTTCTTTGGTGGATGCTTTCTGTTAGCATCCAAATTCAAAAATTATACTTAGTGCCTACTCCTAACGCGTCCATCCACATGCTATCCCAGACCTTCTTTTTTTAATTTTAATTTTTTTAATGTTTATTTATTTTTGAGAGAAAGAGACAGACCATAAGCAGGGGAGGGCAGAGAGAGAGGGAGACACAGAATCTGAAGCAGGATCCAGGCTCTGAGCTGTCTGCACAGAGGCCGATGTGGGGCTTGAACCCACGAACCATGAGATCATGACCTGAGCTGAAGTCACATGCTTAACAGACTGAGCCACCCAGGTGCCCCTATCCCAGACTTTCTTATCTATGATCTTCCAGTCTTTTCCTTTTATGCTCCCAACCAGCCTACTAGGCCATTAGCAAATATCCAGAAATCTATATCTGTTCTCCCCTAAGGTCACTTCCTTTTTATAAAGAATGATGATCACATTGTCCATTTGCACCTTTACCCACTGGGAAGATATTGTCTCTATTATTACCAATCAACACTGCTGTCCACTATCATCCACTATACTGAGCCTGTCCATCCATAATGAAGCTTGGGTTTTTCCTTCTTTCTTCAGCTGTTCATAGGGATTTTACTCACAAAGGAGCACCTAGTAAAATCATTGCAAGTGACCTGGGGTTTGGGCCATCTGCTCATGCAGGTGGCCTGTGTCCTATGTTGTCCTTTAGACTTGATCTCACATGTACCATTTCTAACTTATGATGGACTGCTGTTGAGCATTCTGACCTTATGTCATTGTGGGTCTAAGAGAACTCAGCTCATTATGGGCAGTTCCAGACACCTGGCCACTTGATGCCCCATGGCCAAGTTTCTGTACCAGGGCCAAGTGTTATGCCAGCAGGTGATTCTCAAGTGGAGTATAATTCTCTATTGCAGATGGCATGGCTTTTTTCCAGAATCCCACTAGCACATATTATGATTTTCCCACTGGGGTTTTCCATAAACTTACCTTCCATCTTTTCTCACCATTGACATTTCCAACAATATAAAGCCTGCCAGATTACATGGCCCAAGTGGTAGGTCTGCTTATACCATACCTTGGACAAACTGTGAAACCCTTTTTGCTCTGCAATTCATTCAAAGCTGGAAGACTTACATATTATTGTACTTAAGCGTTATAATAGCATTTCTATGTGCACAATGTATTTCAGCCAGAACTCTAAAATTTCTATCAGGTGTTGTGCTTCCTTTTATATGATAGGGATTGGAAGATGTATCAATTTATCTTTTACTTTGCAGGGGATGTCTCAAATGCCCCTGACCACTAGACCCTAAAAACTTGACTAAAATAGAAGTTCCCTGAAATACATCTTAGCAAGTTCTCTAACATACTAACCACCTGTTGGTTTTGTCGTTGTTCTACCCAAATCAGTTTAATGTCATCAGTGTGATAATCTGTGAAATGTTCAGATGGTCCAGATTTCTTTTGAATAAATTAGGACAAAGGGGGGGAAGAGTTAATATAGCCCTGAGGAAGAAGTGAATATTGTTGTCCATTACACATGATTATAACTTTTCCTTGATCTTTGCTGATCATAATTTAAAAAGTATGCATTTGATGGGCATCTGGGTGGCTCAGTTGGTTGAGCATCTGACCCTCGATTTCTGCTCAGGTCATGATCCCAGGGTGGTGGGATCAAGTCCCACATTGGGCTCTGTGCTGGCCGCGTAGAGTCTGCTTGGGATTCTCTCTCTCTCTCTCTCTCTCTCTCTCTGTCCCCTCACCGTTAACCCTTGCGATCTCTCAAAATAAACAAAATAAGCTTACAAAAAAAAGTATGCATTTGCAAAACCCATGTCTGTATATCATGTAGCTAAAGGCTTACTGGTCAGCTCTTGCAATAATACATCCTGTAGTGTAGCAACTGTGACCAAAGTTGCTACTTGGCTGAGCTTATAGTGGTCTACATTTTCCAAAATGCATTCAGTTTCTTCAGGAACCAGAATGGTGAATCAGATATATGTTAAGGCTGGGGTGCCTGGGTGGCTCAGTTGGTTGCACGTCCAACTCTTGATTATGGCTCAGGTCATGATCCCACAGTTGTGGGATTGGGCTTGTGTTGGGCTATGTGCTGAGTGTGGAGCCTTTTTTAAGATTGTCTCTCTCTCCCTCTGACCCTCTCGTCTGCTCACATTCTCTCTCTCTCTCTCTCTCTCTCTCTCTGAGAGAAAAGGAAGCGAATGGAAGGAAGAGAAGGGAAGGGAGGGAAGGAGGAAGGGTGGAAAGAAAGGGAGGGAAGAAATGAAGGAATGGAAGGGAGGAAGGGAGAAAGAAGGAAAGGAAGGGAAGGGAGAGAATGTAAGGAAGGAAGGAAGGGAGAAGGAAGGGAAGGAAGGAAGGAAGGAAGGAAGGAAGGAAGGAAGGAAGGAAGGACAAGGACCCAGTATGGAGAATGCTCAAACTGCCAAATGACAATTCACTTATTTGGAGACCAGGAAATGACCACCAGATGTATTTGTGGATACAGTGAATCCACTCCAAGCCAGACTTCAGCAAGATTTTATTTATTACATGGCTTCTATAATCTCTTCTCTAACTAGGGGACTACAATGATGTGCTGAGTCTCTACCTATCAGTGTCAACTCAGATTCTGTACCCAATAGACATCTGGATATTTATTTCCCTTTCCCTAGTATATGGTCACATGAGAAAATAGCTATAAGTCCCAAAAATAATTTGGAGAATTATTACATTGTATGCTCGCTGTGGTGTTGCACACCTGTTCCTCCTAGGCATATGGTCATCTCTTCAGTCAGTGGATTCTGGATCTCAAGATTGGTTTAGGTTTGATAACTGAGCAAAGAATTGCCACTTTTTATTGAGGCAACAGCTTTCAGCTTCCTGCTCCTCCATTTTAGCCTGCTTCTGATTCTTCTGATTGTAGATGCTAAGTAGCACACTCATTGGCCACCTGCCTATTTTGCTCCCGGTGATGTCATGTTCCATTAACAGTCTTCATACCTCCCTGAAGTCCAAACCCCCCACCCCACCACAAACTACTACTTTATTCTTGTGGGTCTCTTGCACATGGCACTTAAGCGCTGCCACCTAGCTTCACTTAGTTCAAGGCCAAGTCATCCTCATGAATACTAATCATTAGAGAAGCTCTGTGAGCACGTCTCCTACAAACTGCCATGTCACTCCTAGATGAGCTACCACTGAACTTCTCATGAATGCTGGTGCCACTGAACACCACCGATGCATTCCTGATGGCCTTGCTGAATGCTGGTTCTCACAGGACCCTGCCTTTACAGGTGTAAAATATAGTATTCCAAGAAAAGGCTGCCAAGTCAATGAAATGTTCTCATTAGCTTTTAATTCTGGCCCTTTTGATCAAGCACCCTCAACATCTCAACTCCCTCGGCTCCTGTTTGTACCTGGAGCTCATTCTTGTAGTTTCTTCAGTGTAGAATGCAATCTCTCTTATCCAGTCCATCATATCCCTAGTTAAGTGATGCCAGAATTTAATCGTACTTGTCAGCTTTGTAGCCAGGATGGGGGAAGGGGTAACTTTTGAGAGGGGCCCCTGTTGTCTTGAAGCCTCTTTGTGCACGTAAGAAATGCTAGATCTCATTAAGGAAGGACAGCCTCTTTCTCTGTATAATTTGGCAGGGTCAGAGGAACCTGAAGAACTACAATTTTCAAGGGTGTTGTCAAAGCAAAACTTGCACAGGACAATATTAAACAGGGTTAGGAAGATTTTATTGAAGGCAATTGAAACAAAGGAGAGAGGACAGAAGTCAGTCTGAGTTCCACTCCATCCAAACAAAGGGCAGAAAGGTTTTTAGGCTCTGAGATTAACCAGTGAAAAAATGCTGGAAGATAAGGGGGTTGGAAAGGTTGATGGATGGCATGTATCTCGCACACTGAGTTTGCAAATGTTTTCCTCTGTTATTAGGCCATCTGTGTTTACTATTTGGGGTCTATGAAAATTAGGATCCTACCCTCCCAGGGACTAGAAGATGGCGTACTGTCTTTCCTGATGATTATATTTGGAAGGGATGTCCCTCTGGTCCTAGAAAAAGATTTTTCTGAGCTGAAAAGCAGGAGGCTTTTAAAAGGATTTATATCTCAAGGAGTCAAAGAAAAAAATTACAATACACATTTTCCAAAGTAAATGCTCTGAGGAAAGAGAGGTCGGTCAGGAGCTTAAAGGTGGGAAGAAGTCTCTCTAAAGTTTAGTCACGTTGAAGAGAACATTAAGGCCATCTGGGTCAGCATTCACTCAGGTGTTCCAATTCTGTCAGAGTTCCAGTTTTTTCCAACTAATGTCCTGACCTCAGGGCACCAGTATTGTCTTTACTGAACATTTAGATGTCTCTGGAGTTCTGCAATTCTAACATGAAATCTGGCTCCTCGCCACATCTGCTCTTTCCTCACAAGGAAAAAGAACTTCTGTGTAAACTACCAAAGAAGCCCTCTGGCTGTCACACTTAAATCTAGCTATTTGTTAACTGCCCTCAATTTCTCCTTATCCCTCTAGAAGACATCAATTCAATTTAGTGGTAATCAGTCAACTCTGCTGTCTTTGTAGGCATTATTCACTCTGTATTTTTCCAATGCTCTAAGTCATTACACTATCGAGACTATTCCTCTCCTTGGGGACTTTTTCCAAAGTCACCACTCAGGAGATCATCAGCAATTGGTGGGCTGCCACTTTTGTGGGAGGACCAGGAAGCCCTCATATTTCTTCATTCATGTCAGTTTAGATCCTTCCAGAAGTAAACACCTGGGCAGGACTGGATGTGCAAGGGATTTGGGATATTGCCCGTGAAAGATAAAGCAGTGGGCAGGAGAAGCAGGCAGGCAGAGCCTTCGGACAGAGACAGAAGGATGAGAAGTGTCAAGAATGACAAGACAAGGACTGAGGAAAAAGGGAGCCTTAGACCACCGGAGAGTTCTGAGAAAATCTTGGACAAGCTGAGGAGAGGCTCTAGGGAAAATTTGTTCGTCAGAGGAGTGTCACATGAGGCAGGCACAGGTTGGCTCTAGTCCCCCTGCCCTGCTCAGCCATTGGCCGGAAGCAGCCTTGGCATGGTGGCCCCTGTGCTCATGGGAATGGGAGCTAAAGGTGTCAGTCTGCTGTGCTCCCCGCCAGCAGGTTTCCATGGAGTGGGCATCGCCACAGCCGCCACAAATCATTTGCAAGAATCCACTGAAAAGTACAGAAACATAAGCTAGAGAAGGTCAGTGGCAATTAAAACCATAGACTCTGGGAAAATGGGGGTGAAGTTTAGAATTAGGAACAGCGTCCATTGAATGTTGGTGACGCCGAATACAAGTTTTTATTTTAAGTATATGTTAGATGTTTAATCCAAAGAATATAGTTCCCTTAAACAGTCCATTTCTTACACCAAATATTATATTGGACAGGTAAAGTTTTCCCTTTAAAAAAATGGGAAAGGGGCACCTGGGTGGTTCAGTTGTTTGGGTGTCTGACTTCGGCTCAGGTCATGATCTCGTACCTCATGAGTTAGAGCCCCATGTTGGGCTCTGTGCTGACAGCTCAGAGCCTGGAGCCTGCTTCAAATTCTGTGTCTCCCTCTCTCTCTGCCCCTCCCCTACTTATACTCTGCCTCTCTCTCTCTCAAAAATAAACATCTAGAAATTTTTTTTATTTAAATTAACTTTAATTTTAATTTTAAAAAACACTAAAAATGCTAAGATGAAAAGAATAGCGTTGGCCCCACGATTTATTCATTGATGAGTAAACAAGGGGGGAACTTTTTGGCTAAACAATTTTAGTCAAATGATTTATCTGAATCATTTTAGATAGCTTGATGGTCTTTTAATGTATGAAAAAGAATGTTCTAGCCTGGTGTAAACATGCTTTTGGTTCCTGAATTTTAATTGGCTTTTAATGACGGTGCAGCACACTTTTAGTAGAGCCTGAAGTGCTTCCTTTGACATACTTCAAAGGAACGCTCAGAGCTGCTGTCCCTGCAGTTGTTCAGAACTCTTGTAAGCAGAATGTGAAAGTTTGTCTGTTCCCAAGGAAGAAAAAAATCCCAACACCTAGATGCACTCAGATATGTCACTGAGACAGAAATTATTTTTCCATTGAGATCTAAGGCCTCAGTTGCAACAAATGTGGCCCTATTGCCCTAACTGTGAATAATTGTTTCCTGTTTTCTCTCTTGTCTTTTTTTTCTATTTGCATAGTGTTGTTCTTCATCTTCCTCACTATCGTCAACATTATCAAAAGTCACTGTGGGTGGGGAGGGGGCGCCCGGGTGTCTCAGTCAGTTAAGTGTCTTGTCTTCAGGTCACGACCTCATGGTTTGTGAGTTGGAGCCCCACATCTGGCTGTCTGCTGTCAGCACAGAGCCTGCTTCATATCCTCTGTCCCCCTCTCTCTGTTCCTCCCTCACTCGTGTTCATTCTCTCTCTTTCAAAAATAAATAACAACATTTAAAAAAAAAAAAAAGGAAAAAAAGTCACTGTGGAAAGTATCACCTTGCCTTCAATGTGTTAAATCTTACCCAGTGTGAGCTAATGTTTGCGGTCCCCTTGTGCAATGGGACAGATTCAGGGCTGAGGGTCACATACACATGTGTTAAAGCAAAAAAACAAAAAAAAAACCTCAAACCCATAGTCCTCAGAAACATTAAAACTAACTATTGAAATCTTGAGTTGGAAGATGAGAGAGAGATTGGAAGTTTTTTTCTTCCAATCGTGGTAAAGTTGAGCCTGACTTGGCCGTGGAGAGCCCTGACCCCACTCCCTGTTGAATATTTGTTCGCACGGTGCTCTGAGATCAGGAGACCCTAGGGAGATGAGCAATCCTGAGTTGGGCTCCTCTGTCAGTTTCCCCATATCCCCTGAATAAATTTGACATCAGGAATATTGTTTTTAAGTATAGCATAAATATTTCAAGATACTCGCCTAAGAGGCAAAGTTAATTATTATTCAGTGTTTTGTTTTGTTCTAATGCTGTGTGGAATTCATTATTAAGCACCCTTTTCCAGCCGTGGGTAACTTCTCACACAATCACTTCTTCCCCCGCCTGAGATATGCTGTTAAGTTGGCATAAAAAATGTGGGTTTTTTTTTCTTTCTTCCAAAGTCTGGACGAAATAAAGCAGCTCAGATCCATAAAGGAAGTAACTTATCCAAGCATTCTTAAAAATGTAATTAAAAAATCTTTTTGTAGTAAATATTTTAAAATATTCTACTTAGTCATTAACCTCTCTCTAGAAAATCAAATTTGGTGTTTCTTATTGCCCCCTTTTTAGGGGAAATATGTTATGAATTATGTTATATTAGCTTGAATTATGTTGTAACTACCTGAATCTAGCCTCCTGCAAAAGGAAAAAAGATCTGAGACTGAAACAGGCTGGAAATTCCAGATTCAAATCTCTCTCTCTCTCTCTCTCTCTCTCTCTCTATATATATATATAGCATATAGCATATGTATATGTATACATATAGCATATGTAATATATATGTATATTTACAGATTATATGTATTTTAAAGTATATTTTAACAGTGTATACAGTATGTGTTTATAGTGTGTATATATATAGTACATATGTATGTTTACAGTATATATGTATTTATAGTATTTTTACAGACTGCTTTTACAGTATATACAGTATATATTTTACAGTATGTGTGGGTGTGCATATGTGTGTGTGTTTGCGTAGAGAGAGAGAGGGCGCGCGCTTCCCCTGCTGCAGCATTTGTGAATAATGCCCTCTGGTGGAGCCCATAAGTTCAGCTTAAGGCCATGGAAAACACACTGCATGATTATACCTAGTGCACTAACAAGAACTCTGATCAGTGATGATCCCATTAATGGAAAGATACACAAAATATGTACTGAGCAGTCCCTTGGAGACAAATGCCTTTCTACTGTGATCAATTTATGATTTATTTCTTAAATGACTAATGAGACTTAGTCAGGTTTTTCTGACAGCTTTGGGTCTTCAGCCTTCTGCTTTTATCATTTCCTGTCCATAATAGGAAAATCTCTATTTAGAGTGTTGTGGAGGCTCCTGGGTGGCTTGGTCGGCTGAACATCTGACTCTTGATTTTTCAGCTCAGGTCATGATCCCAGGGTCATGGGATCAAGCCGCTTGTCTGGCTCTGCACTGAGCGTGGAGCCTGCTTAAGATTCTCTCTCTCTCCCTTCACGTGCTCTCTCTCTCTCTCTAAAATTAAAAAAAAAAGTGTTTTAGTTTTTTATTCATCTATATAGAGATACATAGGGAGAAGATGTACACACGCCATACAAATGTACATTTCCCTATTTCCATCTCCCAATACTTTGTGGATACCTTTGTCTTCCACATAAGGCCTATTTTTGCAAAGAGTATAGTTAGGAGGTATGGGAGGAGTCCCTTATTTCAAGAAAATTGTGTTTACTATAAACCCAATTCAGTCTTTACATCTTTCAAAACTGCTGATATCCTTCCCAAGTTGTCCTAAAAGGATTCCCAAAGCAATTCCTGTAGCAAACAGAAAATAGACTGCCTTTTAGGAATGCCCCAGTACTATTTCCCTGTATTTTATGTCAAGGAAAAGCACAAGCTCTATTATTTTAAGAGACATTATGTTTTAGGAAATTTGAATGTAATTCCAATGTGTTTCCTTTTCTTTCCCAACTAACCAAAATTAATAGCAATGATAATCATTCAATGAGTACCTAGTACGTTATATAAATTATAATCTTTACTACACACTTATAATGTATATATTATAATTCCCATTTTTAAAATGAGAAAATTGAAACTCAGAAAGAGAACATAATGTGATGAGAGCTACACAGCTTTTGAGTGATAGAGCTCATAATGAAGCCTGTCTAGTCATATTCCAAAGTCTACGTTTATATTAAAATAGACCAGAACTGATACTTAGTGTACTTAGTAAAGTTGGAGAATGTGAAAAATTTCCCCATGTCAGAATACCAATATGATTTTTTTAATTGAAATATTAATGGGGCCCCTTGGTGGCTCAGTCGGTTAAGCATCCAACTCTTGGTTTCAGCTCAGGTCATGATTTCACGGTTTGTGAGTTCAAGCCCCTCATCTAGCCCTGCACTGACAGCATGGAGCCTACTTGGGATTCTCTCTCCCTCTCTCTCTACCCCTCCCCACTCTGTCTCTCTCTCAAAATAAATAAATAAACTTTTTTAAAAAAAGGAATATAATTAACATACTATGTTATATTACTTTTTGGTGTACAAAATAATAATTCAACAATACTATTCATTTCTCAGTGCTCCCTAAGATAAGTGTATTCTTAACCCCCTTTATCTATTTCATCCATCCCCCCACCCATCACCCCTCTGGCAACCATCAGTTTGTTCTCCATATTCAACAGTCTGGTTCTTTTGTTTATTTGTTTGTCTCTTTTATTCTATATCTGTTCATTTGTTTCTTAAGTTCCAAACATGAGTGAAATTAAATGATATTTGTTTTTCTCTGATTGACTTATTTCCTTAGCATTACACCCTCTAGATCCATCCATGTTGTTGCAAGATCTCATTCTTTTTATGACTGAGTAATATTCCATTCTATACACACACACACACACACACACACACACACACACACACATATATATATATACCACTTCTTAGACTATTCATCTATCAATGGACATTTGGATTGCTTCCATGACTTGGCTATGGTAAATAATGCTGCAATGAACAGAGGGGTGCATACATCTTTTTGAATTAGCATAGTTATTTTCTTTGGATAAATACCTAGTAGTGCAATTACTGAGTCATAGCATAGTTCTATTTTTAATTTTTTGAGGAAACTCCATACTGTTTTCCAGAGTAGCTGCACCAGTTTGCATTCCCATGAACAGTGCACAAGGGTTCCTTTTTCTCCACATCCTGCCAATGTTTGTTGTTTCTTGGGTTTTTTGTTTTAGTCACTCTGACAGGTGTGAGTGGATATCTCATTCTGTTTTTGATTTGAATTTCCCTGATGATGAATGATGTTGAGCATCTTTTCATGTGTTTGTTGGCCCTCTTTACGTTTTCTTTGGAAAAATGTCTATTTAGGTCCACTTCCCATTTTATAATGGGATTGTTGTTTGTTTGTTTGTTTGTTTGTTTTGGTGTTAAGTTATATAAATTCTTTATATGTTTTGGATAATACCCCTTATTGTATATATTATTTGCAAATATCTTCTCCCATTAAGTGGGTTGCCTTTTAATTTTGTTGATGGTTTCCTTCACTGAGCAAAAGATGTTTATTTTGGTATGGCCCCAATAGTTTATTTTTGTTGTTTCCCTTGTCTGAGGAGATATATGTAGAAAAATGTTTTTGTGGCAGATGTCAAAAAAATTACTGCCTATGTTTTCTTTTGGGAGTTTTAGGATTTTAGGCCTCACATTTAGGTCTTTAATCCATGTTGAGTTTATTTTTATGGATGGTCTAAGAACATGGTCCAGTTTCATTCTTGTGCATGTAGCTGTCCAGTTTTCCAACCAGCATTTGTTGAAGAGACTATCCTTTCCCATTGTGCATTCTTGCCTCCTTTTGTTGTAGATTAATTGGCTAGAAGAGCATGGGTTTATTCCTGGGCTCTCTGTTGTGTTCCGCTGATATATGTGTCTATTTTTGTGCCTGTACCATACTGTTTTGATTCCTACAGCTTTGTGGTATATCTTGAAAAGTAGGATTGTGATACCTACAGCTTTGTTCTTGTTTCTCAAGGTTGCTTTGGCTATTCACGGTCTTTCGTAGTTCCATACAGATTTCAGGATTATTTGTTCTAGTTGTATGAAAAATGTTGTTGATATTTTAATAGGGATTGCTTTAAATCTATAGATTGCTATGGGCAGTGTGCACATTTTACCAATACTAATCCATGAGCATGAAATACCTTTCCATTTGTTTATGTCATTGTCAATTTATTTGATCAGTGTTTTATAGTTTTTGGAATATAGGTCTTTCACTTTTTGGATAAGTTTATTCCTAGGTATTGTATTATTTTTGGAACAATTGTATATGGAGTTATTTTCTTAATTTCTCTTTCTGCTTATTCATATTAGTGTATAGAAATGCAACATATGTCTGTGTATTAATTTTGTACCCTGCAACTTTATTCAATTCATTTTATCGGTTCTGGTTTTTGGTTTTTGGTTTTCACGTTTTTTTGGTGGAATCTTTATGGTTTTTTATTGAAAGTAAAGTGCCATCTGCAAATAGTGAAAGCTTTGCTTCTTCCTTACCAATTTGGTTGCCTTTTACTTCTTTTTCTTGTGTAATGGCTGTGGACAGGACTTCCAGTACTATGCTGAATAAAGTGATGAGAGTGGACATCCTTGTCTTATTCCCGATCTTAGAGGAAAAGCTCTCCATTTTTCACCAGGTATGATGCTAGCTGTGGGTTTGTAATACATGACCTTCATTATGTTGAAGTATGTTCTCTCTACACCTACTTTTTTTAGAGTTTAAAATACTAATATGATTTTTAAAAGAAGCCTCATGAGCAAAATCAGGTAATTAAGTAAAAATACTTCTTGAAATATTCAAGTCCCTGTAATAGTTGAAGAACATATTACTGTCCCCAGAACAGGGAAGAGAGAAAAATAATATTTACATTGGTGGGATAAAGTGTCTATACATTTAAAATATTTAAAAGGAATGTAAATATAACCCCATAGTGATAAAACTAAAGGAACAAAAAGGTTTGTCTCTTTCCTTAAATCCGTCTAAAAGCTGCTGTTAATACTAAAATCTTCACTATAGAATGGGCTGGCTGGACCAGTGTGTTAGTGAATTTTTTATTTTTGTAGATATCTAGTTTTTAAAATAAGTCTTTTATTATAATTATGATATACCTTAGTTGTTACAAATTCAAACCATATGGAAAGACATGTCTTCTCTTTTTGTGATATGCTTCTAGATTCTTCTATTTTTCATTCCTTTTTTTCTTTCCTCTCATCATTGGTGTTTATTTAATTACGGAAATTCTGACACAATGCTTAAACTATCAAATGGCTCTATTAGGCACTTTACTCTCTGCCATTCTACTTCTTGCTTCCAAGGGCAACCCCTTTGAATTTTTCAATTTGATATTTTGGTATCTACCTTTGTATCTGCATATAACACATTTATAAGTGTTTATACTTTGTGTATTTTCTCTTTGAAATTATCTGTTGACTTCTCCTTTTTGGAAGATGAGGATTTATATCTTTTTCCTATCCCCTCTCCATTCCCATTACACACATACACACATACACACACATCCTTTCAATTTAGTAAGAGTGAAATTTTGGTTTTGGTTTTTCAGAATAAATCTAGTATATTATGATTACTTTTTATTTCTTGGACAACATTTTGTTTCACTTTGACCTATTATTTATCTATTACATTTAACAAAATTTAGATATACTCATCACTAATTCAACCCCCAAATCTTTCTTTATTTAACAAACCTCTTATTATATTTAAGCAATTAGATCTTCTCCCAATTTTCTCTCCTTAAAAAATAAATAGTTTTCCTGGAAAGTGACAGTGAGATGCATATGTATATAGACAACACACACACACACACACACACAAATCCTTTGCTGTGTCATGAAATTCATTTTTATCTAACACAGCAGGAAGCTTGTGGGTTGGGGGAAGAAAAAATAAGAGTGAAAACTTCATTAAGTAGAAGTAAATAAATTCATATTATACATTTTTGCCTTTTTAGAAACAGACAAAAATCTTGGTTTCAGATATTGAATAAAAAGGTAGCATGTGTGTTGGTATATATAAAGGTTCCTTACAAATGACTCAATAATTACAGAGGTACCTGATTTTACTTCCAAGTCAAAATCAATCCTAATTTTAGGAATGTTACCAACTAATCATGGCTTCTCTGGACAGATTCTCAGCTATATGATAGCTTCTAATAACTGGAATTTTATCTGTATTAGCTGAAATTCCTGAGAAAGGGATCGGTTTGGCCTAGAAAATCATATGCAGACTGGCCCCAAGTTCATTAGTCACCTGCCACTTGTGGGTCTGCTGACGTTAGTCACATGCCCACACCTGATAAATGGACTCTGGAAGCAGATGTCCTGGACATGAGCTACAAGTCATGGCACTTGGCGGTGAGGAACTGTCTGAAGGAAACTTTCATTTGGAAGAGAAACCTCATCAATTCATCACCAGCTTTAAGTTTCAACGGTTTTCCATTGCTTTTAGGACAGAATCAACAAAGGCGGTGTGATTCAGCCCCTGCTAGGCCTCTTGCTTTACTCTTCTTTTTCTCTGCTGCAGCCATGCTGACTTCACAGTTTCTCAAAACACCTTTATTTCCCTGTTGTCCCAGGGCCATTTGTGTGGGCTTTTCTTTTTGCCCATCTAATAATCACCCTTTTTATCTCATTTCAAATATCACGCTTTCTGTGTCTCCGAAGAAGTCTGCAGAACAATTTACTCTTGGAATCCGAAGCCACCAAGTGAGTACTGTTTTATGATGAATCTAATTGTGGTCCCCTAAAATAGAGGCTACGGGTCTTAAACATTGACACGGTTCAGGACACACTACTCCAAAAGATGACACTGTTAGCATACTGAATATTTATTCTGAAGAAATTTGAGATACAGCATATGCAGAAAGGACTCTATGACTTTCCCGGGACTCAGGGCATAAAACGCTCATGAGACAGGTGCCCTCCCTGTACCTGGAGGAAAGGCACATCCCTTTCTCCATGACTCTGAAAGGAATGGGGAAGAACAAGCCTTGCTTATTCTCCCAATTTACCTCACTAAGCTCATACCCATTTGTGTCCCACGACTTTTCACTCTTCATCAAGCTTAACATAAAAACACTCAGGTTTCAACACTTCTGTGGATCTTCACTTCCTTATAAGCCTCCTGTGTCACGTGAAACTCATAATAAAAACGTGTAAGCTTTTTTTTTTTTTTTCTGGTTAACCTGTCTTTTGTTACAGGGGCCTTGGCCAAAAACGTAGACGGGTAGAAGAAAAAGTTGTCTTCCTGCATCAGCAACTGGTTGTCAGCAGCAGCCAAGAGAGGGCAAGTTTCTAGAAGGTGAGAATAGTCCTACTGTGTTAAGTAGTAATTGGCCAGGAGAGAAAGCATGAGTAGCCCTGGGGTGGTGCACTCAGAACTAAGATCTCCCATCTTTGAAATCTGCTAGCTGCTGCTATTATGCCTTGAATTGTTCCCATGGTGTTTTTGTCTTCTCCTTATCCAAGAAGCTCTTTGACAACCACATTTCTCAGGTCTAGCTTAATCAGTATACACAGATGCCTCGTGCATTGCATCTAGAAAGTTTTTAATAACCACTGAATAATAAATACGCTCTGTTGAAGACTTGGATCATTACATTACCACACACGATAGCCAGGAGTCTTTGATGGTCTTTTCAGGTTTCATCTTTGTCTCTTCCCATTTTTAAGGATGCTTAAAAAAGGGGGGAGGGGACATTTTTTCAAATTATGTTAGTTTATGGATTTTCATGGTTCTCTAAATTCAGGGAACTCTATAATAGGAAATGTTCGCCTCCCCCCCACCCCCCGCCCACATTCATGAGTAATCTCCTGCTAATTTTTGGTGTGGTAAAGTAAATTAAGAAAGCCACTATTGGTGTGTATGTTAATAGAGTGATAATTGGACACTGGTGAGTGAGAATTAAATAGGAAATGTCAAGGTGGCTTCAAAGAAGTTTCATTAAAAGAAAAAAAGGAAAACACTAAGGAGCTTACAAGCCCTTAATTATTTTATGCCAAATTGCTTTCAAAATTAGTTTGCATCTGGTTGGAAAGATGTTGGTAAGTCGTAAAACCTATATTTGAGTCAATGAAAGCTATCACAAGAATAATGAAAATCAAAGTATTTCACATAAGGTGGTAGATTAGATAAATGTTTCATTTTTGGCTACTCATTTTGAATTAAATTGAAATAATATAAAACTTTCAAGAAAGTTGTGCCGACATTCAAAGCCAATTATCCCACCATTTTGAATATCAAGATGTTCTGAGAGGGGAAGTAGAAAGCTGAGATTTGATGTAAACTTCATCTTAAGTATTTTTCTAAGGGGGTTTGAAAAAGACACTTACAAAATAATTTCAGGAATGTTCATTTTCTGTATGTGATGTCTACATGTACAGATTTGTTATGGTGAGCGTCCATTGGCTTACACATTTGTCCAGGGTCCTACCTTAGCTGTGTTCTCTCTCACCAGGACCCTTGATGCCCAGATAGGACAGACTTTTCAAAGCTCACAAGGCAGCTGGTCACTGGGCTCTTTACAGGCCCTGGAGTGGCTTGTGCACCTGTCAAGACAGGAAACTGCCAACTTCTTGCCTCTGAAAGATTTCACTTCTCAACGTAGAATTAGATTTCTAAATTTTACTTCTCTCCTTAGGAATCTAATTTTTTATTTTTCCATTCATTCATTCACACCTATTGACCAATATTTGCAGAACTTCATTTGTTTGCTCTCATATACATAATTTTTAAATATTTCATAACTGTGGAACAAGCTGGTAATTTATGGTCTTTGCTCTGTAGTCATTTTGCCACCAGATGGTGGTATAACTCTTTGAAGTAAAAACCAAAAAACCAAAAAAACAAAACAAAACAAAACAAAACAAAAAACAAACTTCCAAAACATTTTTATTTCAAGATTTATAAAAAATAAATATGAAAACATGAGTACGACTTATTTTTGTTTCCCAGTTGAATTTTTCTAGGGCCTTAAAAGCTACACAAATTTTCTAGTGTGAATATATTTTTCCTAAATGATGATATCAATTATAAGATTAAAATCATTGTAATAATGATAATGATGGTAAGGAATAACCACAGCTAATACTTTTTAGGTCTTATATTATGCCCTACACTGTGCCAGACGTTGCACATGAAGTGATTCAATGCTCACTGCCCTATCATTACTTAAATATGATTATATCTGAAGATTTCAATTTAGCAGATCAGGGAAGGGGACATACCAAACTGTATTTTGAGCAAATGTCCCTTATGATTCTTATCACCAAAGAAGTTAAAAAACTATTGGTTGATGTCTTTAAGTTTAACTGCTCTACCTACAATGATGTTTGAAATCACCTATTTTGAAACTCTATCTTTTACCTTGATATTTAAAAATCAAGATTATAAAATCAAATAATATTTATTCTGGCTCTTCAGAAATACATCTACCCCCTAATTTTGAAGATGTAGGTGAGCAGTACATTGAAAAAAAGTGTGATGCTTTGGCATTTTCACTGTAGAAAATGATACGTAGGAAAGGTGTTTTGTGCTCTCTCACAAAAATATCCCAGTGAAATTTATGCTACACAATGTAATAAAAACAAATATAAAGTGTTTTACTGATTTCACGTATCTAATTTGTATTTGAGTGATGCATGTAAACTATTAGCAATTCAAATATTGTATAGCAATAGTGAGTTAGTAAAACTTCTTCTAAAACAACCAATCCCATCTCTTTAAAATGAGTATCATAATTTACCTCCCTAATTTTACACTCGTGAAGTTGAAAACTGAACAAAAAACAAAGTGCTAAAAATCCAGTGACAACAGCTAGCAGAATATTGTTCCATAGGTCTAAAATGTTTATAGTGCTATATGTATTTAGACTTCTCTTAAATAACATATATCAGTATTTTCATTTTTGTCAATTTTGTAGAACAGTTAAAAATTCCTTTCTATCTTAGGTTTCCTATCTCTGTGATAATCCTTAAGGCTTCTAACTGGATTAAAGTTCCCAGAGAAAAATACCATATTACCTTTGTAATTTCCAAGATTGAAGTATGTGACTGAGTAGGAAATAATATTAATAATATGATACAGCATTGTAGTAATAATGTACTTATTATAAGGCCATGGTATAATAACAGCATAATTATAAAGACCAATAAATTTCTTGCCTCATTTTTTTTAAGTTTATTTATTTTGAGAGATACAGAGACAGCATGAGTAGGGGAGGGGCAGAGAGAGAAGGAGAGAGAGAGAAAGAGAATCCCAAGCAGGCTCCGTACTGTCAGGGCAGAGCTCCAGGGGGGGCTTAAACTCTTAAGACTGTGAGATCATGACCTGAGCTGAAACGGAAAGTCAGGGGCTTAACCGACTAAGCCACCCACCCAGGCACCTCTATTTGCCGCATTTTTAAGATAAAACAATTGAAACCTGCACTTAAGTGTGACCTGCATTCATAGGGACAGTGACAGAGCAGGGCTCATGATTCCCAGATTAGTGCTTCTCCGGAACCTTTCCAGGGGCCTGGCAGCGCTGTTTCCAAAGCATAGATTATTGAGTCAATCAATCAGTCAACAAGTAAATACATTTGGAAATAAACCTCAGCCTCAAGGTAACAGATTAAATTAAAAAGTGAACTTTCAATAGAACAATGACACCAAAAATTGGGTCAACAAGTTTGAGGGGCCAGTGAAGTGAACCCAACCATCAAGATTTAGAGCTTAAAAGATGTAAAGCAGGCTATGAGTGAATTGGTTATTTTACGTGATTGGACTAAATGTTCTTACAACATTCTCATTTTGAAAGAATGAAATCCTGCCATTTGCAACAATGTAGATAGAACTGGAGGGTAATATGCTAAGTGAAGTAAGTCAGTCGGAGAAAGGTAGATATCGTATGTTTTTGCTCATAGGTGGAACTTGAGAAACTTAGAGGACCATGGGGGAAGGGAAGTGGGGAAAAACGGTTTCAAACAGAGAGAGAGGCAAACCAAAAAAGGCTCTTGAATACGGAGAACAAACTGAGGGTTGATGGGGGGCGGGGGGGGGGAATGCGTGATGGGCACTGAGGAGGGCACTTGTTGGGATGGCACCGGGTGTTGTATATAAGCCATGAATCACAGGAATCTACCCCCAAAACCAAAAGCATACTTTATCCACTGTATGTAGCTAACATAAAAATGAAAACAAAACAAAACAAAACAAAACAAAACAAAAACAAAAACAAAAAACTCATTTCTGCCTTCAAGCGAGCAGTAATATCATCTGGTCCCACACTGGAATGATTGGCACTTGTAATTTCTTTGTGGTTTGAGAAGTGCCTTTGATTCTTTGAGTCTGATAATCTCTGATAAAAAGACAAGGGCTTAATTCTCAAAATCTGCATCTAATGTCTAGTTTCGAACATCTGAGCTATTAATGTGGAGACTGTTAGGTAGCGCCTCACTCATTACATTTGGTTGTTTCCTATGTCACTATTTTAATATATTTTAAATGGTTTATTTAGTATTTCAGTATTTCTAGTGCACCTATAATATCTGTTCTTTTCATACAAATTTAACAACTGGTATTTCTTGATAAAACGGAGAAATCAGGTTTTAAAATTATTGTTTTCTATACCAAGAAGTGCCACTAGATGTCACTAATCACTAGAAAAACTTAACCTAAATCTGTTCGTAGCCAAAGAAATAGAAATTCTGTAATCTGAGCAATATCGTAGGATAGCGGGTCTTTGTATTTTTCATTGCCTTGACTTTACTTTTAGAACTTGGAAGTTTGTCTATTTATATTCCAAAATTTGATTTTTAAAAATCAATGTTTCCATTTATTTATTTTTTACTCTACTGGTAGCAACTTTATTCATAATTGCCCTAACCTGAAACATTTGTATTAGTTCCTGTGGTAGACATTTGGGTGTACTTTCCAGATCTGATGCACAGACAGTGTCCAGCTATCAGCTCCTTCTGCCTCGGCTGCAGAGAACCACCCATATGGAGTTGAGAGCAACCCACTTCTCTTGACTGAGCAAGGTAGGAGTATAAAGATCTGGCCCTTTTGGACCTATGTGGAACACTAATTTTTTTACATTGAGACAAAAATGACATGCATCATTGCATTAATTTTAGGTGTACAACACAATGATTTTATATGAATAAATAAAAAAATAAGTAAATAAGATCACATAATGAATTTAGTTAACGTCCACCCATTACAACACATAGTAGTATTTTTTTTCCCCTGAGATAAGAACTTTTAAGGTCTACTCTCCTAGAAACTTTTAAGTGTACAATATAGTATTGTTAACTATAGTCACCACATTGTGCATTATTTCCCTAGGACTTATTTTATAACTGGACATTTGTACCTTTTGACCATTTTTGTTTATTTTGCCCACACCCAACCTCTGCCTCTACTAACCACCAATGTGTTCTCTGTATCTATGCCTTTTTTTTTTAAGATTCCACATATAGGTGACATCACATAGTACTGTCTTGCTCTGTCTGACTTATTTCACTTAGTATAATGCCCCCCAAACCCTCCCACATGGCAGGATTTCTTTTGTTTTTATGGATGAATAATATTCCACTGTTGTATATATACTACATTTTCTTTATCTATTCATCTGTTGATGGGCATTTAGGTTGTTTCCATGTCTTAGCTA